>NC_061807.1:8189485-8509232 GCF_021462225.1 Girardinichthys multiradiatus | reverse complement strand
AATTCTCATTCAGGACCAGTTAGTCATCCACTATCAGAACCAGGTCCAAACTCAATCAGAACCAGGAGGAACTTTCTATCAGAACCAGGTCCAACATTCCTCAGAACCAGACCCAAACTCAATCAGAACCAGGAGGAATTCTTCATCAGAACCAGTTAGGAACCCTCCATCAGAACCAAGTCCAAACTCAATCAGAACCAGGAGGAACCTTCTATCAGTACCAGGTCCAAACTCCTTCAGAACCTGGCAAAAAGTTCCATCAGTACAAGGAAAGAAAAACTCCATCAGAACCTGATCCAATCTCCATCAGAACCAGTTAGGAACCCTCCATCAGAACCGGACACAATCTCCATCAGAACCAGTTAGGAACCCTCCATTAGAACCAGACCCAAACTCCATCAGAACCAGGAGGAATTCTTCATCAGAACCAGTTAGGAACCCTCCATCAGAACCAAGTCCAAACTCAATCAGAACCAGGAGGAACCTTCTATCAGAACCAGTTCCAAACTCCTTCAGAACCTGGCAAAAAGCTCCATCAGTACAAGGAAAGAAAAACTCCATCAGAACCAGATCCAAACTCCATCAAAACCAGGAGGAATTCTCCATCTCGTTCCCCTGTCCATTTATTTTGATAAACATAAATAGAACAGCCCAGCTGCCTGAAATCATCCATAAGGGAAATGAGTTTTTAATTTTATGGACAATTTGGAAAAGATCAGAAGAAATTTAGTCATTTTACACAAGTAGAACTACTGGTATGTTTCTTTAAACTCTTTAAAACATGACCATACCCAAATCTGACTACAACTTTTATGTTTACTGTTTCTTATAGTATGAATTTCACCTCAAGGAATTAATAGTCTTACTTTATAAAGATGTACACATCAATGTGTTACATTATTTATTATTATTCCAACCACTGCTGTTAGTGCTGTTGTGTCTGTTTACTTATTTTTGTCTGGGTTGTTTAGAAAAGCAGGTGTTAACTGATCAAATATTTTCTCAGATCATCTCGGACCAGATAAACTGGCCCACACACGATGATGAGGAAGACATCGAGGTCTCCTTGGAGGATACCTGTAGTGCCTCAGGAGAACATTTATTGAGAATGGTAATTAAAGCTAAGTACACACTACAGGATTTCTCAAACCAAACAAACAAAATCACCTCACACCACAGGAAGATCGGACAATATGTCGCTTGCAAACATCTGCTGGCTTTGATCATAAGGGGGAGATCGGGACAATAAAAGTCCTAATTTTCATGTAGTGTGTACCTGCCCAAATGTGTAATAGTATCTCTCAGGTTAATTGGAGCTCTGTGATGGGGACTGAGCAATTTACTGTATGAAACACAAGTGTGTTTTTCCTCTATTTAAAAAAAAAAGTAAAACTTTGAAAGTTCTCAGATTCACTAACAGCCCAAAGCACATATTATTGTGGTGAAATTTAAAAAAATAAAATAAAACAGAGTTTTTTTTTTCTCTCCTATTGTAGGCTCTTCTAAACAGCTGGAGAAACTTGTGCAGTTCTGGGTGGGCTGGAACGTAGTCCCCAGATCTTTGGATGTTGAAGTGGTGGAGAACAGCTTCCCCAAGTCTTCCCCCTGCTTAAACTCCCAAGACATTACACTGAATACAGCATCTTCCAAACAGCTGCCAATTCAACCGTTGATACTGGTTTTGAAATGATCTGAGCCTCAGTTTAAAAAAAAAAAAAAACAACCACTAAGGATGAGGCTCACTTGCAGTTTATGTAAAGCATGTTTCTCTTTTAGGCTCAGTCCCACTGTTCAGTTGGTGTTCATTTAGTCAAACATTTTTATTTTCCTGCGTTGACTGTGTGGTCAAAATGTCTAAAAAGACAAGAGTTCAATGTTAAAAGGGAGACCATTTATGGTGTGTAAAGTTTTCTTTTTCTTTTTACTTATAAAGGGTTCTGTATCAAATTGTGTTTTGATACAGTTGTCAATCTGTATCAAATAATCTAAATTGTTTTATGATTCACAAAATGTCTGTTTCTATTGATATGAGCATAATGTGTCAAAACAACTCTTAAAACAATAGGACAGATTTTGTACAAAGCTCTATTGCAAAACCATGTGAGTTATAAATGTTAAAAGAAGAGTTCTGCCTTTTTCATTCTCAAATACTTTGCTAGGTTAACAAGTAAACAGACAGTTTCATATATTGTGTATGATTTATTAATTCTTTCTGCACTTGAAACTGTGATTCACTGGAGCATCTCAGATAAAAGATTTACTGTCTCCATGTAAGAATCCAAGATGTCAGACAGAGGGCCATCAGGTTTTGGGAGGCTTTCCACTTCCTGTTCGGTCAGTGGGCGCTGCAGCTGAACCTCAGGGACCACAACATCCTGCTGGCGATAACCAGATGGTCCAGTCCAATCAACACCATACTCCACGTCAACCTATAATTAATGGTAATGAGGTTAGAGGGTCTGCTCAGACAAAATTCATGTAAGACTTGAAAGCCATCTTATTTAATTTTTCTGGGACTTAAATGGAGGTTACTCTTTAAAATAACTCCATTGATCAACTGTAAAAACTGCTCCAGTCTAAAACCAAACAGAAAAAATACAAACCTCTAAAGGCTCCTGCTGTGCATCACGCTGCTGGTAAGTCCACAGTTAAAGTGGTGACTGATTTCCCTCAGAGCTCAGTCGATGGCAGTTCCAGCCATGCTGGAAAACCTCAAGGTGCTTCTGGATGTGAGGGACACAGCACTGGTATAGAGCATAGAGATGAACTTCATTGTCTGGGTTTAGAAGGCCTTATGTCTCAAGGTTGTTAAAAATGGTGTAAAAGAGATCAAGTGCTCCCACATACACATCTCTCCAGAGCCTCTCTATTCTGATTGGGAAAAAGAGGAAAAATGCATATTGTTGAGTAGTTTGGTGAACATTTTTCGGTCTAAGTATGTGGCATATAAATACATTGGGGCTGCTACAAATGATTATTTTCATAATCAAACAATTGCCGATTATTTTGGCAATTAATCGGATCGTACCAAAAACTAGCATATTTACAGAACCAGTCAAAAGTTTGGATACTTTTCACTGAATCTAATGGAAAAACGTATCAAAAATCTTTTGATACACACACACTCCTCAGTGTGATTATTATTTACAGGGGTTGGACAATGAAACTGAAACACCTGGTTTTAGACCACAACAATTTATTAGTATGGTGTAGGGGCTCCTTTTGCAGCCAATACAGCATCAATTCATCTTGGGAACGACATATACAAGTCTTGCACAGTGGTCAGAGGGATTTTAAGCCATTCTTCTTGCAGGATAGTGGCCAGGTCACTACGTGATACTGGTGGAGGAAAACGTTTCTTGACTCGCTCCTCCAAAACACCCCAAAGTGGCTCAATAATATTTAGATCTGGTGACTGTGCAGGCCATGGGAGATGTTCAACTTCACTTTCATGTTCATCAAACCAATCTTTCACCAGTCTTGCTGTGTGTATTGGTGCATTGTCATCCTGATACACGGCACCGCATTCAGGATACAATGTTTGAACCATTGGATGCACATGGTCCTCAAGAATGGTTTGGTAGTCCTTGGCAGTGACGCGCCCATCTAGCACAAGTATTGGGCCAAGGGAATGCCATGAAATGGCCGCCCAAACCATCACTGATCCACCCCCATGCTTCACTCTGGCATGCAACAGTCTGGGTGGTACGCTTCTTTGGGGCTTCTCCACACCGTAACTCTCCCGGATGTGGGGAAAAAAGTAAAGGTGGACTCATCAGAGAACAATACAGGTTTCACATTGTCCACAGCCCAAGATTTGCGCTCCTTGCACCATTGAAACCGACGTTTGGCATTGGCATGACTGACCAAAGGTTTGGCTATAGCAGCCCGGCCGTGTATATTGACCCTGTGGAGCTCCCGACGGACAGTTCTGGTGGAAACAGGAGTTGAGGTGCACATTTAATTCTGCAGTGATTTGGGCAGCCGTTGTTTTATGTTTTTTGGATGCAATCCGGGTTAGCACCCGAACATCCCTTTCAGACAGCTTCCTCTTGCGTCCACAGTTAATCTTGTTGGATGTGGTTCGTCCTTCTTGGTGGTATGCTGACATTACCCTGGATACAGTGGCTCTTGATACATCACAAAGACTTGCTGTCTTGGTCACAGATGCGCCAGCAAGACGTGCACCAACAATTTGTCCTCTTTTGAACTCTGGTATGTCACCCATAATGCTGTGTACATTTCAATAATTTGAGCAAAACTGTGCTCTTACCCTGCTAATTGAACCTTCACACTCTGCTCTTACTGGTGCAATGTGCAATCAATGAAGACTGGCTACCAGGCTGGTCCAATTTAGCCATGAAACCTCCCACAGTAAAATAACAGGTGTTTAAGTTTCATTGTCCAACCCCTGTAGATAAATGTTAGACAAAAAGACTATTACCTTTGATTATGGACACTTCTGCCAACAATATGTGAATTCCTGTTAAGTCCTCTGTTAGCCACCATGAAGCGAGCGACATTTCCCCTCCTTTGTCCGATCTCACACGGGATGGTACACCATAGACGTTAACAGCTTTGAGAAAGCTGCTCAGGACTGTTGCTGCGCGGTTGTTGGTGGAGGCACTCGGGTATACGATGAGGCGACTAAAGCCATCAGTACCACCATGCACAACAATACGCCATCTGAAATATGAATGAATGAATAGTTTATTGCAAACAACAATGCAGGCACAACCTGCTTTGTCTGTGTGTCCAAGCTTTTTGTTGTGTGACACAAAGCTCTGATAAAATAAAGCTTTAGGTACTGTATCTCTATTATCTTTAAGGGCAGTGACAGAACATGTTGCCTCAGTAATCCCATTTTAATTTCACACATAAAATCTTGATGAATCTTGTTTCAGGTCAACACAATCCCAGTTCACATATTTAATATTTGTTGCAGTGTTAATTAAAGCCCTCACAACTGAAAAAATTGATTAATTCGATTTATGGCCTGTATTCTGATTTAAAATTGTGTTTTAATATATCCACCTACAAATCTCAAATGAAAACTGAGTAAAAACCTTGCAATTTTTAAGGTGAGGATTATTCCCTCATACAAAGGTTGCTATGATTTTGTAAAAGTAGTTGAAATCATTAATGCTCTTCAGATACCTTATCAGTTTGTGATTGCCATCTATGTGCCACAAACTGTTTGGTTCTGGCACAGAGTACCTCCTCCGTCTCCGTGGGTTTAGCTGAAGGGTCCGCATCAAAACTCCACGAGGATCCACACGCCGCATGGAATCCTGTACCCGTTGTCCTACAACAGGCAAAAATGGCAAAAAATGACATACTGAAAGAAACAAGTTGAACCTTCGCCACTAACAAGGAATTCTCAATTCCCATTGAATGGGTAATGGTCACTTACTCTGTATGTGGATGCCCTGGTGTTGCAGAATTTGTGTCACTTTCTCATCAAGATCTTCGTCATTCAATGGTGCTAACAGATCATGGAGTCTGGTCAACAAAAACACACACAAAACAAATATGATCACAGCAGAAACAAAACAATGACCTTTGTAATTAGCTCTGTCCTTTGTTTTACCCCATCAACAAAAAAATTGACTTTACTTGAAAAGAAAAATCTTTGCTTGAGAAAAAAAAATACTCCACTGGCCTTAACGATCTGTGCAGCAATAAAATGTTACACAGTCCAAGACAAAACAAAACGATTATAGTTCCGGTCCACAATGGATTTCACAACTGTAACCGTCAACTGGCTACTTCTCATGGGTTAGAGGGCGGTTACCATGACAACAGTGTTTGACCACGGAAAACTGTTTAGTTTCCGCTATATAAACGCATTATTTATAATCAATATAGTTTAAGCCGAACCACTAACATTAATAAAGTAGAACATAAGTAAAAATGACAATCATAACATTTTGTCAGGCAGATACATGTTAGCCTCTGCTAGCGTAAGGTGCCCATATGCTAACCGTCTTTACTTTACTTTACTTTAGCTTTATGATATCCGACATAGGTTTAAACGCCTGAAACGAGAGACTAATTTCAATTTAATTCAGTTTATTCATATAGCGCCAATTCACAACACATGTTGTCTCAAGGTTCTTCACAACAGTCAGGTTCATACGTTCCAATTAATCGTAACAATTGAACAGTTCAGTCAGATTCAGTTATTTATTCAAATTGGATAAAAAGTTTTTCTATCTAAGGAAACCCAGCAGATTGCATCCAGTCAGTGACTTGCAGCATTCACTCCTCCTGCATGAGCATGTAGAGACAGTGGACAGTCAATAGCATTGACTTTGCAGCAATCCCTCATACTGAGCATGCATGTAGCGACAGTGGAGAGGAAAAACTCCCTTTTAACAGGAAGAAACCTCCAGCAGAACCAGGCTCAGTGTGAGCGGCCATCTGCCACGACCGACTGGGGGTTCGAGAGAACAGAGCAGAGACACAAAGAGAACAAAGAAGCACTGATCCAGGAGTACTTTCTATGGGAAGGAAAGTAAATGTTAATTGATGTAGCTCCTTTAGTCGTTTCATCTAGAAAGAAAGAACAGATAAACTCTGATCCAGTTTTCAAGATTAGAGTCTGAAAGAGAGCACGTATAATTAGTTACAGTTAAGCTCAGTCAATCGTCATGTCTAGGAGAGAGACATGTCTGCAGCGGTGTGGCCGAAATGGAGGTGCGTCTCAATGACCTCTGGAGGTAAAATAATGGATGGTCGTCCAGTCCTCCTTTCCTCTGATTCTAGGGGTATAGCAAGATGGCGACCAACTTCCTCCAGACTGTCCAATATAGTGGAGTCAACCTCCACATCCATCTCAGCTTGGAGCTGATTGAAATCCTCCATGACCCGTGCAAAACGAAAATGGAGGTAGTCATTTTGGTCAGTATCATTTGCCAATTACCTTAAATAATTGCCAATGGCTGTAAGAGAACCCTCCATCGTGCCTACCAAAAGAACTTTGGTATCGGAGTCTAGGCAGTAGCAGCAGGATCGGGATCAATTCTAACCAATGGTGCTGAAGACAAATGTTAGAACCACCCACCTCATTAACATACGGAGACAGAAAAGCAGAAATAAATAAATGTGGAAATGTAGAAATACAGAAATAAATGTAGGAAGAAATAAATAAAAGTATAAATAAATAAATGTATGAATAAATAAACGTATAAATGAAAAAAATTATAAATAAATGAATGAATAAATACATAAATGTATAAATACACAAAAGGGAGAAAATAAATGAATAAATAGATGAATAAATACATTTATATGTGTATTTATTTATTTTTATATTTATTCATTTATGCATTTATATATTTATATGTGTATTTATTTCTTCTAATATTTATTTATTTATACATTTATATGTGTATTTATTTATTTTTCATTTTGTCATTTTTGGTCCTTCATACCTTTAGGGACCGTCAATAAATGTCCGAACCAAACACTCGGGAGAAACAAAAATTAATAACTTTCATGTCTTCTAACCCAGTGTAATAAAATTCATGTCAAATCATCATATTAGACGAGAAAGATGTGGTACACTAATTTGTTTTGAATTTAAGTGCATTTTCTATTTTTTATTAATTTTTAATATTACAATTCGCCATTTTTCTTCAATAGCTTTGAGATTATGTGACCAATTCACACAAAATCACTCTTAAATCATCCTACTAGACTGGGAGAAGGAGGCACACCCATTATTTTCTCATTTAGATGCATTTCCTATTGTTTATGAATTTTTTACCTTAAAATTCAGTTTTTCTTCACTAGCTTCCAGGTCATGTGACCCACTGACACAAAATCTGTCTGAAATTGTTCTACTATAACTAAATAACTAAATAACTAACTCTGACTGCACTGTTCAATGGTTAGGATTAATTGGAATGTATGAACCTGACTTTGTGAAGTGACTTGAGACAACATGTGTTGTGAATTGGTGCTATATAAATAAAACTGAATTGAATTGAATTACTAGACTGGATAGATGAGGCACACTCTTCTTTTTTTTAATACTGATTTTAATGCATTTTCTATTTTTTATACATTTTCATCACAAATCATAATTTTTTCAATAGCTTTTAGGTCACATGACCCAATGATACAAAACTAATGTGAACTTATTCTACTAGACCAGGGGTCTCAAACTCAATTTACCTGGGGGCTGCTGGAGGCAGAGTCTGGGTGAGGCTGGGCCGCATAAGGGATTCCACAAAAAACGTTGTTAAAAAATATCCTCAAATGTCATCAACAGTTAATGATTTCTCCAATACATGAACTGTCCTGAACACATGAATGGAACATTGAATGAAGATCATGTACAGTTCCTCAGAACATGGCTTCTCCAGCTTACTCCTTGCTGCCAGAGACGTGACAACGCTTCCTCTCACATATCTGAGCCACATTTGGCTTCAGAGAGGAGGCACTAGAGACCCTCAGTATGGCTTGAAGATGATCATCAGTACTTGGACTTGTTAAAGTTCAGGGTGGAGAAGAACCTTTTGCACAAATATGTGCTCCCAAAAAGGCACATGGTCCGCTTGAACATTTGGGAAAGCTCAGGGAAGCTGGGGGAAGATTCTCTCAAAAATTGCCCATGCTTGTCTGCTTTTCCATTCACCTCCCTAAATGTGGCCTTGAGGTCAGAGTTGCATTGTAGGTCAATAAGCTCCATTTGAAGCACAGGAGGAGTATCTTGCAGAGGTGAAGGGGTCTGCAGAAATTTGAAAAGTGACTGTGCATCTTGAAGTCTGCAAATCTGTGATCAAATTCCTTCTGCAGCTTCAAAATAGTATCAACATACTTCTCACCACTGAATGGTGTGCCTGCATCCACAAGTGCCTTGCATGCTGGGAAATGGCAAAGGTTTGTCTGAGAGAGCTGGGCTTTACATAACACAAGTTTTGTGGAGAATGGTCTTATGTTGTCATAGCCAGTTGTCTTCTCTGAGTTCAAAAAATCTTTTCAAGACATTTCTCCTGCTGAGCCAACGTACCTCAGTGAAGTAGAGCACATCTTCATATTCTGACTCCATTTCCTCTAAAAAAGCACGGAACCTCCTGTGCTTTAAGCCCCTGGATCTGATGTTGTTGATGAATTTCACAACAACAGACATCACGTTGTCACACTTCAGGCATTTGATGCAAAGGACCTGCTGATGGATAATGCAGTGCAGAGCAATGGCCTCTTCTACACCCTCCTCCTCAAGTTTTCTCTGAACAAGTGCCACCAATCCACATAAAATTGACATAAATTGAGAGCTGAGCAGTGTCCGTTATGTCTGCGCTCTCATCAAGAGCAACTGAATATCCATCAAAACATCTGGCTTTCTCACACAAACTATACTTGCAGCCTGTAATATCCATTTTTTTTTTTACAAACTCTCCCTTTTTGAATGGTTTTCCCACCTTAGCAATCATCTCACTAACCACATAGCTAGCTGTGACTGCTGCAGCATTCTCTTTGGTTGCCTTCTTGAAGAAATCTTGTTGCCTCACTAGACATGTTTTAAGGCTGGCAACCCGGTTGGCTGTCTCATCCCCCTGGTGTTTTGCACATTCCTCAGCATGTTTAGTTGAATAATGACATTTCAGGTTGTATTCCTTGTGCACTGCAACTTTTTCAGTGTAAATAAGGCATGTCGGGATGCCCGTGTGCTCAACAAAGAAATACTGCGTCTTCCACCTTTGCTGAAATTGTCTGTGCTCGTCACCCATCTTTCTCTTCACTGCAGGTTTTGGCTTTGACAAAGACATGATGAGGGTGTGACAAAATGTAGTTTATTCCACTTGGCGTCGTTCTGGTTCCATGTTTCTTAGAAGTCTAAGTCGATGCGTGACGTCATTTCCGCTTCTACTTGTCACAACAGCGGCAGATGACGAACAGCCCGGTTGCAGTCGCCTTTCTCCGCGTTTGATTGTGGCATTTGTCGATGGTAGAAAGTACCCGAATGGCGACTGCAAAAAAGGTGACAGCTACCGGACTGTTCGTCATCCGCCACACTGTTGTTACAAGCGGAATGTGCATGAAGTCGGTGTAGCTTAGTCTAGCACCGAATGTCAGGACTTCCTTCAGAGGTCCACTCCCCCTGCGGGCTGCACTAATATTATACTTTCATATCACGGTGGGGGCCACAAGATATCGTCCTGCGGGCCACAAGATATCGTCCTGCGGGCCACAAGATATCGTCCTGCGGGCCACAAGATATCGTCCTGCGGGCCACAAGATATCGTCCTGCGGGCCACAAGATATCGTGCTGTGGGCCGCGAGAATGAGACCTCAGTACTCGACAGAATAGATGAGACACACTTCTTTTAAAAAACATTTTGTAATCACAATTGATCATTTTGATCAAACATAGGATTATAATACATACTGTGATCAGTTGCAAGGTCATTCTCAAAGCTTACAAGCTCCAGTCAAATGTAAAACATTCATTTTAGCAGATCACATCTGCTTTTTTGTCCAGCTTTACTGCATAAGTCTTCAATGCATGAACCAGTTTCTTGGTAAATCTGATTGTGACTTAACCTTACTTTGGAAAAAGAGGGGCCCAGACGTTGTCCTTTCACAAATCAAGGGTCGAAGCGTCCGTCCATCATTCAGAGCTGTGCTCCTTTTGTCCACATCAGCAGTTGACAGGAGAGGAATGTGTGTGATTGTATTTTTTAAGTTCATGTTTCACTTATTTGTCAACATTTACTTCATCTTTTTAATACTGATATCAACAAATGTTCAGATTTGCTGGCAAAGACAGTTTTAGCCACTTTAAATCTTTATAAATGATTATGTTGCTTATGCAGAATATTGCAAGCCTGTTTAATGTGGCTGTCCATGCTCTGGGAGTGGTGTATAAGTATGTATAGATGTCATGTGGTTCACACTCCTTACCAGTTGGTGGCGGTAATGCCTCCTTCAGTTGTTTGCCAACCGCCATTATAAGAAGAAGAAGAAGAAGAGGCATCGTTTGTCATCGGTCACGTGGTTTACTGCATTTACAAGCATTGAACCTTTTTACTCTGTAAACTCCTCGAAGCTTTGCTTCAAATGTTCCATCTCTAGAGTTTGGATCGAAGCCGAGTTATAACTACTCAGTAACTGTTAAAGGATCTTTTGAAGAGAAGCTAACAACAAAGATGTGGAGACAGCAGCTCAAACGGTGGCAGAGTGCAGCAGTGGGAGAGATTTCCCAAACAGCTAAAGAGGACAAAGAAGATCAGCAGCGTCTCAACATCCTGGAGGCTGATTTCAACCCTAAAGTTCTGCTGCACAGATTAGGTTTGTATGTTTTCATGTCAGTTACAGTTTAGGAACATTTTAGGTGACTAATGGATTAGCTTCTTAAAGACCAAATGTTCACCATAGACTTAAAACGGTAAACGCTTCGTCACTCGGTGGGAACGACCCACGTCCGCCATTTTGAGTGGTTTGTTGTCCTTCGACACCGATACAAGTTTGTTTAGAAACTAATTAATAGGGCTGCATGATATACCGCGGTGAAGTTAGTTTAAAGTTGGACATTGGATATTCAAGCTCCGCGGAGTTAGCGGCATCTAGCTGACGGTTGATCCGATTCAGGCACTCAGATTTCGGCTAGCTGCTCTCTGTTGCTCCCTCTTATGACCCGCGGTGGTTCACTTAGGGACCGTCAATAAGTTTCCGAACCAAACAATCGTGGAAAATAAAAATAAATAAATTCCTTGTCTTGGGACCAATTGAAACAAAAACAATAGTAAATCATGCTACTACATTACATCAATGAGTCACACTCAGTTTTATTCCATTTTAAGTCTTTTTACATTTTTTAGGATTATTTTTAGTTCAAAATTAGCATTTTTCTTCAATAGTTTCCAGGTCATGTGACCCACTGACACAAAATCTGTCTGAAATTGTTCTACTAGTCTGGATAGATGAGACACACCCTTTTTTTAAAATTTAATTTTTATATTTTTTAGGATTATTTTTAGTTCAAAATTAGCATTTTTCTTCAATAGCTTCCAGTGACTTGTTGCTGGAAAGTAAATATAAAGGAAAAAAAGTAAAAATGAGGAATGTCATGCCTTCAGTGGTTTAGATGTTGTCCTGGGTTTTGTTGTGACCTATTAGATTAGTTTTTTTGGAGTACTTATCATTTTTCTTCTAGCACCGGATAAATTTCTTACCACAGAGGACTTAAAGAGCTAATTACCTCTATTAGAAAGATTGGATTAGATCCAGCTCTTACCAGTAAAGTCCCAAGGATTATTAGTCATTTGATTTGTTTTTCTGTGTTTAATTTTCTGTATCATTGTAATGCTTTTCCTCATGTACAGCGCTTTGAGTGCCTTGTTGCAGGAAAGTGAAAAGTAAAAAAACTTGACTATTTTTGGTAGGCAGGTTACTCCTGGAAAGGTTCCCTGTTGTTCCACATTGTCTCTTTTTATGGAGGATGGCTCTCACGGTGGTTATCTGGATTCCCAAACCTTTTGAAACGTCTGTAACCCTTTCCAGATGCATAGATTTCAATGACTTTGTTATGAACCAGGATCAACGTGTTATTCATATTCATATTCATATTGGACAACTTGTTTGATTATTCTTTTGATTCCTTTGTCAGAATTCGATTTTATTTATATAGCGCCAATTCACAACACATGTCATCTTAAGGCACTTTACAAAGTCAATTCAATCAAATCATACAGATTTCAAGTCAGGTACATATATTTCAATTAATCCTGACTTTCAAACAGTGCAGTCAATTCAGTTATTTAAATTGGTAAAAAAAAATTCTATCTAAGGAAACCCAGCAGATTGCATCCAGTCAGTGACTTGTAGCATTCACTCCTCCTGGATGAGCATGTAGACACAGTGGACAGTCACTGGTGTTGACTTTGCAGCAATCCCTCATACTGAGCATGCATTTAGCGACAGTGGAGAGGAAAAACTCCCTTTTAACAGGAAGAAACCTCCACCAGAACCAGGCTCAGTGTGAGCGGCCATCTGCCATGACCAACATCTGGCGTGAATTCTATGTCATTGTTTTTAAAATTTATATTAAACTGAGAAAAAGTTGACATGTTCATTGCTTATTATACCTGCTTTAAAACCTGATTATTCCACATAGAAACTAGTTAAAAAGGTTAATTATGCAGCACACTGTAAACAATCGTAGACAAGCGAGATGGAGACAAAAAAGACTAAAATGGTTTCAGTATATGGTTGTTGAGAATAAGTGAACAGATCATGACATAAATCAATAGACATAAGAAGCAACAATGCAAAATAAAAGGATAAGAATAAATGGTAATTAAATCAAAGAATTTAATGTAACCAAAGTACCTAAATATATCTTTATTAAAAAGTCACTCAGTCCAGCCTGAAGTCAAAAAACTTTCTAATATGCATGTTGTGTTTCAGTGTTTCCTGCAGATGTTAAGCAGATGCTGATGGTTAAAGAAGCAGCTCCTGTAAAGCACAGACCTTGTGCTGGCCTACATGACCCAAAGCCCCACCACATAAAGAAGGAACAGGAGGAGGTCTACACCAGTCTGGGGGGAGAGCAGCTCAATGGGAAGGAGGAGATTGATGCCATCAGGTTTCCAGTCACTGCTACTCCCATAAAGAGTGAGGATGATGAACAGTCCCCTCTGCTCTCACAGCTTTATCAAGACCAAATTAAAGGCAGAGCACTTCCAGAAGACATCGATGGAGGAGAAGAATCCATCAGGATACAAGATCATGGAGATGGTTCCATTTCCTCAGAAACTGAAGACACTGAGAAGGATGAAAAGGCCGATGTTGGAAACATTAACAAACCTTTTAGCTTCCCTGAGTTTGCTGAACAATTTGTTCACCGTGGCTTTCTTCAGAAAGACATGATAAATTCAGAAATAGGATCTTTAAGCTCGCTGGATGGGAAGAACTGTTTCACAGAGAAGAAAAATGTGGAATCGCCAAAGAAAGTCCAGACAGGAGTGAAGTTTAGCTGTGAAGACTGTGGTAAAACCTTTATTGGAAAAGGACCTTTAAACAGACACATGAGCATCCACACTGGTCAGAAACCTTTCTGTTGTGATCTATGTGGACAAAGATTTAGCCTAAAAGGATATTTAAACACACACATGAGAATCCACACTGGTCAGAAACCTTTCTGTTGTGATCTATGTGGAAAAAGATTTAGCCAAAAAGGAAGTTTAAACACACACATGAGAATCCACACTGGTCAGAAACCTTTCTGTTGTGATCTATGTGGACACAGATTTACTGAAAAGGGAAGTTTAAACACACACATGAGAATCCACACTGGTCAGAAACTTTTCTGTTGTGATCTATGTGGAAAAAGATTTACTGAAAAAGGAAGTTTAAACAGACACATGAGAATCCACACTGGTCAGAAACCTTTCTGTTGTGATCAATGTGGACAAAGATTTAGCCGAAAAGGAAGTTTAAACACACACATGAGAATCCACACTGGTCAGAAACCTTTCTGTTGTGATCTATGTGGACAAAGATTTACTGAAAAAGGAAGTTTAAACACACACATGAGAATCCACACTGGTCAGAAACCTTTCTGTTGTGATCTATGTGGACAAAGATTTACTGAAAAAGGAAGTTTAAACAAACACATGAGAATCCACACTGGTCAGAAACCTTTCTGTTGTGATCTATGTGGACAAAGATTTAGCCATAAATCAAGTTTAAACACACACATGAGAATCCACACTGGTCAGAAACCTTTCTGTTGTGATCTATGTGGACAAAGATTTACTGAAAAAGGAAATTTAAACACACACATGAGAATCCACACTGGACAGAAACTTTTCTGTTGTGATCTATGTGGACACAGATTTACTGAAAAAGGACATTTAAACACACACATGAGAATCCACACTGGTCAGAAACCTTTCTGTTGTGATCTATGTGGACACAGATTTACTGAAAAAGGAAGTTTAAACAAACACATGAGAATCCACACTGGTCAGAAACCTTTCTGTTGTGATCTATGTGGACAAAGATTTAACCATAAATCAAGTTTAAACACACACATGAGAATCCACACTGGTCAGAAGCCTTTCTGTTGTGATCTATGTGGACAAAGATTTAGCCATAAGTCAAGTTTAAACACACACATGAGAATCCACACTAGAGAGGAAAATGACTAAGGTTTGAAGGCTCAAACATATTATGGTCGCTGTAAAATTTGTGATGTGAAGTGCAAGGGACAATTTGCACAGTTTTCGTCAACCTCAGATATATAGCTACAACTCCTGCATTCAGCACCGTTAACACACCTGCTAATGGATGCAATTTGTGCGTTAAATTTGTGCCTTATTAAGAAAACTAAATCTGTGTTGTTAAGGGTTTTTATATTGAAGAAATGTTTGAAATATCTGAGATGTTACAATACAAACGGCTGGATGTTGTTTTGATGTATTCAATAAAGTTTATATATTGAGAAATACATACACTATCGGTCAATAGTTTTAGATACACTTTCTCACTTAATGGGTCTCTTTATTTTCATGACTATTTACATTGTAGATTCTCACTAAAGGCAACAAAACTTTGAAGGAACACAGTTATGTTGTAAACAAAAAATGTGAAAGAACTCATTTTAAATTACAACTTTATTTTACATTTACAGCTTCTATAAAAGCTATATTTTTTATTTTCATCAATGTTTTTTACTGTGATCACTGCTTTGCTCTCTTGATAACTTACCAAAGGTTCAATGAGAGACAGCCAAAGGTTAATAATTCAGTCATTGCAGCAAAGGGCGGCCATTTTAGGCAATCTAAAATATAAAACTGGACTACAAGGCTGGACTATTGTAATTCTTTACTATCAGGATGTCCACAAAATGCAGTTAAAAGCCTTCAGCTGATTCAAAATGCTGCAGCAAGAGTTCTGATGAAAATTAAAAAGAGAGATCATATTTCTCCTATTTTAGCTTCCCTTCATTGGCTCCCTGTTAAATCCAGAATAGAATTTAAAATTCTCCTCCTCACATATAAAGCCCTTAATGATCTAGCTCCATCATACATCAGAGATCTGATTGTTCCATATGTTCCTAACAGAGCACTTCGTTCTCAGACTGCAGGTTTACTGGTGGTTCCTAGAGTCTCTAGAAGTAGAATGGGAGGCAGATCCTTTAGTTATCAGGCTCCTCTCCTGTGGAACCAGCTTCCAGTTTTAGTCCGTGAGGCAGACACCCTGTTTACTTTTAAGGCTAGGCTTAAAACTTTCCTTTTTGATAAAGCTTATAGTTAGAGTGGCTTAGGTTATCCTGAGCTATCTTCCTTATTTTTTTTTACCTCCGTCTTCTTCCTTCTGTTGGATGGAGTAAGGGGGAGTCAGGTTTAGCCTCAGTTATGGTTGAGGTGCAAACACACCCTCCATTTCTGCTACCTGTATGACCCCTTCTCTTTTCCAATGGTTATAATCAGTCTGACAGAGAGAGGTATCCCAATCCTTGTGGTTTTTAGTATAACAATGACCATCAGTGGGACCCTTTGTGGGGTTCCTTGAGACGACATTGTTGTAAATAAGCGCTGTTTTACTAAATAATCTGAACTGAAACTATCTGTGTAGTTATGCTGCTAGAGGCTTAGGCTGCTGGAGGACGTAATGACCACTTTCACCCTCTTCGCTACATTCTCACACTACTCTCCAATTTTGCATTATTAGGCCCAAGCAGGAAAACTGCAAGAGCCTTTTGTAATCGCAAGAATTCTAATTCTTTGTTTGTTTTTTCCGTTGCGTCTTTGAGAGGCAATTTGGGGACTTTGTCATGCACCAAAACGCGTAAGATTTTACCCAAAATTGTCCCCCGTGTGAAACTCTTCTTCCATAATGTCGTCAGTGGGCGTGGCCAAACCACTTAGCCACGCCCCCAAACGTGAGATCGGCGTAAAGATCTGAAATTTTGCACACTGCTAGAGCTTCTCAAACCAAGAGGGTATGTCCTAAAACGCACAGGAAGTCGGCCATTTTGGGTGAAAGGCCAATTTTTTGCCGTTTATCACTTTTACTCGAACTTTAACAAACTCCTCCTGGGGATTTTGAGCTATTGGCTTCATATTTGGTCAATATGCAGTTAAGGCATGGGGGATTAAAAGTTATCAAAATAGAGAGTTATCGGCCATGTTTAGGGAGCGTGGACAGGGCACGAACTTGGCGTTCGCACCAAAAGTGAAAAATTGCAATAACTTTCCAGAAGAAACGGCAAATCACACCAAAGATGGCATGAAGGACGACCTTCAGGTTCCCAACGATCCTATGGGGTCATATGCTGACATCATCAAAGCCATGCCCCCTGAGAACAAGAAGTCACTTTTTTTCCTGGGAAAGGTCGCTACCTGGCTGTCTACACTCAATCAACTTGAAACTGTGCCAGGTGACTGATAACTAGTGGGTCTAAGTGGGTTGAAGCAAAGTGATTTTTCTATAAA
Source organism: Girardinichthys multiradiatus (assembly GCF_021462225.1). NCBI lineage: Eukaryota > Metazoa > Chordata > Actinopteri > Cyprinodontiformes > Goodeidae > Girardinichthys > Girardinichthys multiradiatus. The sequence goes on along the minus strand of NC_061807.1, from coordinate 8,491,779 downwards.
AGGCGTGGCCCTGGTGGCGTGGCGAAGTTGGACATTACACCATGGCCATACGTGGGCTTTAATTTCCACATACATCATCTGATCTGCACCAAATTCAATGTGATTGATTCTAGTCCAGTCCCCAACAAAGATCTGATAACATATTTGGTGGGCGTGGCCTAATTCGTCCACAGCACTCCCTAGAAATTTTAAAATAATCAGCCCCAAACTATGCTTTGTCTGAGGAATCTGAAATTCGGTACACGTATGTAACTGGTCAGGACCTACAAAAAAGTCTCTTGGAGCACTGGTCCAAACCCAACAGGAAATCGGCCATTTTGGATTAAAGTTGCTATTTTGACCCGGTTTTGGGCGTTTCTAGCCCACATATCTGAGTGAACTCCTCCTACAGCTTTTGTATTAGAGACTTGAAAATCACTCAGTATACTCTTAAGGCATTGGGGATCAAAAGTTATCAAAAGCTTTTTGATACATGAAACGTGTGGGTGTGGCCACGCCTCAAAATATGACTTCTCGCCATAAAAGATTAAATTGATATAGCTCCTACAAGGAAAGTCACAGACACATGAATCCTTCTGGGATTGATAGTTTAACACTCCTCTCTGCAGCTTCTGTACTGCTAGCCACCCATTACCCTATTAGGAAAGTGTCTCGCCCACGGCCAAAATTGAATAGGTTAAAAAATAATCTAAAGGAGGAAATCAGGAAAATCTCATAAAAATAAACACAACTCAGACTAAAAAGAAAAATAAAACAATTAAATGTGGCTTACTGAACATAAGATCTCTCTCTTCAAAGACTTTGCTAGTTAGTGACCTGATTTGTGACAATCAGATTGATTTATTTTACCTCACAGAAACCTGGCTGCAGCAAGAGGATTATGTTACTATAAATGAGACAACTCCTACTAATTATTTAAATTTTCACATTCCTCGAAATACTAGGCGAGAAGGAGGAGTAGCAACCATCTTTCAGTCCGATTTATTGATTAGTCCCAGACGAATCAATAGCTACAACTCTTTTGAATATTTAATCCTTAGTTTTCCTCATCTAAATTGCAAAGCACTAAAACCACTTCTATTTGTTGTTTTGTACCGTCCACCAGGCCCTTACTCTCAATTCTTAGATCAGTTTTCAGACCTTTTATATGATTTAGTGTTAAATACAGATATGGTTATTATAGTGGGGGATTTTAACATTCATGTTGACACTGAAAGCGATAGCCTAAATATAGCCTTTAATGCTATCTTAGACTCAATTGGCTTTGCTCAAAACATTAACAAACCAACCCACCTTTGTCTTCATTCTCTGGACCTTGTGTTGACATATGGCATTGAGTGTGAAGACATAACAATATTTTCTCATAACCCTGTCCTGTCTGACCATTTCTTAATAACCTTTGAGTTTAATTTAACCGAGTACTCCACACCTGAAAGAAAATTTCATTATATTAGATCATTATCAGACGATGCTGTAACAACCTTTAAAGAATCTGTTCCACTTTTAATTTCCTCATTATCACTGAAAAGCACAATGGAGGGCAATAATTCTGTTTCTGCCCCTTCACAAATTGATTCTCTTGTTCATAGTGTTATTTCATCAAGCATAAACTGGTTGAGCATTAGAAGATACTTTGACCCGTTATTTCTCCAAAGATGTACAGTGAAATTATTAAATACGGGACTGCGTATTTCTGACTGTCGGCTCACTTGACCGCAGTTGTAACTGCGTAAGTTAATTTACGCAACAAAGTGAAGGCTCATTGTAGACTCATAGTTCCAATCAGTGTGACTGATTGTAAAAAAAAAAGCGTTTCACTTATCAAACAGGCAAGATGTGTCTGCTGTTAGCAAGCAAAGCTTCTCTTCCCGTTGTTTCATTCAGCAGACGCTGTTACTTCCGATGTACTCTTGTATTTGTGCTGTGGTTTTTGTATTTGACCTGACACCTTTGAGCCACCATATTAAAACACTGTAGAAGTATTCGTACCCCATAGGTTGTTCCACAAGTGATGCTGTACAACCACATATTTCAATATATTTTCTCTTTATTAAGCAACACAACTTGCACTGAAAACTATTTATACTTATTACATGTTTATCTGCCTTAATGCTGTGAAACCACTAATTACAAAGCATTTTAGTGGAGTTTTATGTGATGACCAAAGTTCAACGATAAAAACACTTTGTTTGCTGCTGTTAAACTAAGCAAAACCTGAAAAGTGTGGCCTGCCTGTGTGTTTAGCTCCAACCAGTCAACACTAATAGAACCATTGGGTTCTTTACAGCTGTAAATGTTTGGTCAATATGTTTCTTTCGGTTTGAGGATGTAATAATGTCTCAAACAAATCTTATGGATTGTCCACAAAAAGACTTGTCCTTTCTAAAACATGAACATGGTTTGATATAAACCTTGGATCACCAGTGACCTGAAGGACCTGCTAAACAAGAACAAAAAGAGCCTTCAGAGAAGAAGACAGAGAATTATTGAGGAGTTTACCGAAGCAACTTAAAGTCAGGATAAGACACAGCAAGGAGGTGTACAAGAAGAAGAACAATATCAGACATGTGTGGTCAGGGATGAAAAAGATCACAGGCTTCAAGCAGAACTAAGATCGGACCGATGGAGGTCTGAACAGAACCAATGAACTGAACACATTCTTTAATAAGTTCAGTTCAGAAACAAGCTCAGCATCCTCCTCTCCTGCTCACAGCCAAACAGAACCTCCACCCTCCTTTGACCCACAGCTGTCCAGTAACACCACAAATGTGTTTTCTTCCACGTCAACCATGGACCCTTCTGCTTCTACATGTTTGTCTTCAATCAAATCAGAAGATGCTGATGCTCCGTTTGCCTCCAGCTTCCACCTGTGTGTCTCAAGAAGTCAGTTAAAAAGAAAAAAACAACTGGAAAGACTGAACCAGAATAAGGCTGCAGGTCCAGATCATGTCTCAAGGTCCGAAATCACCAAGTCAACCAGTCTTGTATATTGCTCCAAATCTTCCACCTTTCTTTCCTGCTCTTCAATCTTCTGATCCTTTTCTGTCATTACTGCCTTCAGATGTCGCACTTCCTCCCTTCATACATCTCTGATGTATCCATGTTAGATTTGTTCTAATAAAACTGTCTCCTGGGCTCTCTCTCAGCAGAAATACAAAAGTAAATCTCAAAATGAACTTTGAGTCCCTAAAATAATATTTAAACCAAAGCAATCCTGATGCCTTCATCCCAACCTGCTCTGAGTGAGAAGTAAGGATACTATGGTCCACCGTCTCAGAATCAGCTCTAAGATGACAGAAAACCCTGAGTTAATGAAAGACTATCTGTCATTTAAGAATGTTAAAAGTGTCGTCTGATTGCCTTGATGATCTTTAAAACTAGATAAAAAACTTCTGTGACTGAAAATGATCTAAACATACCTGGAGCTAAAGAAAGGCAGTTTTTATGGAAAATAAAAGGCAATAAAGGCCAAAATTGTTCTGAAATGAGATAAAACTGTTAATTGGCTCTGCCACAGCAGCCCCGTTGGAGGGAGATGCAAAGTTCATGCACAAAAGATCCAGATACAGTAAAAAGCCTTGCTAAATGGCAGAAAGATTATAATTTCAAAGGGGACCTCTCAGTCCCTGCGTGCACACAGTTGATAAACAGATTAAAGCAAGAAGATAAATACATAAACAGCAAGAGCAGCCTTTAACTGACATAGCCATAATACTTAAAGCTTAGCTGAAAACTGAAAGCAAAAAAAGGGGGGAAGATCGCCACCCATCCCAGTTTAGAATACCAAGGTAGCCTTAAATTATTCAGAGGAAGACGTGGTTTTAGAGGACGTGGTAAAGGACGTTAAAAGAGGAGGTGACAATGTGGACAACATGGACACTGTCCAACTGGACAACCCAGTGAACAATAACTTGAGAAGGGAGAACAGAATGTTGTTAAAGAAGGAATCTGAGAATAAAAGATCTTGTCGTTAAGTATTAGTGAGAGAAACAGGTGCTTTAAAAATCATTCTATGGTGTTATACTACCAACGACACCATGATAAAATGCAAAAGATTCATTTTACAGGGAACTAATTCCATATTTGGCTCAGATTGTGTGCATTCTTGATTTTTCCTCTTTGAGAGAAGTTAAATTTCAGCTCTGTGAAACAACCTTGACAAAGAGATGCAGCTGCCTGAAAACAGAGATAAAACTTCTGCAAACAGCAGAAGCCTGTCTCTGCTGAAAGCTCTGAAAAAAAAAATTGTAACTCTACCCTGCATGTGTCAAACTCAAGGTCCACGGGTCAAAACAGGACCCCAGAAGTTTATGTGATTCTCTAGAAGTAGAGCCTTTAATATGGTGATTGTGTGCTTGAATGTTATTTTGTCAATCAATGAGCAGTTTTGTCTACATTCTGCCACAATCTGCCTTTTGAAAATGATTTGAATCTTGCTCTTTATGTAAAAAAAAAAAAGAAAAATTGCCTAAAGTCTGCAGACACAAAATGAACCTGGATTGAAGCTCTAACTATGTTTATTTAATCTGAGATCCTCTCCAAATGCAACAGTATATGTCAGTCTACATGAGATACTAACAACTTCACCTACTGGTATAATATAAAGATCTGAGTGAATATGTGAAACAAACAATGATGAAAGTTTTTCAACAGGTGATGCTCATTGTTGGACCACTTGTTTGTTGAGTGTTGGACCATCTGCACGTTGTTGGACGTCACTATTCCCTTCCAACGGCATCGGCCATTTTGTATCCAGGACAGTCCGCTCCTACAGATCCCGTCGGACATTGCGACTGATATGACGGGACGCCCCAAGTCTGACGTCACAGGATGCTATATATGAAGGCGCCCATTTTGAACATACGCCTTCAGCTGGAGATCGTGACACGGTCACCAACATCTGAAGCATCACCTGGAGAAGAGTCCCGAGTGGATTTCATTTATTCTCTCTCGTTGGCCAACGAAGAATTCATAACTGAGGTTTCTGGAATAAGAAAGCCAGAAATTTCACTTTGCCAATCGAAGATGTGAGTTTAACACGTAACTAAAAAACACGGTGTTTCGAGGAGATGAATTGCAACCGTGTTTTGTCCTAGTCGACTGTGATGGTCAGATCATATTTTCCCTTTCGCCTAGGAGGCCAGAGGACGCAGATTGACCGCAGGATAATTAAAGACTACAAGGACAAGTCTGAACCATAATAATATTAGGTCAGTTCTTTATGGTAAAACAAAAAGATTTTAACAGACGTTTAGACTTTTTCCAGTCAGGTTCAAAATGATTGAGTTTTTATTTTTTAATAAGAACTAAACCAAGCATTATTTAAAATAATAGTAACTACTGTAAGGGAAATTCTTGCAGTAAGCATTTCACAGTGTATAACCTTTTTTACTCCTCAGAACATTTGTGTTAGAGGAAGAAGCTGTAAAAGCCATTATCAGAAGTTTGATGGTTCAGACCCATCTTTAGGACAATGTCAGGAAGGGCAGTTAGGTCTGTTCCTAGATAACCTTGTCACTGTTGAACTGAAGAAGGGTTGGGGTCATGAACATGGACTCTTTGCAGTTGAGATAACATTGTCTTGTTCTGGTATAAATACTGTGTGAAAATAGCGTTCGGGGCTCTGTTCAACTGACTTGCTTGGTGACAGAGTCATTCAAACGCTGAATGCCTTTGAATAAAACTTATAAAGACAAAGTCCGGATTTTCTCTTGTTATGAGTCAACTTCTACCCACTTTGATAAGAAAATTCCACAACAATTTTGGCGTCACGAACAGGATCTGACGTGCCAGAGGAGACCGCAGGAGGGGACACGGACGCCTGGCCAGCCTGGAGACGTTGTCCTCAGTCCACCTCCATATTACGGTAGTGGAGTCCGGGTGTCCGCCTGCGGCTTCTGGCTGATTAGATCCGAACAATTTGTCGTCAAATATATCTGGGTGAGAAGTTGCTCTGTATGATATAATGTATATTATTATTTTTATTACACATTAACCATCATCTCCTAACTAATTAATTAGGTTCCAGAGTTGCGAGAGGGAGGACATCAGCTGAGGGCCCAGTTACCCTGCAAAGGAATGACAGGGAGGTTCTTATTGGTAACAATGGGATAAAGCAAAACACAGGGTTTTGCGGGTGGTTTTTAGCAATTTTCTACACCTCATAAAGGAGAAAACCCAGTCGGCAGACGTGCCGCTGAACAGGTAAAAAAAAATGGTTCCGGAACCTTGAGGCATCAGGGGTGTCTCCTTCTTCATACTCTGATTTATAAAATAATGAAAGAAAAAAGTGGGGATGATTGTGATAAATGTGCTTTAATTTGGAAGATAAGTTTGGTTTTGCACAGTGTGGAAGTTTGAGTGTAAATAAGTTAAATAGTTTAAATAGTTTCAAGTAAAACAGTTGATGGAAAAAATAAAAAAAAACATAAGGAAGAGATTAAAAAGCACAGAGTGCATCAATTAAGGGGTTAAAGAGTTAAAACTTTCCTGAAGGAAGTTTTGTTTGTCTTAAATATTGCGATCAGTCGGAAAAGAAGGTAAAAGTGAAAAGGGACATTAGAGATGCGAAAACAAAGTTGTCCTAGAAAGGAGTATAGTTCATGTTGTGGAAGGAAGTGACAGGCAGGGGGACAACTGACTGATTGACTGATAATATTTCTTTGTACAAAATCTGAACCTATACTAAACTTTTTCTTCTGCCTCTCTCACACACAAATACACACATATATGGGATTTGAGTTCAACATCTGCGTTTTTGAGTCTGGATTTTAGAAACCTGCCCTTCTCCATGGCTACTCCGCCAGAGACGCTTCTCCAGCACGGCCTGAAAGAGAGAGATCTGCCTTCCTGCATGTTGAAAATCGCAGTGTGACTTTCTACAAGAAAAAAAAACAAAACTCAGAAGAAGTCTGGACCCACTGAGATGGACAACGATCCATGCTGTTTGCAAGAGCCAGAAGAGCGATACACTGGATTTATATTGAAAGCATCTTATGCGGGCAGAAGAGAAACCATAGCAAAGTTTCTTCTTTCTCCCTCCTGGAGAAGTTAAAGTGGACAAAGAATGATTGAATGTCTCATCAACAGACCTGGGAAGGGCCTGGTTGTTTTTTGGACTGATAGAGGACTGTGTGCCTGACAGTCTGACTCTGGAGCGATTTAGAAACAGATGGGGGTAACGTACAAACACACACATTTGCATAAATCTTTTCCTATTTTCTGCAACGAAGAACGCTTATTAACCGCTGCTCATGTGACGCTTGCTTGACGTTGACAGATATAGCGGTTTAAAATATTATTTTAGGGTTAGAAAAGTATCTTCAAAAGGGTGATAATTTAGCTCATTTGATACTTTCCAGTTAATTCTTTTAGAGAAACAAGTTCGCTTTCGTCGTGGAATATTCAGGGTCAATTATTATAGTTATTAAATGTTATTAAAAGCAGAGGAAGTTACAACATCTCCAAAACTCAGCAGTAACCATGTGTTTCTATGTTATTCTCAGGACAGATCTCACGAAGGAGTATTTTTAAAACCCAGCGAATGCGTAAAACCTGATGGGTTTCTCCTTCAGGTATAATTTCCTGTTGTCAGATTTTGTATCCCATAAATCTAATGGGTAGAGACCTCATTAAAACAGGCTTAGTTCTACTGCAGATGGTCTTCATACAGTCTCTGACACAGTACTTACAGTTTGGTGCAGTTTTTGTCCGCAAGTGCTGACTGACGCTTATGGAAAGTACAAATTCATTATTTTTCACAGCAGCTGCTGGGAAGAGGTTATATTAGGTTTTTTCTTCCCTCTTCTGATTCATGCAGCGTGTTGATTTACACTGTACCTTATATCAGGTCCTGACAAAAACTATGAAAGGTTTGGTTCTGCAGGTTCTTTTTTCTCCCTTTGGAGAAGGAAAGAGAAACATAATCAGTTCTGTGTCGCATAGAAATATTAAAACACTTGTTGTTTTCTAAGATATCACCAGCTAAAACTTTTAAAACTTTTGAGAGTAATTGGTTTTGTTACACACATTTCCCTTGGTAAAACAAACCTTTAAAATGAGAATGAAAAATGGGGTTATTTAGAAAGAATCTGATTGGACAGTGGTACCACACAAAAATTAAACTAATCTCATGTTTCCTAAAAGACTCTGCATGAAAAGGCCTTCAGAACCGTGGAGTTATTTTCCACCACAGTACCAAGTTTTTTAAGCATGCTTTTTCTTTATTTTAAAACAGATCTGGTTTTTGTTTTTGGTTTTTTTAGTATAATGTTTGTCTGAAGCTTCTTATGAACTGTGTTAGAAGCAAATATGATCTGAGGTAAATTAGGAGTTGTGAACTAATAATTTTAAATCTGATTATTGTCCAAGCAGAAACAATATATTTAGCCAATCCTTCAATCTCTGCAGAAAGTTAACACCATTGTTCAATGCAGTAGTACTCAACTTGTGGTTCCTTGACTCCTGAAGCCCGTAAGCCATAGATTTTGGGTCCATAAAATTATAATATTTAAGTAAAGGTAGACCGATTAACTATTAAAATAGATCTAAGCCAATTATGGGTTCCAGTCATTTGGTGGCTTTGAAATGCAATAATACTAAAAATTTCTACTTTGGGGAACACAGATTGGGGTTGAAGAGTTTAGTTTTGGAACCAAGGTTAGGATTTTTATAACGGAATCAAGACAAGTAAAATCCTTCATTTTAGGAAAAGAAAAGAAATAAAGGCTCTCAACACTAAAGAAAATGGTCGGCTCAAACTCAAGTCTCCTTGTTTGATTTCTTGGGGTTTAAAGATTAAAGGAATACATAGGAGTACAAAGGTACACAAGGTGATTTCAGATTACTAAGAGATAAAATATTGGAACATTTATCAGCATTTGGATTATTAAAGAGGGGTTCTAGTAATACGTTCTCCCCAACTCTCAAAATTTAAATAGCCCAAATTAAAGAAAATGAGAAAAAGTCCAGTTTGGAGACAAACTTCTTATCTTAATTTATGATTAAGTCAAACACTGCAGTTTTGTTTAGTTTGGGTATAACATGAAAATGTCAATGCTGACTTTTCTAATTTCCCCTCGGGGATCAATAAAGTATCTTTGAATTTGAATTTAATTAAATTAAAAATACTTCTTTGCATTTAACTTGAAATTCTGCAATACAGCTGCGATTAAATTGAGAAACAAAAAGTGAATTATAACAATAACTCTCAGGATTGTAGTTATTATTACAGAGTTACAGTACAAAGAATTAGCAAAAGGTTTCAGCATCAGTAAATTTGGATTCATATAAGAGAAAACTGTTGCTGTGCTTCTAAATACTTTGAGATATCTTTGGAATATGTGCACTCATTTTTAAAAAGGATCCTGATGATTGTCATAACAAAATTGATCAATTATAGCATTAAAAGATATGGTTGAGAGAACATATTCTGAAAAGAGATTATTAAAAATTTATTTGAATTCTTGAAGCTTCAAATTTGGTCATTTGCTTGTCTTTGATGTTTTGTTTGTTTTGTTGGAATGAATGTTTGATTATATGTTGCATGAAAAGATAATCCATGTTTAGAATAAAGTTTCTAAATCCCAGATTGATTAAAACTTTGAGTTTTCAGGAGAGTTAAGAAGCAGCTTCTTTCTGAGGTAGGTGCATGTTAACAGTTTTGTAGTTTAAGGTTCATTAAGATGGGTTGGGATGAAGAAACTGTGGGTCCGCCCATAGGCTGTCAATCAAAGGTTAGTTCTGCCTGACTCCGCCCACCTACCAGGTTGGTTCATGCCTTTGTTGTCATGGTGACGCTCAGAACCTCCCTTCCTGAGTTTTAACACTGTTTAAGAGACAACAGAATCAAAATGCTTGTAGTGATTGTTGCCTTAATAACATGTTTTTTGTTTTTTTTTGTATAATGATTAAGGATGTAGCATGACTTTTAGATGTATGTGTTTTATTATTAAAAGGTTAATGAAATAGTTTAATCTATTTCATTAACCTTTTAATAATAGGTTAATGAAATAGTTTAAACTAGTTTGAAGAATTAGTTTTGCATACAGAATCATTGGTGATTTATTAGATTGAAAGTTTCCCTGGTACCATTAAGCTAACTGACAGTTCAAGATATGCAAAAGTAAGGAATATATATTTTTGATAAAGAATCAGAGTCATGACTTTATACTTGGTGGGAATTATTTATTAAATTCAAATTTGTAGGGTTTATGCATCTGAATTACATTAGATGTCCATTAATCTAAAACTCATCTTTATACAAGACAAATCAGGATGATATGTGACTAATTTCTAAGTGAGACATTGATGAACTGAATAACTAAAGTTAGTGTTTTGTTGTTAATGGAACTGAATTGCAGTTAAAACATCTGGATTTTCTTTATGTTGCTTTCGTTAAATTCATAGTGACACATAGTTATGTCAGAATTTATTTCTTTGGTTCTATGTAATGTGATCTTGGTTATTAGAAAATTTTTGTACAAACTTTTGCTGGATTGTCGCATGGGTTGGACCCTGCGCCAGAAGAGGGGAATGTCAGAATAAAGTAACATGGGGTTCCAAAAGTTGTAGCACTCATGGGAAAAAGGGTAGCTCAGACCTCCAGTGAGGACTTAGTGACAATGCGAGAGAGACGTTGTACTTTGTTTATATAAATGGTGCATAGCTCCCTAAGACCACATTCTGAAAACCTCTCTGAAATTATGGTGTTGATTCTTTTGTGAAATTTTACATCTCAGATTAGACCATTTTTGAAATTCTTTTTGGGTATTCTGAAACTATGAAATATTGACCTGTAATCAGACCTTCCTCAAACATCATGTCACATTTTTGATATTCAGAATATTTAGCTGATGGTCACTGCTAGTATATCAGGTGAAGTCTGAAGATCAATTCTTTTGATTTTGTTGGATGTTTTGATGAAGTTCATGTAGTTAAGCACTTAGGTTTGAGAATGGGACTTTGAATTGAAAATTAGCCAAGTGTTGTGAAGGCTCTGTTCTCACTTATATGAGATTGAGAAAAAGGACACAGGCAAATCTCAGTCCTTTTGAAGTGCTGTGTGGCAGGTCTCCTAATTTGGACATGGGGATATTGCCAAGATCTTTTTCTTCCACATCTTTGTGTGAAAGTAGGATGTTGTTTTACTGTCAAAACCTGTCCACTGTGTTTTCTCAAGTTTCACAGATGTTGAAGGCTGCATTACCAAAAACAGCCACTTCCACCCTCCAGTCCTTTATTCCTGGCGACTGGATTCTGGTCAGAGAATTTAGGAGAAAACACAGGAAGTCCAGGTGCTGGAATGGCCCATATCAGATCCTACTAGACACCCAGGAAAGCTGCAGGAAAGCTGCAGGAAAGCTCCAGCTCCTCCAGCTTCATCTGGCTTCCAGGACAAGTCATCTTCCAACTGGATCATCCACGGCTGAAAGGTTTGAGGACAGCGGACCACCACAAGACAAAGAACTGTAAGCTGATCACTGGTGAGTGATTGAAGAGGTGGTTGAAGAACACTGTTCTTACAAGGGCACAATAATCCCTTGGGCAGTGCAACGTTATTTCAGAATCTACTTAAGGCCATCGCATTGCCTGAAAGTTAGAAATCATAAGGTCATTTGCCTCACTGCACACACACTACAGTGAGAGATTCTTTCCTCCCACTTTAACATCGAGACTGACTCTGAGGAGGAAATCTCGGATGCTTTTATCTAACTTTTATGTTTATTGCTTGATATTTATCATTATGGTATTATTACAAATTTGAATGTGTTCATTTCCACCGTTGCTTAGTTGGACTATGGAAGCCTAACTTCCAGCAGGTTAGAGTTCCTGTTTCTAAATATATTTCTAGAGGAGCTTCCTATGACCGCTCACCTGTACCAGACTGGTAACAGGGCAGCTTGAAGCGCAGAAGCCACTCAGGAGAGGCAGCAGGATTTTTGTTTTTTTTTAAGTTGTTTATAATTTGTTTTCTTTGAGAAAAAACTGTTTGCTTTCAGTACCAGAAGAAAGGACATTCCACGTCAAGGTCACGATGCAGCTATATGGAAGATGGTCTGTTCTGATGCTAATGATTGGTATTGCAAGTATTTTTATAACTCTTGTGTTCATTTTGGGAAAGGTACAACAACGACAATGTGTGGTTAATCTGACTAATAATACTCATCAGCGGATTCGAAGAGAGATTCATCACTTTTCTGACTACTATGATCATACTGATAATGTTTGGTGGCAACTGATGCATCAAACTCTGAGGACTTATAGTGTAAGGGAAAGCAGAAATGCTTGTAGATTTTCTAGTGAGATTAATTTAACGTGTGCGTCTACAGGAACTCTTTATAGAATTCGGGGTAATAGAAATCCGATTAAAGGTCCAGATATTTGTATTACACAGGAGGAAAGTACACCTTATTTCCTTGGGAAGGCAGTAGGTTGCGAACCTATTATATCTGTTTTATGTGCTTTAATCAACAGACATAAATTTGAGTCATGTCCTGTCAGAACTGATCCTTATACTATTTCAGAATCTTTGGCTCCAGATCCTTTTGTGTTAACTTTTAATCTTACTGCTTTATCTGAGGAAGGTTTCACTGTTCTAACTACTGAGCAGCAGGCTATAAGAACTATGAGTTTGCAAACTAGAATGGCTTTGGATTATCTGTTAGCTGAGAGGGGTGATGGTTTTGAAGAATTTTCCTTTAGTTGTGATTATCTGGTAATCAGAAGAAAGGAGTGTAATGGAAATTCTTGCAGTAAGCATTTCACAGTGTATAACCTTTTTTACTCATCAGAACATCTGTGTTAGAGGAAGAAGCTGTAAAAGCCATTATCAGAAGTTTGATGGTTCAGACCCATCTTTAGGACAATGTCAGGAAGGGCAGTTAGGTCTGTTCCTAGATAACCTTGTCACTGTTGAACTGAAGAAGGGTTGGGGTCATGAACATGGACTCTTTGCAGTTGAGATAACATTGTCTTGTTCTGGTATAAATACTGTGTGAAAATAGCGTTCGGGGCTCTGTTCAACTGACTTGCTTGGTGACAGAGTCATTCAAACGCTGAATGCCTTTGAATAAAACTTATAAAGACAAAGTCCGGATTTTCTCTTGTTATGAGTCAACTTCTACCCACTTTGATAAGAAAATTCCACAACACTATCAAAAATAGTGATCTCATTTTTAAATTTAATAAGGACTTACTTTAAAAAAAATATATGAATAAAATATGATAAAAAAGAATAATAAGAATAATAGATAGATCTAAACAAAGCTAGATTACAAGAGAACGTTCACAGCTGTTATAATCTTACTGATGAATACCACAAAAAATTGTTATGGAACCAGATGATTAAAAGACAGCAGCTTTATCAGGGCCAAACAGAAACATTTGTGGAAAAGATCCAATTTCATTTTATTTAACATTATCTATCATGACATCATACAGGTCTTATTAACATGTTAAACTCCCATATTATGCATGGAAATAAATAAAAGGTATAATTGGGAGCACAATGGAAAAATGGAAGTTATTACTGAAATTATTAGATGCTGTACTGTTACCAGCTGAATTAGTTGAGTGTAAATGTGAAGGGATTACAAATGTGAGTCATGGGCAAAAGCCATGTCTCAACTGGACGGAGTATAAATATTAATATTGCTTAGAGACAATAGATGCTTTTTCAAAGTGAGTAGAAATCTTTCCCTGCCAATCACCTGATGCAATAATTGTAGAAAAGCTTTGTGCAAAAATATAATACCAACTTTTGGAATTTGAAGAAGAATCTATAGTGATAATGGAACGCATTTTGTAAATAAAATAATACAGGAATTAGGAAAATGTTTGAACATTGATCTAAAAACCCATTGCAGTTATCATCCTCAGAGTAAATTAAGAAAAACAATGGAAGAAACAAAAAGAAACTGGGTTGAATGCTTGGATAAAGTAAAACTTAGTATGAGAATACCTCCATCAGCTCAAGGAGGTTTAACACCTTTTGAAATAATTCATGGCAGACCCTATTACATTCCTGATTTGGAGAAGGAATTAAAAGACCCATAACTGGATAGAACAATGGCAGATTATATGAGAATAACATTCAAATCTAGAGAAATATAAAGTGCAAATAATCTACTAAATGTTTTTGACACCCCACAGACCTCCTCAGATGTGATTTCTCACAACTCCCACTGCTGTGAAAATCCAGGAAAGAGCTACATAAGACAGATTGTCAAAAAGGTGGGTCAGTCAATACTTTCTCCCGACCGCTAGGAGGTGACCGTAAGTCTGACTACAAAGGGGTAGTAGCCGTTTAGAGGTGCTTCATCTCAACGTCAGTGAAGAAACCAACGTCCCTCCTAGAACTTAGGGGAGGTAAGTGATTGACTGATAACACCTGAATAAAATAAGTAAAAGGGGGTTTGAAGCAATTAATCATAGCTGGTTTTTGTACCTTAGCATTATTAATTTTGTTTGATGAACAAAGTCCCATCAAAAAGGTCAAAAGGTGCATCGATGAAGGATTCCATGACATTTTTTATCAAGATATTTAGATGAAACAAATATATGGTATCAATATGTGAAAGTCATTTCTAAAGAAAGAAATGTCTCTGATTGTTATGTGTGCTCTAGACTTCCTATTCCTCCGGCCAATCCAGATTAACATCTAGACCAGTGCCGACACCAGAGGATGTGTGTTTTATAAGGCAGAGCCTTGAAGGAAACGGAGAATTTTCATTTGGTATTGAGAGTAAACTTTACTAAATTTCACACCTGTAATTTCACAAATTTTAAGAGGTTAAATGTCACTGCTCCTGTCTCTAACTATGTTGAACTATTAGCAGGTTCTCGGTTCCCTCATTGTGTAAGATGAAGGGGTTCTGTCCCAGTAGCTGCCCTCCCGACCCGTCTGTGTACGTAACTGACCATACTTTTATTATCAGTCGAGAATTTTCCACTCTAAATAGAATTAAGGGAGAACTTGTTCAAGTCAAACCACATGATAGTATCTGGGGAACAGATGTCCCTGACGAGTGTAAACATAGATCAGGCTGACAGCGAATCTTTTGAAGACCAGCGCAAGGAAGGGAGGACGAGACTACAGCCAGCTGTGTGGCTATTACTGGAATCTTCAAGGCACCAGAAGGTTACGGTGACCATGACTAAGTATTGGGCAATAACTTATTGGGCAATAGCATGTTGCGCAATAACGGAGAAGCCTAACAAAGGGCTGACCAGTGAGACCATCTGCTCTATAAAAGCAATGCCAAAAAAGGGAACTGGGGTTGTTTCCTCACAGAAGACCAGTGAATGAGATCAGATGGAGAAAGACGCTACAGATGAATTAGAGGACCAGAGACACAGCCCAGCTGATCAACTGCATTATAAAGAGGATCAACCCCTGTGCCCTGAAGCTCTGATTTCATCTAAAGCCTTTTTATCCAGACAACTGAAGTGAACTTGATCGGTGAACATCTGCTTGCTCTAAGTTTCAGGCTTCTGGAAGTCCTGAATCAACCTCATTTATGTCTCCGGAGTTTCCTTCAACTCTTCACCCTGTGGAAGCTACTGTCTTCAGGGACATATGACAACAAAGTTCCTGTTTAACCATCCCTCCAACCAGGACTTATACAGGTCTAGGGTCAGGAAAAGAGCTGCTAAAATCTCTGCAGACCCCACACACCCTGCACATAAACTGTTCAGAGTTTTACCTTCAGGTGGCGCTACAGAGCACTGTTCGCTAAAACCATCCGCCATAGAGACAGTTTCTTCCCCCAGGCTGTTTCTCTGTTGAACATTCAATAGAGTACAAAACAACAGCATACAGATGTTGCAAATGCACCTTTATTAGATATGTGTATATTGTACATTGTAAATCTGTATATTCTGCAACGCAAAAACAAAACCAAAGAACAAAGTGTACCGGATTCAAATTCCTTGTTTGTATGTATGAACTTGGCAATAAAGCTGATTCTGATTCTGAAGCCTGGAGCATCAGTACCTTCCACTTAAAGGAAGAAAACTGAAGATTAAGTCATATTCCCTTCAAGAAACCACTCGTTGTTACCAGAAGAAACATCTCCATCAGGTGGATGGATGAGCCTCCGTCTTCAAAGCCTCTCCAAACTCACTAGTTTCAGCATCAGGGAAAGACAGGTTGAGTTGATTGATTCATTTCTATTATTGAAGTTATTGTGTTGCTCAATTTAAACTGTTACTGACCCCTGCAAAAGCATTACTAATTAAAGAAAGCATATAAAATTCTAGTTAAATCGTGGACATTCAGTTATTTGAGTCACTGTATTGTTGGTTTTTTCATTGGTGGTAAAAAGTCTTGTTGCCTGCTTCTAAGATATTTTAGGAGGTTTTTATAGGTTGCCTTAGTCAAGTTTGTTAAAACAGCGCCCTTGGGGCTCATGCCGAGTCACTAAAATTAACTTAGCCCACATACCAAGAGCCAGTTGTAAATTAGGGAATGAGATGCCGTGAACAAAAGTGACTGTTGAGGAGTGGATGACTGCGATAGGCTACTCAGTCGTCCAGACCACCAGTTTAAGAAGGGTGAGACTTTTGTATGAAGGCTGTCAGAGGCTAGGCGAGTCATTTCCCGACACCAGCTTAAACAGAACTTTCAGTAAACCTGCTTAGTAAGATCTTTCAGGTTTAGGGAAGTCCGGACCCGTTAGATGGAGAGCTGGTTTGAGCAATCCCTGTAGACATAGAGAAGTAGGAGGGAGGGGTTAGCTCATCGGACAATGAAACAATACACAGATCAGTAGACAACTGGAGGTTAAGTGCCTTACCCAGGGGCACATCGACATGTGGGAGGAGGAAGCTGGAATCAAACCCAGAACATCTTTCCCACCTTTAACGACATTTATTACCAACAGAGGCCATTTGAACAGTTTTACTGTTTCTCAGCATAATGATAGAAACAGGAGCTACTCTGATGTAAAACTACACAAACCCAATAAATACATCAGCAGCTGACTTCTGGATGATCATGTCTTCTTCTCTAGAATACATGCTGATGTGTTTCTACATTCTTTCTGATTCATATGTTTTTCTGTAATGTATCATTTATGCAGTATTTACTTTGTTGTTCCCCTGCAGAAAGGGATCTCTGTTTATGATCTAATGTGCATCTTAAATTTCAGGAAAATGTTACGATTTTCAATCCTGCCACATTTCAGTCATTTAGTTCAGGAACACAAGATTTCACACATAAGACAAGAATCAGCTGTACAGGTTGAGCTAAACCATCAGTTCACTTTAACACAATGATGTGGTTGAAAACAATCCTGAAATGAAACAGATTTCCGGCTCTGTTTGGTCCAGCCGGACCTCAGTTAATAAAAAGCTCATATAATAGTTTTTATTTTACTCAAACTCCACATTTTAGCACAGTTAACACACAGACCTAAACAGTGGTGCTCATGGTCAAAGTGACACTTTGTTTGCAGAAGGCTCCAACCGTGTTAAAATATTTAAATATGAATCAAAAGCAAATATTACCTTCAAGCAACACAACCTGCAACCAAGTGAATGAGCTCTTCCATCAATCATCACACAGTGGACAACAGCATAGAGCCCTCAGTGTGAATCAGTGCTCCACTGCTGTCATGGTAGCGTGTTGTAAAGCTTTCAGGCCAGAGCCTTTAGTTATCGTTCTACACGGCCTCTGAGTTTCCTTCTGGCAAAGAATTAGATCCAGACTGCTGGAGATAGACACCAGCTCCCCTACGACCCACTATGGAAGAAGCAGGTATAGAAGATGGATGGATGGATGGATGATATATATTTCTGTATTTTTTTATGTCTTTTTTACTTTTATTCCTCCTTGTTTTATTTTTCCTGACACGTGAAGCTCTTTCAGCACCGTTCGGACTGTTGAGAAGTGCTATAAATAAACTCTGATTTGATTTGATCACCTTTGAATTAAGAACAAGAGAATAAGTGAAGATCAGAGATTCATGAGGAGAAATGATCCAACTGTAATAATTATTCAGGCTTCAGGGCAGAAAAAGGAAATTTTAACCAGAAATCAGGAGCAGCAATGATTTACTTGAAGGTCATCAATGAAATCAAAGTAAGAACATCTCAGCACTGCTGATGACCTCCATACTATTCCAGGACTGACAGTAGCTGTTGGACCTTCATCCCTGCTGAGATGATGAGGAAGATGATACAGAGTAAAGAGCTATGATGAAGATCTGCTGAGGATCTCCTGAGGTCCATGGTGGAGAACTCCTCAGACCCTGAAGACATCTGGTCCTACTCTTACTGCTGCTGAACGGACAGACCACTTCACTTCAAACCAACATGAGCTCCTCTGAGGAGGTTCTTCAGGGTCTCAGATCAAACACTGAACTGATGAACCAGGCTTTGGTTCTGGATGGTTCTGGACCTCCTAGAAGACACCATGTCTGAGCTGCAGGACAGAAGTAATGTTCTCTGTTCACAACGTTGGAAGCAAATCTTCTGATTTCTTCATCATCCATGTTGTTAGATCATCACTAGACGTTGTTTCATCGTCACAAAGTTTATGTTCAGCATCTAAATCGGAGACTTTATTAGGAACAGTGTTCAGAAGACCTGCCAGAAACCATCAACAAACATCAGCAGCTATTAAATCTGAGTTATTTTTATGGTTTGAAGGAAATCTGCTTTAATCTGCTGTAAAAACCAGTTGATCAGCTGCATGAAAGTGGTAATGGTTGAATAATTAAAATGGTTCAAGGTTCATTCTGCAGATTCAGTGTCGAGTTTAAAACTCAGAAAGACACAAACTACGTCTCCATGATGAAGATTTAATGAAGCTTTGGTTGCAGGAGACCTCCTCTCCGTTCAGCCTGCTGCTCCTGATGAAGAGCACCAGACCTCCTGGAGAGAAGGTCCCGTTTCATACAGAGCAAACATGTCATTGCAGTAGATACATGTGACAACTTTATAATGACTGGATATATAGAAGAGAGGAGGAAGAGCAGCAGAGTGAAGAGGAACTTAGAAAAACACTGAAACATCCAGGTTGACTCCACAGAAATCCTGGAGCTACAAACTGCTTCTCACACAGTAACAGAGGTCCGTAGAAGATCAAATATGGATCAGAACATTCACAGGACATATATATATATATATATACAATCAATACTGATCAATAACGAGTCTGAAGACTGGATCAAGGTTCCTCTGATGATCCATCAGAACCTTCACTGAGATCTTCTCTCTGATCCAAAGTCAGATTGGATCAGTAATCAAAGATGGATCAACAAACTGATCAGACTGATTGATCAGCCATCAGAGGAGTCGGATCAGTGGAGCTGGTTCTGGTCCTGATGTCCTCTAGTTGGTCCTGGACCTGAACTGTTGCTGCTGAGGAGACAGAAGACAGTCAGTCAGAAGACAGATGGTCAGAAGATAGATGGACAGAAGATAGATGGACAGAAGACAGTCAGTCAGAAGATATATGGACAGAAGATAGATGGACAGAAGACAGTCAGTCAGAAGATCGATGGACAGAAGATAGATGGACAGAAGACAGTCAGTCAGAAGATAGATGGACAGAAGATAGATGGACAGAAGACAGATGGACAGAAGACAGTCAGTCAGAAGATAGATGGACAGAAGATAGATGGACAGAAGACAGTCAATCAGAAGATAGAAGGACAGAAGATAGATGGACAGAAGACAGATGGTCAGAAGATAGATGGACAGAAGATAGATGGACAGAAGACAGTCAATCAGAAGATAGATGGACAGAAGACAGATGGACAGAAGATAGATGGACAGAAGACAGATGGACAGAAGATAGATGGACAGAAGACAGTCAGTCAGAAGATAGATGGACAGAAGATAGATGGACAGAAGACAGATGGACAGAAGATAGATGGACAGAAGACAGATGGACAGAGTAGATGGACAGAAGACAGATGAACAGAAGATAGATGGACAGAAGACAGCCAGTCAGAAGATAGATGGACAGAAGACAGATGGTCAGAAGATAGATGGACAGAAGACAGTCAGTCAGAAGACAGATGGACAGAAGATAGATGGACAGAAGACAGATGGTCAGAAGATAGATGGACAGAAGATAGATGGACAGAAGATAGATGCACAGAAGATAGATGGACAGAAGACAGATGGAAAGAAGATAGATGGACAGAAGACAGTCAGTCAGAAGATAGATGGACAGAAGATAGATGGACAGAAGACAGTCAGTCAGAAGATAGATGGACAGAAGATAGATGGACAGAAGATAGATGGTCAGAAGATAGATGGACAGAAGACAGTCAGTCAGAAGACAGATGGACAGTAGATGGACAGAAGACAGATGGACAGAAGATAGATGGACAGAAGATAGATGGACAGAACATAGATGGACAGAACATAGATGGACAGAAGATAGATGGACAGAAGATAGATGGACCAAGAGACAAACTTTGATTTTGAGCTGAACTGTTTTCCGTCTCCAGATGTTCTCGCTGGAGACTACACATCTGTACTCTCCACTGTCTCTCTCTGTGGGATGTCTCAGAACCAGACTGAGGTCTCCAGTTCTCAGCAGGTCTTCATTCATCTTTGTTCTGTTTCTGTAGAACTGGTCCTGTTTTTCAGGCTTGTCAGAACCATTCTTATAGACATGGACCTTCCTGTCTCTGATGTCTCTCCACACCACTCTAGCATCTCCCAGCAGATCAGGTGTTGTTGTGAACGGCAGCAGGACAGACTCCGCCCCCTCCTCCACCTCCACCTGACAGTCTGAGAGAACAACAAAGAGGAAGATGAGCTGTAGAGACAGCAGCAGCAGCTGTTCATCACTTTATTGACTGATTGTGTAGAAAGCTGAAGGCCAGAAGAAGATGAGAGCAGAAGGTAACAGAAAGGTTCTGCAGATGATCAGAGTCCTGATGCTGTTGAGATGTTTAGTCCATGTGCTGCTGCACAGCAGTGTGCAGCTGCTTCATGACACACACACCTTCATCACATCACAGCCTCCTTTTTCCTGCAGCAGCAGCAGGATCTACTCAGATCATCTCTACATCTCTGTCAGATCTATCCAGATGATCTCTTCCCACTCCACTGCTGCAGAACCAGAACCCATGAAGAATTCACTGGGTTCTGGTTCTAAAACTGCAGCTGCTCTCTTTCTTCTTCACCAACATGTTTGGAGAGAAGAAGCTGGATCCCTGCAGAGACACCAAGTTCTCATCAACATCACGTGAGAAGCAGCTTTCCAGCCTGAAGATTCAGAACCAAACAGCATCACTGGTTCTGATCCAGTTTACTGTGGAAATGGATCCAGTTGCTGCTGTTCAGACGGACCTCAGATCAGCTGCTTCCTCCAAACAAACTCCATCACTGAGTGGTTCTGCTGCATCGGTCCTGTTGGACCTTGGAACATGTTAGCAGGATGAAGGAAACGGGCCAAAGTTTCAGTCTCTGAGAGCAGAACCACAGCTTGAAGAGGCAAATCTATCCTTCAAACTGGACCAGACTGTCTGCGGGATTCTTCCAGAACTTCACAGCTACATATCCGGACCTGTCTCCTACAGAGGAGCTTCTACAGAAGTTCAGAGAAGAAAGTTCTTCCAGGTTGAATTTGGACCTTCATTCCCAGGTAAACCTTCTCTCAAATATCTGTTGTCCAGGTTCTTTGGACCTGGAACTCAAGTCCAGATGAACTCCCAGCCATCAACATCCCATAATAAGCGTGTGAGTTGGTGAACCAATCAGGATGAGGTTCTGTGTGTTTGTGACAGAAGCTTGAGGACCAGTTCAGTTTGGTTCTGTCAGACCTTCAGCAGTAGAGGACTTGTTTCAATGAGCAACAGTTTGTCTGTAGAACCGAGCCATGAGTCACCTCTGGTTCTGGTTGCTTTCATCATGTGATGTCTGAGATCTTCTCTGGACTCTGTGGACTCACCTGTTGGTACCGAGTTGTTCTCTGGTTCCACTTATGAAACACAAACATCTGATCACTGTTGGAGCTCCAACTAGTTAGTTAGAACCAGACAGAAATGTTCCTGTGCTGATCCAAACGGTTCCCTTGGAAGAACCTATCAGAACCTGGGCCTCAGTTCTTCTGCTATCGTATGAATTTAGTGAACAGAGTTCTCACCAGCGCATAGCGGCCCGCTACGATGAAATTAGGCCCTTTCACTGGCATCTGGACTCCCTCTCTATGTGGTTTTTATGACGGCTGTAGCGCTGAGTCTGTTCCTGCTTCCTTTCACCCCATGAAGGGGGCGTAGTGCGCACGCCGCTGCACCCTAAAAGCCATTATTTTCAGTGGCGGTTTTTCGCTGCGCCGAACAAAGAGCAGCGGAGCTCAGCGCACCGCTCGGCGTTCTGCTGCACGGGCTGGTAGGCCTCCAGGTTGGGTTATCTGAACTCACTTTAGAAGCTTTGAATTTACAGGGGTTGGACAATGAAACTGAAACATCTGTCTTTTTAGTGTGGGAGGTTTCATGGCTAAATTGGACCAGCCTGGTAGCCAGTCTTCATTGATTGCACATTGCACCAGTAAGAGCGGAGTGTGAAGGTTCAATTAGCAAAATAAGAGCACAGTTTTACTCAAAATATTGAAATGCACACAGCATTATGGGTGACATACCAGAGTTCAAAAGAGGACAAATTGTTGGTGCACGTCTTGCTGGCGCATCTGTGACCAAGACAGCAAGTCTTTGTGATGTATCAAGAGCCACGGTATCCAGGGTAATGTCAGCATACCACCAAGAAGGACGAACCACATCCAACAGGATTAACTGTGGACGCAAGAGGAAGCTGTCTGAAAGGGATATTCGGGTGCTAACCGGGATTGTATCCAAAAAACATAAAACCAGAATTAAATGTGCACCTCAACTCTCCTGTTTCCACCAGAACTGTCCGTCAGGAGCTCTACAGGGTCAATATACACGGCCGGGCTGCTATAGCCAAACCTTTGGTCACTCATGCCAATGCCAAACGTCGGTTTCAATGGTGCAAGGAGCGCTAATCTTGGGCTGTGGACAATGTGAAACATGTATTATTCTCTGATGAGTCCACCTTTACTGTTTTCCCCTCATCCGGGAGAGTTACGGTGTGGAGAAGCTCCAAAGAAGTGTACCACCCAGACTGTTGCATGCCCAGAGTGGAGCATGGGGGTGGATCAGTGATGGTTTGGGCTGCCATATCATGGCATTCTCTTGGCCCAATACTTGTGCTAGATGGGCGCGTCACTGCCAAGGACTACTAAACCATTCTTGAGGACCATGTGCATCCAATGGTTCAAACATTGTATCCTGAAGGCGGTGCCGTGTATCAGGATGACAATGCACCAATACACACAGCAAGACTGGTGAAAGATTGGTTTGATGAACATGAAAGTGAAGTTGAACATCTCCCATGGCCTGCACAGTCACCAGATCTAAATATTATTGAGCCACTTTGGGGTGTTTTGAAGGAGCGAGTCAGGAAACGTTTTCCTCCACCAGTATCACGTAGTGACCTGGCCACTATCCTGCAAGAAGAATGGCTTAAAATCCCTCTGACCACTGTGCAGGACTTGTATATGTCATTCCCAAGATGAATTGAGGCTTTATTTGCTGCAAAAGGAGACCCTACACCATACTAATAAATTATTGTGGTCTAAAACCAGGTGTTTCAGTTTCATTGTCCAACCCCTGTACATTTGCATTTATAATGTACATTTTTTGTGCGCTTCTCTTTACATCACATTTACTTTGACTCTTCCACCTTCTAATGAGCCTCTGATCACTATTGATCACAACTAATCAGCTGATTGGAAAAATACAATGACATCAGTTTTAAACTCTGACCTTTGACCTAGAGATCAACTTGTTTCTTCATCAGGATGTTTCCCTCCCTGCTGGAGACAATGCAGGTGTAGATGTTACTGTCTTTATCTGTGGGATGTTTCAGAGTCAGAGTGAGGTCTCTAGTTCTCAGCAGGTCTTCATTTATCTTGGTTCTGCTTCTGTAGAACTCTTCCTGTTCTTCGGGATGATCAGAACCGTTCTCATACACATGGACCTTCATGTTGTATCCGTCCCTCCACTCTAAAGATATGTTTTTCTGCACTAGTGGCCTTTAATTTTGTGTTTTTTGACAGTAGGTAGACAAGAAAGGGGTAGAGAGAGGGGGAGACATTCGGTAAATGTTGCCGGGTCCAGGAATCGAACCCAGGACAGCCGCTTCGAGGACTATAGCTTCTGCATATGGTCACGTGCTTCGCCCCTACACCATCAGTGCCACGCTCCCTCCACTCCACTGTAGCATCTTCAGGCACGTGAACTGTGGTTCTGCAGGGCAGCAGGACAGACTCGACCCCTGAATCCACCTCCACCTGTTGGACTGAGAGGACAACAAAGGACAAGATGAGTTGGACAGACAGCAGCAGCTCTGAGGACATTTTCTTTGACTGGATGAAGTTCCAACATGTTGGACTGGTTCCAGTCTGAAATTGGCCCCATGTCTCCACTGAACAGAGACAGTGTGGTCTTTTCTGTGGGTCCAATCCGCAGCAGAACCGACTGTTGGACAGAAAGTCCTCAGTGTGGACAGGAGACCCAGCAGAACACTGCAGACTGACCCAATCAGCAGTCAACACTGTGTTCAAGCTGCTGCTGCAGTTCTTCACAGCTTCAACATGTTGATCCAACATCTTCATCTAGCTGCTGGTTCCCTCAGACTGGCAGAAAAACAAGGACAGGTCCAAATGGAAACCAGAACCAGACAGGCTCTCAGTGGGACCAGTTTTCAGCAGCTCAGTCTTTTCAATGTGGACCAACCAGAAGAAATGAAGCAACACTTCAGATGTTCCTGTCTTCTAGTTTGATTCCTGACATGTTGGAGGAAGAAGATCCAGTTGAAATGAGGCTTGTTAGTTCACTGCAGTGGAAACAGGGTTCTGGTTCTGTCTCAGTGTCAGAAGACATGAGGACGTCCAAATGAACATGAAGCTCTCTGAGTTCTCCTGAGTCCACCAGCTTCTTCCTGGTCCTCACAACCTTCAGTGAAGAGAAGGTTCTCTCTGACAACCTGACCGGGTTCTGGAAGTGTTGATGAAACTACTTTATGGTGATGGTTCTGAAGCTGTGCAGAGATCCAGAACCTCCCAGCACACCTGACAGGAAAACTGGCTGAAAGGTGAGAGGAGCTGAAGCTTCTGGACCTCTGAGGCCTGGTTCTGCTGGATTCTTGAGGGAACCATGTTTCTGATGGTGGTCAGGGAGAAATGTTTCTAAAACAGAATCAGAACCACCTCTCTGTTGGAGCTCCAACTAGTTAATTAGAGCCAGACAGAAATGTTCCTGTGCTGATCCAAACGGTTCCCTTGGAAGAACCTATCAGAACCTGGGCCTCAGTTCTTTCTCTAGTTCTTTCCTCTAGTTCTCAGCAAGTCTTCATTCATCTTGGTTCTGGTTCTGTAGAACTGGTGCTGTTCTTCAGGCTGATCAGAACCATTCTCATTAACATGGACCTTATATCCACCACTATTCCTCCACACCACTCTAGCATCTTTAGGCAGGTGAACTATGGTTCTGCAGGGCAGCAGGACAGACTCCACCCATGAATCCACCTCCACCTTGTAATCTGAGAGGACAACAAAGGACAAGATGAGTTGGACAGACAGCAGCAGGAGGTCTGATGGTCACATGACTGTCTCCTCCTTGTCTCTGAGTCTCATGTTGGTGGAGGACTCTCAGGATGAAGAAGTTCCAGCAGGTTGTTTGAGGACGTGGACCAACCAGGTGACCTGAGCTCACCTGACGTCGGTCTCCTGTCCGACAGAAACTAGTTTAAACCAGTTTCTGATGAAGACGTGTTTCTTCTTCAGGACATTTAGAGGAGCTACTAAAGAAGGAGTCAGAAACTACTGAGGAACCAATCAAGCAGTGGAAGCCATGGCGGACCATAGCAGCAAAAGCTGTGAGTAAATTGTGGAAAATTACACTTTCTGTGACACAAATTAACTTTTACAATGTTTTTAGTGCAGGAATATAACTATGTAGACGTGAAATATCTGCTTGATTTATCTAGACATCGCTTAATTTCAAACGTGCTCCGACGTGTTCGGAGTTTTCCGCTCCCAGCGTAATAACTGGTTTGCTTCGCCAGCCCTACCGGCGGTGAGGTGAGCTAGCCCGATAGAGATCTGACCGGACTATCGGCACTAAGCTCCCGCTGGCAGTCATCACAGTGAACGTTTAACACAAGTGATTTCTAACAGTTTATGTTGTTATTTTAATTGTTACTGAAAATCGATTTAACATTTCAGGTGATATTAAGGTTGACCAGAATAAATGGACAGTTTTATGTAATCCAACTGTATCGCTGGAGAGTGTGATTGAGAATAAATAAGCTTTTCAATATGAATTTTTTATGAAGAAATGTGCTATATGTTTTAAAAGTTTATTTATAATTCAGTTAGCATTATAATTTCTGATTCCAGGTACAATCCAGAGACAATCATGTTCAGGTAAAAAAGATGTTTGATTTAACTAGCCAATAAACAAAGAGATAGCAACTTTATGGCTAATATATGTCGACATATTTTATATATATATATATATATATATAAAACAACTTTAAATTTTAAGATAGATGGAAATTATAAAGTATTTGATCCCCTCTGGCTGTTCTTAGATAATTATATAATAAGGCAGTCTTTTTGGTGTATTAGTATCTACTTTCTTTGATCACTTAAAATATCCAGAAGCATGCCTTAAAAATAATGTGTTTTTCCATCTCCATTCTTCCCTTTTCTTGACCAGACCCCTTTACTGCAGGATCAAACTGAGTGTCCCAGTCCTGAAACGTATCTTCAACCAGGAGGACACCAGGCCTGATTTTCAGCTGAGCAGGGAGTCTCTGGCAGTGCTACTTAATCTTTTGCACCAGGATAGGCAACATGGATGGGGTGCTACTATTGAGACCTTGGTTTTTCTTTTCTGGCTGGCAAGTGGCACATCCTACAGAGTGGTCTGCAGAGTGTTTGGGATGCCTCGCTCTACTGTCCATTGCATCGTCCACAGAGTTACAGAGGAGATCATGGCTATTCGTCACCAGGTCATCTACCTTCTAAAGACCCCTGAGGACTTAAGGCAGTGTCCCGTGAGTTTGCAGGGCTGGACGCCACAGAGCTTTTCTTAAAGCTGTGGGTGCAATTGACGGCTGCCATATCCGCTTCAGGTGTCCAAGCAGCCCTGATGGTCAGTGCTACAGGAACAGGAAACTCTTCCCTTCCATAATCCTGCTGGCAGTTTCTGAGAGCCATTTTATTGACATGTATGTGGGCTGGCCTGGGTCAGTGCATGACTCTAGGGTGCTCCACCACAGCCCACTGTACAGTTTATCCTCCTCCAGGGCATTTTATCCTTGCTGATGGAGGGTACCCATGCCTCCAATATCCACTCCCCCTCATCACTCCCTACAAGAGGACAAGACAAGGTGTGAGAGCCCAGTGCTTTAACAGCCATCATTCCAAAAACACGCTCTATTATAGAGCACCAGAACATGACTACTGTGTGCAGCCAAGTATAATATTAAAGATGTGATTAATTTTTGAGGGGTATAACTAATTGTAATATTTTGTGAACACCATCTTCTAATTCTGCATTTTTCCGATTACCTCTTAGTGATGTGGCAGCCGTCAATTCAGCCAGCCCTTTAAACCCACTTGATGGACGATACCGTGGACAGCGGAGAGAGGCATCACAAACATCTGCAGACCACCTGTGTGATGCTTCGCTCACCATCCAGAAAGACTAACCACAGGTCTCAGTTGCAGCATCCCATCCAAGTCTCTGACCTTGTGAAAGATTTAGCCACACCGCCAGAGACTTGCTGTTCAGAAAGACATCTGCCTCTTTGTTCTGTTGAAGAGGTTTTTCCAGGAACCGGTCACTCAGGTTGATCCTGCTGTCGCCATTGTAAATATTTGTACATAGTTTTATTTTATGCCTTTTGTCTTGTAATCTTGATCTGTTTGAATGTTTTCTTCCCCCATTCTGTTTAAAATGCTGTTTGTATTTTTCATAATAAATTCTGTTTATAACTTTAAATGAAGTTGATGTATTGTTAGATCAAATGGAAATAACATAGTGACAAAAACAATTTTGAAATTTATTAGAACACCTTAAAACTTTAAGAAACAATCTGAACAAAACTTAATATTTCTTATGTAGCATCTTATTTTGGTGCCATTCTTTGGAAAACAGTCTGTCCATTCTCTGTGCCCTCTTCTCCTCTGCTTCTCTCTGTGCCCTCATATCCTCCCTGATCAACTCCATCATCTCTGTCCCTCTTTCTTTTCTGACCCCTTCCTGCTGGCTCACTGTCTTCCTTCTCCATCTGGTTGTCCACCGCTCCGCTTGGCCCTGGAGTATCCTCAGGGATGGAGGCAATTAGGACAGGTGGTGTTGTGGAAGGTCTCTGTCCCAACACCTCATCCATAAAGACAAACCAGGGCCAATAGCAGCAGTGGGCTTTTCACTGACTCCCTCTCCTGACCCTGGATACTTACAATCCTAAAGTTAGATGGAATAAAAAAAAAAATTTGACTAAACAGAGAAACCAACAAGACTTTTAGAAATATTTTTTATTTGTGTGTGACATGAGAACTTCTGAACATAATCTAAATTCTTTTTTTTTTTTTTTCAAATTGTCCCACATTGCGTTGGCCTGCAAAGGGGGTGACCTTCCCCTGTTGGCCCATCTTCTCCAGAATTGTCCTAAACCAAAAGAAGTATGTTAATCACTGGATGGATATTTATAAAAGTTAGAAAGATAGGAGTTACTGAAACTGGACAGAAACTGACTGCAAAGAATGTTGTTATTGTACCTCCAAGCCACGGTGGCTGAGTTTTTAGCTCCAGTAAAAAAGTGGTGGTTCTCACCCCTGAGCTTAATAAACTGGCCCATGTAGAATATAAACTATCTATGTGTGTAATATAAACCATATATGTGTGTAACTGGAATGTGTGGAAATAGGGGGGTTATGCTTAGGGAGTGAAGCATAGAAGGGGCCTAGGTGAGTGAAAACATGAGGAGTAAGAAGCATAGACAGTGCAAGGTCATAAATTAGAAGAGGACAGGGAAGGCCAGAGACAGGGGAGGATGAGTTGCATGTTACAATCAGAAGTATTCCTTATTTGGACTGTTATGTTATGTTATACATGTGGGACATGATATATGTATATGTTGAGCACATCCTTGAAACTGAATAAAACGAGCTGGAAGCAAGAGTTGATCAGAGATGGGTTTGCAGCTGCTTGGCACTCCATCTCTCCCTCTGCAGAGGCGAACATAAGTAGATTGTACTTGTGTTTATTTCACTCTTTGAAACCTGTACCCAAATCAACGGACCCGGGGAAGCAGAGATGGCTTCAACAATTGGGGGCTCGTCCGGGATTTGGAACAACAGGCGAAAGAAATTCGGACCACTGACGAGGACCAACAAGACATCAGACACGGGCTAGCCCAAACTACAAGAAAGGTGTGCAGAGATGGCTTCAACACCCGTCTGCTCCTTTGTCCCTAAAAAAAATATGAAAATACCACAAAAGAAAACATCTTGCTTAATATCAGAGCAAAAATAAAGCCTTTTTGAATTTTACATTTGTCTTAATTTGAAGAAAATATTAAAATATTTCTATGCAAATGTCTAAAACAAGCTCTTTCAAACTTTTTACTTCTTTACTGAGATTCACTTACATTTGGAGGTGTATTCCTCGTCGGGTTTACCTGGAATCAGAAATTATAATGCTAACTGAATTATAAATAAACTTTTAAAACATATAGCACATTTCTTCATTAAAAATTAATATTGAAAAGCTTATTTATTCTCAATCACACTCTCCAGCGATACAGTTGGATTACATAAAACTGTCCATTTATTCTGGTTAACCTTAATATCACCTGAAATGTTAAATCGATTTTCAGTAACAATTAAAATAATAACATAAACTGTTAGAAATCACTTGTGTTAAACGTTCACTGTGATGACTGCCAGCGGGAGCTTAGTGCCGATAGTCCGGTCAGATCTCTACCGGGCTAGCTCACCTCACCGCCGGTAGGGCTGGCGAGGCGAGCCAGTTACTACGCCGGGAACGGAAAACTCCGAACACATGAAATTAAGCGATGTCTAGATAAATCAAGTGGATATTTCACGTCTACATAGTTATATTCCCGCACTAAAAACATTGTAGAAGTTAATTTGTGTCACAGAAAGTGTAATTTTCCACAATTTACTCTTTTGCTTTTGCTGCTATGGTCCGCCATGGCTTCCCCTGCTTGACCAATCCGCTTCGACCCGCAATGAATGATGGGAAATGATGGGCTGCGAAGGATACTCACGACCCATCCTTCAAATCGGGCAAAATAAGGACACATTTGTCGGCCGCATTTGAGGGTGTCTCGGAATGATTCATGAATTAGGACAGCCTTCGTCGCCGCGCTGTAACGTAATTGGCCAACGAATACGGCCTTCGAAGGATGCAGCCCTGAGGCTGACTTCCGGGTCAGCCTTGGCGTTGGTACATTCCCTTTCCGGTTGATTTTCTGAAATGTAAATTTCTTTTTTGAAATGTAAAAGTGTTTTCTGAAATGTAAATTTCTTTTCTGAAATGTAAAAGTGTTTTCTGAAATGTAAATTTGTTTTCTGAAATGTAAATTTGTTTTCTGAAATGTAAATTTGTTTCGGTACTTGTAAAAGTGTTTTGCACCCCTCGGCCACCGTATTCAAGGACCCGGATGTGTGACACAAAAAAACTGAATTTTGGAACTGAAATTTAATTTCAGACGTGAAAGTGAAAGTAATCAAACTGAATTTTTAATACAAAGCAAAGCAATTTTCAAAGCAAATACATTCAGTTTTAAACTATTATATTCAGTTTCAGTTTAGTGAAATTCATTTTCAAACCAATGCATTTAATTTCAAATTAAAATCAGGGTTGTAGTTTAACACTCCTCTCTGCAGCTTCTGTACTGCTACCCACCCATTACCCTATTAAGACAGTGTCTCGCCCACGGCCAAAATTGAATAGCTTAAAAAATAATTTTTTCAATTCAATTCAGTTTTATTTATATAGCGCCAATTCACAACACATGTCGTTTCAAGGCACTTCACAACAGTCAGGTTCATACATTCCAATTAATCCTAATCATTGAACAGTTCAGTCAGATTCAGTTATTTATTCAAATTGGATAAAAAGCTTTTCTATTTAAGGAAACCCAGCAGATTGCATCCAGTCAGTGACTTGCAGCATTCCCTCCTCCTGGATGAGCATGTAGAGACAGTGGACAGTCACTGGTGTTGACTTTGCAGCAATCCCTCATACTGAGCATGCATGTAGCGACAGTGGAGAGGAAAAACTCCCTTTTAACAGGAAGAAACCTCCAGCAGAACCAGAACCAGGCTCAGTGTGAGCGGCCATCTGCGACTGGGGGTTAGAGAGAACAGAGCAGAGACACAAAAAGAACAAAGAAGCACTGATCCAGGAGTACTTTCTATGGGAAGGAAAAGTAAATGTTAATGGATGTAGCTCCTTTAGTCGTTTCACTTAGAAAGAAAGAACAGATCAACTCTGAGCCAGTTTTCAAGGTTAGATTCTGAAAGAGAGCACATAGAGTTAGTCACAGTAGAAGCTAAGTCAGTAGCCATGTCTAGGAGAGAGAAAGGGTTAAACACTAATCTAAAAAATAATCTAAAAGGAGGAAATCAGGAAAATCTCATAAAAATAAACAACTCAGACTAAAAAGAAAAATTAAACAATTAAATGTGGTTTACTGAACATAAGATCTCTCTCTTCAAAGACTTTGCTAGTTAGTGACCTGATTTGTGACAATCAGATTGATTTATTTTGCGTCACAGAAACCTGGCTGCATTTACTATAAATGAGTCAACTCCTACTAATTATTTAAATTTTCACAT
The DNA here is from genome assembly GCF_021462225.1 of Girardinichthys multiradiatus. Taxonomy (NCBI): domain Eukaryota; kingdom Metazoa; phylum Chordata; class Actinopteri; order Cyprinodontiformes; family Goodeidae; genus Girardinichthys; species Girardinichthys multiradiatus. Next base: position 8,459,852 of record NC_061807.1, on the reverse strand, counting down.
TCCTCGAATTACTGGGCGAGGAGGATGAGTAGCAACCATCTTTCAGTCCGATTTATTGATTAGTCCCAGACCAATCAATAGCTACAACTCTTTTGAATATTTAATCCTTAGTTTTCCTCATCCAAATTGCAAAGCACTAAAACCTCTTCTGTTTGTTGTTTTGTACCGTCCACCAGGCCCTTACTCTCAATTTTTAGATCAGTTTTCAGACCTTTTATCTGATTTAGTGTTAAATACAGATAAAGTTATTATAGTGGGCAATTTTAACATTCATGTAGACGCTGAAAGCGATAGCCTAAATATAGCGTTTAATGCTATATTAGACTCAATTGGTTTTGCTCAAAACATTAACAAACCTACCCACCTTTGTCTACATTCTCTGGACCTTGTGCTGACATATGGCATTGAGTGTAAAGACATAAGAATATTCTCTCATAACCCTGTCCTGTCTGACCATTTCTTGATAACCTTTGAGTTTAATTTAACCGAGTACTCCACACCTGAAAGAAAATTTCATTATAGTAGATCATTATCAGACGATGCTGTAACAACCTTTAAAGAATCTGGTCCACTTTTCATTTCCTCATTATCACTGAAAACCACAGTGGAGGACAATAATTCTGTTTCTGCCCCTTCACAAATTGATTCATTTGTTCATAGTGTTTCTTCATCATTGCGTGATGCATTAGAAAATGCAGCCCCCTTGAAAAAGAAGGTAATTATTCATAGGAGTTGTGGAGATATATTATGTGTGTGCATTAATTATTATTATGTTCATAACCAGTGTGGGAAATAAAATGTATAACCTGTGTTAGTATAAGACATTGTGGCCTGCAGAAGTGTTGTTGCACAAACTTGGCCTTGAGTGTGGTGAAACAGAAAAATAATGAAGAACTGTAGAGGTAGGAAAGGATGTGAGAAAAATTAACTGGCCAAGCACTCCCTTCTCATATCAGCAGAAAAGCAGAGTGCAGGTGCTGGGAGACAGGAACATGTCCTAATATGGTATGCAGGAAAATGTGTGTATGTAACTATATGTGTGAAAAAACAGGGACGCTGCCCATTTTCATGTGTTTTAATAAAAGCATGTGCCCAGTGAGAAGCTCCGAAGTCGTCTCGGTGTGTGTTCTGATCACATGAGAGAGCTTCCCCTGGTCCAGGTACTTGAATAACATACAGCTCTCTCCGTGTGATTTATTCTAATGTCTTGTGAATTCTTTCAGCTTACGGTGAATAAACGAACACGCAGAACATCCCTTGGGGGGGTGCTTCAACAATTGGTGATCCTCCGACGTGATTCACGGCTGAATCAGGGAATTTGGACAAAGAGAGAGTGTGACAGACGGAAACCTCTGAGACCAGGGCACCCATAATTAATCATCAAAGGTGAGGCAGAGCCTATTTCATTAAACTCTCCGATTGAATTTATGTATAGGCCAAATTAAACCAGGTCTCAGTTGATTCTGAATGATATTACTCTGCAAAACTGTAAAAGAGTGTGCATTAAGTGAACATGTTAAAATGGAGTCAGATGAGATTTGCTGAAACGGTCTGCAAAATAAGCCAGCTTTAAAGTTTATCTAAAGCTGATAAAAGGTTAAAGGCCTTCAAGGTTTAAGTCCTTATTTGCTGAGAGAGGCGTCTCCACTTATTAATTGACGGATTAATAAGAAAAAGCCAGGTTCAAGTCCTATAGTTCGGCAAGCTATAAAGTTTATAAAAAAACTGAGAGGTTAAACGTCCTCACAGAAAAGAGTTAGAGGCTCTTCTATAGGGTTAGGCTAGTGGCCACACGGAAGATTTACACAACTGGCTGGGAGTGCAGTCAGTGTTAAGCTTTGAACACACATTCTGACTTAAAAATGCGGTTGTATTTTTAATTATTTGAGCGAAAATGAAATGCATTTATTGAATATAGGGTGAAGTGGCTTGTAGTGGATTGTTTTTGCATATATGTGCATATTTCCTATGTGCGAGTGTCTGTCACAGACTGTTGTGTTGAATTGAGGAAATACGAACTGAAATGTGTGTGTCCACTGAGCGAGAGGATCATTTGGGTTAAAATAACTGTCGTGTCCTAGGGATAAGTGTCTGTGTGGCAGATTATAGAAGAAATGTGAATGTTAAGTGTTTTTGCTGATATTAAACGAGACTGACTGTGACAAGCGCTGACTGACTGATTGTATGTGTGTGTATGTGTGTGTGGGTACAGCCAGCGGTGAGCAGCTTTACCATTGCGGATGAATAAATGCACTGTGTTGTTGACAAAGACAATACAGTGATAAGCGGATTTTGTGCGCATATTGTGAAGAGGTCATTGAACATTTATGGAAAATTATGTGAAGGGGGCCGAAGAAATATGTAAACGATGGAAAAATAAAATAAAATACGGATTTGAAAAACTTTTAAAACTTTTGAGAGTAATTGGTTTTGTTAAACACATTTACCTTGGCAAAACAAACCTTTACTGGACATATTGGGTTATTTTTGAAGGTAAGAAAGATTCTGATTGGACAGTGGTACCACACAAAAATTAAACTAATCTCATGTTTCCTAAAAGACTCTGCATAGAAAAGGCCTTCAGAACCGTGGAGTTATTTTCCACTACAGTAACAGGTTTTTAAAGCATGCTTTTTCTTTATTTTAAAACAGATCTGTATTTTTGTTCTTGGTTTTTTAGCATAATGTTTGTCTGAAGCTTCTTATGAACTGGGTTAGAAGCAAATATGATCTGAGGTAAATTAGGAGCTGTGAACTAATAATTTTAAATCTGATTATGGTCCAAGCAGAAATAATACACTAACAGGTCTGGGAATATTAGCCAATCCTCTCTTCAATCTGCAGAAAGTTAACAACATTGTTCATTTTAGGAAAAGAAAAACAAATAAAGGCTCTCTCAACAATAAAGAGGATGGTCGGCTCAAACTCCAGTCTCCTTGTTTGATTTCTTAAGGTTTAAAAGTTAAAGCAATACATAGGAGTAGAAAGGTACACAAAGTAAATTCAGATTACTAAATCATAAAATATTGGAACATTTATCAGCATTTGGATTATTAAAGAGGGGTTCTAGTAATAATTTTCTCCCCAACTCTCAAAATTCAAATAGCCAAAATTAAGGAAAATTATGTGTCTTCCTTTTAAAACATTATGTGGAAAAAAGTCCAGTTTGGAGTCAAGCTTATTATTTTAATTTCTGATTAAGTCAAACATTGCAGTTTTTGTTTTGTTTGGGTATACCATAAAAATGTCAACGCCGACTTAAAATACTTCTTTACATTTAATCTGAGCAGAGAAATTCTTGAATGCAGCTGCGATTAAAATTGAGAAACAAAAAGAGAATTATAACAATAACTCTCAGGATTGTAGTTATTATTACAGAGTTACAGTACAAAGAATTAGCAAAAGGTTTCAGCATCAGTAAATTTGGATTCATTTAAGAGAAAACTGTTGCTGTGCTTCTAAATAGTTTGAGATATCTTTGGACTATGTGCACTCATCTTAAAAAGGATCCTGAAGATTGTCATAACAAAATTGATCAATTATAGCATTAAAAGATATGGCTGAGAAAACATATTCTGAAAAGAGATTATTAAAAATTTATTTGAATTCTTGAAGCTTCAAATTTGGTCATTTGTTTGTCTTTGATGTTTTGTCTTTGTTTTGTTGGAATGAATGTTTGTTTATATGTTGCATGAAACAATAATCCATGTTTAGAATAATGTTTCTAAATCTCAAATTGATTAAAACTTTGAGTTTTCAGGAGAGTGAAGAAGCAGCTTGTTTCTGAGGTAGGTGCATGTTAACAGTTTTGTAGTTTAAGGTTCACTAATGTGGGATGGGATGAAGAAACTGTGGTCCCGCCCATAGGCTGTCAATCAGAGGTTAGTTCTGCCTGACTCCGCCCACCTACCAGGTTGGTTTACACCTTTGTTGTCATGGTAACGCTCAGTACCTCCCTTCCTGAGTTTTAACATTGTTTACAAGACAATAGAATCAAAATGCTTGTAGTGATTGTTGCCTTAATAACATGTTTTTTTATATAATGATTAAGGATGTAGGATGACTTTTAGATTTATGTGTTTTACTATTAAAAGGTTAATGAAATAGTTTAAACTAAGAAGAATTAGTTTTGCATGCACTGGGAACAGGTCCGACTTAGTGCCGGCAATGCGGACCAAACTCCTGCTCCGCTCGTACAGGGACCGGATGGCCCCTAGTAAAGGGCCCCCGATTCCATACTCCTGGAGCACCCCCCACAGGGCATCACGAGGGACACAGTCGAATGCCTTCTCCAGGTCCACAAAACACTTGTGAACCGGTTGGGCAAACTCCCATGAACCCTCGAGCACCCTGTAGAGGGTATAGAGCTGGTCCAGTGTTCCCACGGCCGGGACAAAAACCACACTGCTCCTCCTGAAGCCGAGGTTCGACTATCGGTCGGACTCTCCTCTCCAATACCCTGGCGTAGGCCTTACCAGGGAGGCTGAGGAGTGTGATCCCCCTGTAGTTGGAACACATCCTCCGGTCTTATGAAGGGGGACCACCAACCCAGTCTGCCAGTCCAGAGGCACTGTCCCCGACCGCCACGCAATGTTGAAGAGACTTGTCAACCATGACAGCCCTACAACATCCAGAGACTTGAGGTACTCAGGGCGGATCTCATCCACCCCCGAAGCCTTGCCACCGCGGAGCTTTTTAACCACCTCGGTGACTTCAGCCTGGGTGATGAAAGAGTCCGACCCTGAGTCCCCAGCCTCTGTTTCCACCACGGAATGCGTGATGGCAGGATTGAGGAGATCCTCGAAGTACTCCTTCCACCGCCCGATAATGTCCTCAGTCGAGGTCAGCAGTCTCCCGCCCCCACTATAAACAGTGTTGGCGAAGCACTGCTTTCCCCTCCTGAGGCGACGGACGGTTTGCCAGAATCGCTTCGAGGCCAACCGGTAGTCCTTCTCCATGGCCTCACCGAACTCCTCCCAGGCCCGTGTTTTTGCCTCTGCCACAGCCCGGGCTGCAGCACGCTTGGCCTCACGGTACCCGTCAGACGCCTCAGGAGTCCCACAAGCCAACCAGAGCCGATAGGACTCCTTCTTCAGCTTAACAGCATCCCTTACTGCCGGTGTCCACCACCGGGTTCTGGGATTGCCGCCGCGACAGGCACCGCAGACCTTACGGCCACAGCTACGGGCAGCAGCATCGACAATAGATGCAGAGAACATGGTCCACTCGGACTCTATGTCTCCAACATCCCCCGGGATCTGGTCGAAGCTCTCCCGGAGGTGGGAGTTAAATACTTCCCTGGCCGAGGGCTCCGCCAGACGTTCCAAGCAGACCCTCACTATGCGCTTGGGCCTGCCAAGTCTGACTGGCTTTCTCCTCCTCCAGCGGATCCAACTCACCACCAGGTGATGATCAGTGGACAGCTCAGCCCCTCTCTTCACCCGAGTGTCCAAAACATGCGGCCGAAGATCTGATGATACGACAACAAAGTCGATCATCGACCTCCTGCCTAGGGTGTCCTGGTGCCAAGTCCACTGATGGACACCCTTATGTTTGAACATGGTGTTCGTTATGGACAATCCGTGACTAGCACAGAAGTCCAATAACAAAACACCACTCGGATTGATGGACAGGATTTCTAGACGCAGCCAAGGGCCGGAGGGGGTCGGGTTTGGGGACCAGTGGATTTCGTCTCTTCTTTTTGCAGATGACGTGGTCCTGCTGGCCCCCTCTAGCCAAGACCTACAGCATGCGCTGTGGCGGTTCGCAGCCGAGTGTGAAGCGGCTGGGATGAGGATCAGCTCCTCCAAGTCCGAGGCCATGGTACTCGACCGGAAAAGGGTGGCTTGTCCTCTTCAGGTTGGAGGGGAGTTCCTGCCTCAAGTGGAGGAGTTTAAGTATCTCGGCGTCTTGTTCACGAGTGAGGGAAGAATGGAGCGGGAGATCGACAGACGGATCGGTGCGGCTGCCACAGTAATGGGGGCGCTGTGCCGGTCCGTTGTGGTGAAGAGAGAGCTGAGCCGAAAAGCAAAGCTCTCAATTTACTGGTCGGTGTACGTTCCTACCCTCACCTATGGCCATGAACTTTGGGTCATGACCGAAAGAACGAGATCCCGGATACAAGCGGCTGAAATGAGCTTCCTCCGTAGGGTGGCCGGGCACTCCCTTAGAGATAGGGTGAGGAGCTCGGCCATCCGGGAGGGGCTCGGAGTAGAGCCGCTGCTCCTCCACATCGAGAGGAGCCAGTTGAGGTGGCTCGGGCATCTATACCGGATGCCTCCTGGACGCCTTCTTTGGGAGGTGTTCCAGGCACGTCCCACCGGGAGGAGGCCCAGGGGACGGCCCAGGACACGCTGGAGGGACTATGTCTCTCGGCTGGCCTGGGAACGCCTTGGGCCTTCCCCCTGGAGGCACTGGAGGAGGTGTCTGGAGAGAGGGACGTCTGGGCGTCTCTGTTGAGTCTGCTGCCCCCGCGACCCGGTCCCGGATAAAGCGGAAGACGACGAGTACGAGTACGAGTACGAGTTTTGCATGCAGACTCATTGGTGATTTATTAGATTGAAAGTTTCCCTGGTACCATTAACTTAGCTGACCGTTCAAGATATGCAAACGTAAGGAATATATTTTTGATAAAGAATCTGAGTCATGACTTTATACGTGGTGGGAATTATTTATTAGATTCAAATTTGTAAGGTTTAAGCATCTGAATTACATTAGATGTCCATGAATCTAATACTCATCTTTATACAAGACAAATCAGGATGATATGTGACTAATTTCTAAGTGAGACATTGATGTACTGAATAATTAAAGTTTGTGTTTTGTTGTTAATGGAACTGAATTGCAGTTAAAAACATCTGGATTTTCTTTATGTTGCTTTCATTAAATTCATATAGACATATAGGTTCTAGGTTATGTGATCTTGGTTGCTAGAACATTTTTGTTCAAACTTTTGCTGGATTGTCGCATGGGTTGGACCCTGCGCCAGAAGAGGGGAATGTCAGAATAAAGCAACATGGGGTTCCAAAAGTTTTAGCACTCATGGGAAAAAGGGTAGCTCAGACCTCCAGTGAGGACTTAGTGACAATGCAAGAGAGACGTTGTACTTTGTTTTTATAAATGGTGCATAGCTCCCTAAGACCACATTCTGAAAACCTCTCTGAAATTATGGTGTTGATTCTTTTGTGAAATTTTACATCTCCACAGATTACACCATTTTTGAAATTCTTTTTGGGTATTCTGAAACTATGAAATATTGACCTGTAATTAGACCTTCCTCAAACATCATGTCATATTTTTGATATTCAGAATATTTAGCTGATGGTCACTGCTAGTATATCAGGTGAAGTCAGAACATTAATTCTCTTTGGTTTTGTTAGATGTTTTGATGAAGTTCATGTAGTTAAGCACTTAGGTTTGAGAATGGGACTTTGAATTGAAAATTAGCCAAGCGTTGTGAAGGCCCTGTTCTCACTTATATGAGATTGAGACAAAGGACACGGGCAAATCTCAGTCCTTCTGAAGTGCTGTGTGGCAAGTCTCCTAATTTGGACATGGGGATATTGCCAAGATCTTTTTCTTCCACATCTTTGTGTGAAAGTAGGATGTTGTTTTACTGTCAAAACCTGTCCACTGTGTTTTCTCAAGTTTCACAGACGGTGAAGGCTGCGTCACCAGAAACAGACACTTCCACCCTCCAGTCCTTTATTCCTGGCGACTGGATTCTGCTCAGAGAATCTAGGAGAAAACACTGGAAGTCCAGGCGCTGGAATGGCCCATATCAGATCCTACTAGACACCCAGGAAAGCTGCAGGAAAGCTCCAGCTCCTCCAGCTTCATCTGGCTTCCAGGACACAAGTCATCTTCCAACTGGATCATCCACGGCCTGAAAGGTGTGAGGACAGCGGACCACCACAAGACAAAGAACTGTAAGCTGATCACTGGCGAGTGATTGAAGAGGTGGTTGAAGAACACTGTTCTTACAAGGGCACAATAATCCCTTGGGCAGTGCAACGTTATTTCAGAATCTACTTAAGGCCTCGCATTGCCTGAAAGTTAGAAATCATAAGGTCATTTGCCTCACTGCACACACACCACAGTGAGAGACACATAGAAAACATACAGGGAAGACCTCTACACATTTGCACATAACCTTTCTCTGGATGATGGACTGGTGACGTCTGCAACAGAGAGACAGTCAAACATGCGCCATGATGCTTATTCTCCTTAATTTCTTAACATTTGGTGACTACTAGGCTCCTTTGCCTGGACAGCAAGGGTCAGCCAAATTCTTTCTACCACTTTGACAGCGAGACTGACTCTGAGGAGGAAATCTCGGATGCTTTTATCTAACTTTCATGTTTATTGCTTGATATCTATCAATACGTTATTATTACAAATTTGAATGTGTTCATTTCCACCGTTGTTTAGTTGGACTATGGAATCCTAACTTCCAGCAGTTCCTGTTTCTAAACATATTTCTAGAAGAGCTTCCTACGACCGCCCACCTGTACCAGACTGGTAACAGGGCAGCTTGAAGCCACTCAGGAGAGGCAGCAGGATTTTTGAGTTTTGTTTATAATATGTTTTCTTTGAGAAGAAAAAACTGTTTGCTTTCAGTACCCGAAGAAAGGACATTCCACTTCAAGGTCACGATGCAGCTATATGGAAGATGGTCTGTTTTGATGCTAATGATTGGTATTGCAAGTCTTTTTATAACTCTTGTGTTCTTTTGGGAAAAGGTGCAGCAAAGACAATGTATGGCTAATCTGAGTAATTACACCAATAATACTCATCAGCGGATTCGACGAGAAATTCATCACTTTCCTGACTACTATGATCATATTGATAATGTCTGGTGGCAACTGATGCATCAAACTGTGAGGACGATAAGAAATGACAGTTGCTATGTTTGTTGTTTGATTTCACGTGCTATTAATGATCAACCATTTTTAGTACCTGTTCCTATTGATACTACTTTCTTTCCAGATAGGCAACATAACCAGCTGGTGGAGGTTGTTTTTCCTTGGGTGAGGAATTATATTGTAAGGCAAAGCAGAAATGTTAGTAGATTTTCTAATGAGACTAATTTAACATGTGCATCTACGGGAACTTTTTATAGAATTTGGGGTAATAGAAATCCGATTAAAGATCCAGATATTTGTATTGCTCAGGAGGAAAGCACACCTTATTTCCTTGGAAAGGGATTTTGGGTACAATTATTCCTAGTTATGGTGCTGCTAATGCCGCCCATAGGATTAATGAGTTGTCAGTTAGAAAATCTTACTGCGTTATCTGAGGAAGGTTTCACTGTTCTTAGAACGATGAGTTTGCAAACTAGAATGGCTTTGGATTATCTGTTAGCTGTGAAGGGTGATGGTTTTGAAGAATTTTCCTTTAGTTGTGATTATCTTGTAATCAGAAGAACGGAGTTGTGATGGAAATTCTTTTATTAAGTGTCCCAAAGTGTATGACCTTTAGGTTACCTCACTCCTCAGAACATCTGTGTTAGAGGAGGAAGCTGTAAAGCCATTATCAGAAGTTTAATGGTTAAAACTCATGCTTTAGGGGGATGTCTCAGGAAGGGGAGATGGGTTTGTTCCTAGATAACTTTGTCACCTCTGAACCCGAGAAGGGTCTAGGGTCATAAAACACAGACTCTTTGAAGTTGAGATAACACTGTCATGTTTGGTATAAATACTGTGTGTAAATGTTGATCGGGGCTCTGCTTCACTGACTTGCTCGGTGACAGAGTCATTCAAACACTTAATGCCTTTGAATAAAACTTATAAAGACAAAGTCCAGATTTTCTCTTGTTGTGAACTAACTTCTATCCACTTTGATAAGAAAATTCCACAACTTGCTCATGAGTAAAAGTCTTATTTCTTTATAAAAGAACATATTCTGATTCCAGATCAGTTCTTCTCCACTCTGCATCTACAACAGTTTTGTTCTGATCTGCTCTACATGTCAGAATGAAGTCTTCTCCAGGTTTAACTGTGATGATTCTCTGATCTGCAGGAGAGGAAACATCACAGAGCAGAGATGTTAAAGCTGCACATTCAGAATAAGAAGACTAATAATTTACTGTCTAATGCTGCTTTACAAACAGACACTAGTTGATGAAAAACATTATAATTATTGTCTATTTATAGCTGGAATCAGGTCTTAACCTTTTATGGCCCCCAGGCCACACCTGACCTTTGACCTCTCCCAGACCAGAGGAGAGTAAAACCTCTCAGCTCCATCTTTGGCTGATTGATTGATTGGTGCTTCTCTGATATAGGGTGTATTCACACTAGGAGAGTCCTTTGGTCCGCTTGTTTGTTCCAGACCACAAGAGGACCTTATTTTTTAGATTGGTGCGGTTCGCTTCACATTGTTCTTTTTGCAAGTGATCAATTACTTCTAAACAAAGCCATGTGGGTGACGATCATTGCTCCCATTGGACAGAAAGGATGGGGGCGGGACAGAACACAGACCCAGAAATTGAGGAGAACAACTGCTGGTGTGCAGAACCTCTGTTCTGCTACTGGTGACGCTGTTACAGCTGCAGTATCACTGATGGTCAAAAGCAGCTCATTCAACACAGATTTTGGGACGTTCTATTTATAATTTTGCAGCGGCGTCGGGAGAATGCATCCTTCCAGCCAAAGGAGACGATGTGCTCTGCGGGCCCTATCTTTCAGCATGCTGGTAGCAGCGTTGCTTAGCAACATACAGCTGATCACGTATGATTTAAGTAGAACGTACAACTTTGCTACCGGTTACGGTTGTCGGAGTTTTTTGTTGTCTGTTGTTTTTTGCCTGCTGCTTACAGTTACTCACCACTAGATGCCGCCAGGATTCCCTGGTGTGGAGGGTAGCAAGTGTTCCTCATCAGCATTCATCTGGAGGAGTATAAGAAGGTGGAGCTGTCAGCACTCCAGTGCCTGAGTGTTTGCCTTTGTGGTAACTTAATCTGGCCAAGCCTCAATGTTTGTATTCTTGCTGAAGCTCGCAGTAATGTACCTTTTGTGTTGTAATGGAAATTCTTGCAGTAAGCATTCCAAAGTGTATGACCTTTGGGTTACCTCACTCCTCGGAGCATCTGTGTTAGGGGAGGAAGCTGTAAAAGCCATTATCAGAAGTTTAATGGTTCAAACCCACAGGTAGGGAATGTGTTGGGAAGGACAGATGGGTTCCTAGATAACTTTGTCACCTCTGAACCCGAGAAGGGTCTGGGGTCATAAAACACAGACTCTTTGAAGTTGAGATAACACTGTCATGTTATGGTATAAATACTGTGTGTAAATGTTGATCGGGGCTCTGCTTCACTGACTAACCTCAGTGTCAGGGTCTTCAAACGCTGAATGCCTTTGAATAAAACTTATAAAGACAAAGTCTGGATTTTCTCTTGTTATGAGTCAACTTCTACCCACTTTGATAAGAAAATTCCACAACAATTTTGGCGTCACGAACAGGATCGAACGTGCCAGAGGACACCGCAGGAGGGGGACACGGACGCCTGGCCAGCCTGAGAGTTGTTCTCAGTCCACTTCTATATTACGGAGGGGAGTCCGGGTGCCCGCCTGCGGCTTCTGGCCGATTGGATCCGAACTATTTGTCTTCAAATATATCTGGGTGAGAAGTTGCTCTGTATGATATAATGTATGTTATTATTTTTATTACACATTAACCATCATCTCCTAAATAATTAATTAGGTTCCAGAGTTGCGAGAGGGAGGACATCAGCTGAGGGCCCGGTCACCCTGTAAAGGAATTGCAGGGAGGTTCTCATTGGTAACAATGGGATAAAGCAGAACACAGGGTTTTGCGGGTGGTTTTTAGCAGTTTTCTACACCTCTTAAAGGAGAAAAGCCAGACGGCAGACGTGCCGCTGAACGGGTAAAAAGGAAAAAAAATGGTTCCGGAACCTTGAGGCATCAGGGGTGTCTCCTTCTTAAGACTCTGATGTATAAAATAATGAAAGGAAAAAGTGGGGACGATTGTGTTAAATGTGCTTTAATTTGGAAGATAACATTGGTTTTTCACAGCGTGGAAGTTTAAGTGTAAATAAGTAAAAAAAAAAAAAGAAAAAAGTTAAAACTTTCCTGAAGGAAGTTTTGTTTGTCTTAGATATTGCGATCAGTCGGAAAAGAAGGTAAAAGTGAAAAGGGACATTAGAGAGTCGAAAAGAAAGTTGTTTTAGAAAGGAGTATAGTTCATGTTGTGGAAGGAAGTGACAGGCAGGTGGACAACTGACTGACTGATAATATTTCTTTGTGCAAAGTCTGAACCTATACTAAACTTTTTCTTCTGCCTCTCTCACACACATATACACACATATATGGGATTTGAGTTCAACATCTGTGTTTTTGAGTCTGGATTTTAGAAACCTGCCCTTCTCCATGGCTACTACACCAGAGACGCTTCTTCAGCACGGCCTGAAAGAGAGAGATCTGCCTTCCTGTCTGCGTGCTTGTTGCAAATCACAGTGTGAGTTTTCCACCAAAACGAAACTCAGAAGAAGTCTGGCCCCAAACCCACTGAGATGGAAAACAATCCATGCTGTTTGCAAGAGCCAGAAGAGTGAATGCACTTTATTTATATTGAAAGAATCTTATGCAGAAGAGAAACAGGCCGGAGCAAAGTTTCTTCTTTATCCCTCTGGAGAAGTTAAAGTGGACAAAGAATGATTGAATGTCTCACCAACAGACTTGGGAAGGGCTGGGTTGTTTTTTTTTTGGACTGATAGAGGACTGTGTGCCATTACAGTCTGACTCTGGAGCGATTTAGAAACTGATGGGGGTAACATACAAACACACACACATTTGCATAAATCTTTTCCTATTTTCTGCAACGAAGAACGCTTATTAACCGCTGCTCATGTGCAGATATAGCGGGTTAAAATATTATTTTAGGGTTAGAGAAGTATCTTTAAAAGGGTGATAACTTAGCTCATTTGATACTTTTCGGTTAATTCTTTTAGAGAAACAAGTTCTCTTTTGTCGTGGAATATTCAGGGTCAATTATTCTAGTTATTAAAAGTTATTAAAAGCTGAGGAAGTTACAACATCTTCAAAACTCAGCAGTAACCAAGTGTTTCTATGTTATTCTTAGGACAGATCTCATGAAGGAGCATTTTTAAAACCCAGCGCATGCGTAAAACCTAATGGGGTCTCTTTCAGGTATTATTTTCTGTTGTCAGAGTTTGTATTCCATAAATCTAATGGGTAGAGACCTCATTAAAACAGGCTTAGTTCTACTGCAGATGGTCTTCATACAGTTTCTGACACAGTACTTACAGTTTGGTGCAGTTTTTGTCAGCAAGTGCTAACTGACGCTTATGGAAGGTGCAAATTCATTGTTTTTCACAGCAGCTGCTGGGATGAGGTTATATCAGGTTTTTTTTCCCTCTTCTGATTCATGCAGCGTGTTGATTTACACTGTACCTTATATCAGGTCCTGACAAAAACTATGAAAGGCTTGGTTCTGCAGGTTCTTTTTTCTCCCTTTGGAGAAGGAAAGGAAACCTAATCAGTTCTGTGTTGCATAGGAGTCTTAAAACACTTGTTGTTTTCTGAGATATCACCAGCTAAAACTTTTAAAACTTTGAGAGTAATTGGTTTTGTTAAACATATTTCCTTGGTAAAACAAACCTTTAAAATGAGAATGAAAAATTGGGTTATTTAGAAAGAATCTGATTGGACAGTGGTACCACACAAAAATTAAACTAATCTCATGTTCCCTAAAAGACTCTGCATAGAAAAGGCCTTCAGAACTGTGGAGTTATTTTCCACCACAGTACCAAATTATTTTAAGCATGCTTTTTCTTTTTAAAACAGATCTGTGTTTTTGTTTTGTTTTTGGCTTTTTAGCATAAGGTTTGTCTGAAGCTTCTTATGATCTGAGGTAAATTAGGAGCTGTGAACTAATAATTTTAAATCTGATTATTGTCCAAGCAGAAATAATATATTTAGCCAATCCTTCAATCTCTGCAGAAAGTTAACACCATTGTTCAATGCAGTAGTACTCAACTTGTGGTTCCTGGACTCCTGAAGCCCGTGAGCGATAGATTTTGGGTCCATAAAATTATAACATTTAATTAAAGGTAAACCGATTACCTATTAAAACAGATCTAAGCCAATGATGAGTTCCAGTCATTTGGTGGCTTTGAAATGCAATAATACTCAAAATTTCTACTCTGGGGAACACAGATTGGGGTTGAAGAGTTTTGTTTTGGAACCAAGGTTAGGATTTTTATAACGGAATCAAGACAAGTAAAATCCTTCATTTTAGGAATAGAAAAGAAATAAAGGCTCTCTTAACAGTAAGAGGATGGTCGGCTCAAACTCAAGTCTCCTTGTTTGATTTCTTAGGGTTTAAAGATTAAAGGAATACATATGAGTACAAAGGTACACAGGGTGATTTTAGATTACTAAAAGATAAAATATTGGAACATTTATCAGCATTTGGGTTATTAAAGAGGGGTTCTAGTAATTTTTCTAATGTTTCTCCCCAACTCTCAAAATTTAAATAGGCCAAATTAAAGAAAATTATGTTTGTTCTTTTTGAAACACTATGTGGGAAAAATCCAGTTTGGAGTCAAGCTTCTTATCTTAATTTCTGATTAAGTCAAACACTGCAGTTTTGTTTAGTTTGGGTATCCCATAAAAATGTCAACGCCGACTTTTCTAATTTCCCCTCGGGGATCAATAAAGTATCTTTGAATTTGAATTGAATTGAATTAAAATACTTCTTTGTATTTAACCTGAGCAGAGAAATTCTTGAATGCAGCTGCGATCAAATTGAGCCAAACAAAAAGAGAATTATAACAATAACTCTCAGGATTGTAGTTATTATTATTACAGAGTTACAGTACAAAGAATTAGCAAAATGTTTCAGCATCAGTAAACTTGGGTTCATTTAAGAGGAAACTGTTGCTGTGCTTCTATATACTTTGAGATCTCTTTGGACTATGTGCAATCATTTTTAAAAAAGGATCCTGAAGATTGTCATAACAAGATTGATCAATTACAGCATTAAAAGATATGGCTGAGAAAACATATTCTGAAAAGAGATTATTAAAAATTCCTTTGAATTCTTGAAGCTTCAAATTTGGTCACTTGTCTGTCTTTGATGTTTTGTCTTTGTTTGTTGGAATGAATGTTTGTTTATATGTTGCATGAAACAATAATCCATGTTTAGAATAATGTTTCTAAATCCCAGATTGATTAAACTTTGAGTTTTCAGGAGAGTTAAGAAGCAGCTTGTTTCTGAGGTAGGTGCATGTTAACAGTTTTGTAGTTTAAGGTTCACTAAAATGGGTTGGAATAAAGAAACTATGGGTTCCGCCCATAGGCTGCCAATCAGAGGTTAGTTCTGCCTGACTCCGCCCACCTACCAGGTTGGTTCACGCCTTTGCTTCCATGGTAATGCTCAGCACCTCCCTTCTTGAGTTTTAACATTGTTTAAAAGACAATAGAATCAAAATGCTTGTAGTGATTGTTGCCTTAATAACATGTTTTTTTAATAATGATTAAGGATGTAGCATGACTTTTAGATTTATGTGTTTTACTATTAAAAGGTTAATGAAATAGTTTAAACTAGTTTGAAGAATTAGTTTTGCATACAGAATCATTGGTAATTTATTAGATTGCAAGTTTCCCTGGTACCATTAAGCTAACTGACAGTTCAAGATATGCAAAAGTAAGGAATATATTTTTGATAAAGAATCTGAGTCATAACTTCATACTTGGTGGGAATTATTTATTAGATTCAAATTTGTAGGGTTTAAGCATCTGAATTACATTAGATGTCCATTAATCTAATACTCATCTTCATACAAGACAAATCAGGATAATATGTGACAAATTTCTAAGTGGGACAAGCTAATGTGCAGGTGGCACAGCGCATGCTCGCCGACCAGATACTGAGTGTGGAGCGGGCCAACCCGGACTCCTTAGTAATCGTCGTTGGCGACTTTAACAAAGGTAATCTCACCCACGAACTCCCCAAATATAGACAGTTTATTAAATGTCCGACCAGAGAGGACAACATTCTGGATCACCGTTACACCACCATCAGAGACGCTTATCACGCCGTCCCACGTGCTGCACTGGGCCAATCCGACCACATCATGGTCCACCTGATTCCTGCATACAGGCAGAAACTAAAGCTCTGCAAACCTGTTGTGAGGACGACAAGGAAGTGGAGCAGTGAGGCTGTGGAGAATCTCCAGGCGTGTTTAGGCTGTACAGACTGGGATGTGTTCAGGACTACTACCAACAGTCTGGACGAGTACACAGAGGCTGTGACTTCCTACATCAGCTTCTGCGAGGACAGCTGTGTACCATCATGCACCAGAGTGAGTTACAACAACGACAAACCCTGGTTCACAGCTAAACTCATAAGGTTAAGACTGGATAAGGAAGAGGCCTTCAGGAGTGGGGACAAAGACATTTACAGAGAGGCAAAGTACAAGTTTGGCAAGGCAGTGAAAGAGGCCAAACGACTGTACTCTGAGAAGCTCCAAAACCAGTTCTCAGCCAACGACTCTGCGTCTGTCTGGAAATGGCTCAAGCAAATCACCAACTACAAGCCGAAAGCCCCCCACTCCATCAACGACTGACGCCTCACCAACGACCTGAACGAGTTCTACTGCCGCTTCGAAAGACAAAGGGACAGTCCTGCAACCATCCCCCACGACGCCCCCAACCGCTGCAGCCACAATCCACCACCCCCACCTCCCCAACCTCAAGAGGGGCCTTGGCACCTCCAACCCCCACCCTGAAGTTCCCCCCCACCAGCCCCCTACCCACGCCGAGGTCGGCTCTTTCCATCCAGGAGAGGGACGTCAACAAACTCTTCAGGAGACAGAACCCCCGGAAAGCTGCTGGTCCGGATTCTGTCTCACCAGCCAGCCTGAAGCACTGCGCTGATCAGCTGTCTCCAGTCTTCACAGACATTTTTAACACCTCACTGGAGACATGTCGTGTGCCAGCCTGCTTCAAGTCCTCCACCATCGTCCCTGTTCCCAAGAAGCCAAGGACCACAGGGCTTAATGACTTCAGACCCGTCGCCCCGACCTCTGTGGTGATGAAGTCCTTTGAGCGCCTTGTGCTCTCACACCTAAAAGACATCACCGACCCCCTCCTGGACCCCCTGCAGTTTGCCTACAGAGCCAACAGGTCTGTAGATGATGCAGTCAACCTAGCCCTTCACTTCATCCTCCGGCACCTGGACTCCACAGGAACCTATGCCAGGATCCTGTTTGTGGATTTCAGCTCTGCCTTCAACACCATCGTCCCAGTTCTGCTACAGGAGAAGCTCTCCCAGCTGAGTGTGCCCGACTCCACCTGCAGGTGGATCACTGACTTCCTGTCTGACAGGAAGCAGCGCGTGAGGCTGGGGAAGCACGTCTCTGACTCCCTGACCATCAGCACCGGTTCCCCCCAAGGCTGTGTTCTCTCTCCTCTGCTCTTCTCCCTGTACACCAACAGCTGCACCTCCAGTCACCAGTCTGTCAAGCTTCTGAAGTTTGCGGACGACACCACCCTGATCGGACTCATCTCTGATGGTGACGAGTCCGCGTACAGATGGGAGGTGGACCATCTGTTGGACTGGTGCAGCCAGAACAACCTTGAGCTCAACGCTCTAAAGACAGTGGAGATGGTTGTGGACTTCAGGCAGAACCCAGCCCCACCTGCCCCCATCACCCTCTGTGACTCCACAATTGACACTGTGGAATCTTTCCGCTTCCTGGGAACCATCATCTCCCAGGATCTCAAGTGAGAGCCAAACATCAGCTCCCTCATCAAGAAAGCCCAGCAGAGGATGTTATTCCTGCGGCAGCTGAAGAAATTCAACCTGCCAAAGACTATGATGGTGCACTTCTACACAGCCATCATTGAGTCCATCCTCACCTCCTCCATCACCATCTGGTACGCCGCTGCTACAGCCAAGGATAAGGGCGGGCTGCAGCGTGTCATTCGGTCTGCTGAGAAGGTGATTGGCTGCAGTCTACTGTCGCTCCAGGAACTGTACACCTCCATGGATTCTACCAGAAGCAACAGTAGATATGTCAATAATGGAAAAGAAGCAAGATAAATCTTCCATAGTAGATAGTTATTCAGTACAGGTACATTTAAATAATTATTATAGATATATTCAAATATATACAGATGCATCAAAAATAAATGGAAAAGTAGGAATAGCTTTTGTAGTACCAGAATTCAATCTAAAAATAGGAAAACGAATTACAGACGGCTTATCAGTAAACACAGGAGAAATATTGGCTATATTATTAGCTTTACAATGGTAGAAGACATAAAACCATTAAAAACAGTCATTTGCTCAGATTCAAGCTCTGCATTATTAAGTTTAAAATATAATCAATCAGATAGTAGGATGGACATTTTATTAGAAATATTTCATACGTTATACAGAATACAAAAAATGGGCTTGATAGTTATATTTGTGTGGGTTCCAGCACATATTGGAGTAGAAGGGAACGAGAGGGCAGATAAAATAGCAAAGAGGGTAATTCAAAATCCTATTAGTTTTATAGTTAAAACAAGTAAATCTGAGGGAAAGAGTATTGTTAAAGGAAAGCTGATGGAAAAATGGCAAAAAAGGTGGGATGAAGGAAAAACAGGAAGATGGTTTTATAAAATTCAGAAGATAGTAGGAGAAAGAAGAAATGGAAGACGAAATAGAAAGGAGGAAAGAGTGATAACAAGGTTGAGATTTGGGCATACAGGACTTAATTATACACTTTTTAAAATTCAAAAGCATGATACTGGTAAATGTGATTACTGTGGAAAATATGAAACAATAGAACATGTTATATTAGAATGTCATAAATATGAAAGAGAAAGAAGATATATGAGAAGAGAGGTTGAAGGTATTAAGGAAAAGGTTAATTTATTAGATATTTTGAGGAAGAATTTAGGGAGTAAACATGTACAAACAGTGATTCGTTTTTTAAAGAAAACTAAATTATTTCATAGAATTTGATTATAGTAGATAAAATTGTGAAAGTATGGAGGATATAGATGGGTAGAATACAATGTAATGTGTAAGTATGTCTATTTGTATATATACATATAGGTAAGATATATTTATTTATTTAATATGTAGAATTAAATATATATATATAAATAGATAGACCGACACGAACCACACTCCATACCAGTTGGTGGCGATAATGCTACTAAAAGTTTGTTGCCAACCGCCAATAAAACCAACAAGAAGAAGAGGCATCGTTTGTCATCGGTCACGTGGTTTACCGCATTTACAAGCATTGAACCTTTTTACTCTGTAAACTCCTCGAAGCTTTGCTTCAAATGTTCCATCTCTAGAGTTTGGATCGAAGCCGAGTTATAACTACTCAGTAACTGTTAAAGGATCTTTTGAAGAGAAGCTAACAACAAAGATGTGGAGACAGCAGCTCAAACGGTGGCAGAGTGCAGCAGTGGGAGAGATTTCCCAAACAGCTAAAGAGGACAAAGAAGATCAGCAGCGTCTCAACATCCTGGAGGCTGATTTCAACCCTAAAGTTCTGCTGCACAGATTAGGTTTGTATGTTTTCATGTCAGTTACAGTTTAGGAACATTTTAGGTGACTAATGGATTAGCTTCTTAAAGACCAAATGTTCACCATAGACTTAAAACGGTAAACGCTTCGTCACTCGGTGGGAACGACCCACGTCCGCCATTTTGAGTGGTTTGTTGTCCTTCGACACCGATACAAGTTTGTTTAGAAACTAATTAATAGGGCTGCATGATATACCGCGGTGAAGTTAGTTTAAAGTTGGACATTGGATATTCAAGCTCCGCGGAGTTAGCGGCATCTAGCTGACGGTTGATCCGATTCAGGCACTCAGATTTCGGCTAGCTGCTCTCTGTTGCTCCCTCTTCTGACCCGCGGTGGTTCACTTAGGGACCGTAAATAAGTTTCCGAACCAAACAATCGTGGAAAATAAAAATAAATAAATTCCTTGTCTTGGGACCAATTGAAACAAAAACAATAGTAAATCATGCTACTAGATTAGATCAATGAGTCACACTTATTTTTATTCCATTTTAAGCATTTTTATATTTTTTAGGATTATTTTTAGTTCAAAATTAGCATTTTTCTTCAATGGTTTCCAGGTCATGTGACCCACTGACACAAAATCTGTCTGAAATTGTTCTACTAGTCTGGATAGATGAGGCACACCCTTTTTTATTCAATTTTAAGCATTTTTATAATTTATTAGGAATTTTTTGTATCAAAAATGAGCATTTGTCTTCAATAGCTTCCAGGTCATGTGACCCACTGACACAAAACCTGTCTGAAATTGTTCTACTAGTCTGGATAAATGAGACACACCTGTTTTTATTCCATTTCAAGCATTTTTATAATTTTTTGGATTATTTGTTGTTCAGAATTAGCATTTTTCTTCAATAGTTTCCAGGTCATGTGACCCACTGACAAAAAAATGTCTGAAATTGTTCTATTAGTCTGGATAGATGAGACACACCTGTTTTTATTCAATTTCAAGCATTTTTATAATTTTTTGGATTATTTGTAGTTCAAAATTAGAATGTTTCTTCAATAGCTTCCAGGTCATGTGACCTACTGACACAAAACCTGTCTGAAATTGTTCTACTAGTCTGGATAGATGAGACACACCCTTTTTTTATTCAATTTTAAGCATTTTTACATTTTTTGGGTTTATTTTTAGTTCAAAATTAGCATTTTTCTTCAATAGCTTCCAGGTCATGTGACCCACTGACATAAAACCTGTCTGAAATTGTTCTACTAGTCTGGATAGATGAGACACACCCTTTTTTTATTCAATTTTAAGCATTTTTACATTTTTTGGGTTTATTTTTAGTTCAAAATTAGCATTTTTCTTCAATAGCTTCCAGGTCATGTGACCCACTGACACAAAACCTGTCTGAAATTGTTCTACTAGTCTGGATAGATGAGACACACCCTTTTTTTATTCAATTTTAAGCATTTTTACATTTTTTGGGTTTATTTTTAGTTCAAAATTAGCATTTTTCTTCAATAGCTTCCAGGTCATGTGACCCACTGACACAAAACCTGTCTGAAATTGTTCTACTAGTCTGGATAGATGAGACACACCCTTTTTTATTCCATTTCAAGGATTTTTATAATTTATTAGGAATTTTTTGTATCAAAAATTAGCATTTTTCTTCAATAGCTTCCAGGTCATGTGACCTACTGACACAAAATCTGTCTGAAATTGTTCTACTAGTCTGGATAGATGAGACACACCCTTTTTTATTCCATTTCAAGGATTTTTATAATTTATTAGGAATTTTTTGTATCACAAATTAGCATTTTTCTTCAATGGTTTCCAGGTCATGTGACCCACTGACACACAATCTGTCTGAAATTGTTTTACTAGTCTGGATAAATGAGACACACCTGTTTTTATTCCATTTCAAGCATTTTTATAATTTTTTGGATTATTTGTTGTTCAAAATTAGCATTTTTCTTCAATAGTTTCCAGGTCATGTGACCCACTGACAAAAAATGTCTGAAATTGTTCTACTAGACTGGATAGATGAGACACATCCTTTTTTATTCCATTTCAAGCATTTTTATAATTTTTTGGATTATTTATTGTTCGAAATTAGCATTTTTCTTCAATAGTTTCCAGGTCATGTGACCCACTGACAAAAAAATGTCTGAAATTGTTCTACTAGTCTGGATAGATGAGACACATCCTTTTTTATTCCATTTCAAGGATTTTTATAATTTTGTAGGAATTTTCTGTATCAAAAATAAGCATTTTTTTTCAATGGCTTCCAGGTCATGTGACCCACTGACACAAAATCTGTCTGAAATTGTTCTACTAGGCTGGATAGATGAGTCACACCCTTTTTTATTCCATTTCAAGGATTTTTATAATTGTTTAGGAATTTGTTGGGTCAAAAATTAGCATTTTTCTTCAATAGCTTCCAGGTCATGTGACCCACTGACACAAAATCCATCTGAAATTGTTCTACTAGTCTGGATAGATGAGGTACACCCTTTTTAATTCAATTTCAAGCATTTTTATAATTTGTTGGATTATTTTTAGTTCAAAATTAGCATTTTTATTCAATAGCTTCCAGGTCATGTGACCCACTGACACACAATCTGTCTGAAATTGTTTTACTAGTCTGGATAGATGAGGTACACCCTTTTTAATTCAATTTCAAGCATTTTTATAATTTGTTGGATTATTTTTAGTTCAAAATTAGCATTTTTCTTCAATGGTTTCGAGGTCATGTGACCCACTGACACAAAATCTTTCTGAAATTGTTCTACTAGTCTGGATAGATGAGACACACCCTTTTTTATTCCATTTCGAGGATTTTATAATTTTTTTGAAATTTTTTGTGTCACAAATTAGCATTTTTCTTGTATAGTTTCCAGGTCATGTGACCCACTGACACAAAATCTGTCTGAAATTGTTCTACTAGTCTGGATAGATGAGACACACCCTTTTTTATTCCATTTCAAGTATTTTTATAATTGTTTAGGAATTGTTTGTATCAAAAATTTGCATTTTTCTTCAATGGCTTCCAGGTCATGTGACCCACTGACACAAAATCTTTCTGAAATTGTTCTACTAGTCTGGATAGATGAGACACACCCTTTTTTATTCCATTTCGAGAATTTTATAATTTTTTTGAAATGTTTTGTGTCACAAATTAGCATTTTTCTTCAATGGTTTCCAGGTCATGTGACCCACTGACAGAAAATCTTTCTGAAATTGTTCTACTAGTCTCAATAGATGAGACACACCCTTTTTTATTCCATTTCGAGGATTTTGTAATTTTTTTGAAATTTTTTGTGTCACAAATTAGCATTTTTCTTGTATAGTTTCCAGGTCATGTGACCCACTGACACAAAATCTGTCTGAAATTTTTCTACTAGTCTGGATAGATGAGACACACCATTTTTTATTCCATTTCAATCGTTTTTATAATTTGTTTGAAATTTTTTGTCACAAATTAGCATTTTTCTTGTATAGTTTCCAGGTCATGTGACCCACTGACACAAAATCTGTCTGAAATTGTTCTACTAGTCTGGATAGATGAGACACACCCTTTTTTATTCCATTTCGAGGATTTTGTAATTTTTTTGAAATTTTTTGTGTCACAAATTAGCATTTTTCTTGTATAGTTTCCAGGTCATGTGACCCACTGACATAAAACCTGTCTGAAATTGTTCTACTAGTCTGGATAGATGAGACACACCCTTTTTTTATTCAATTTTAAGCATTTTTACATTTTTTGGGTTTATTTTTAGTTCAAAATTAGCATTTTTCTTCAATAGCTTCCAGGTCATGTGACCCACTGACACAAAACCTGTCTGAAATTGTTCTACTAGTCTGGATAGATGAGACACACCCTTTTTTTATTCAATTTTAAGCATTTTTACATTTTGTGGGTTTATTTTTAGTTCAAAATTAGCATTTTTCTTCAATAGCTTCCAGGTCATGTGACCCACTGACACAAAACCTGTCTGAAATTGTTCTACTAGTCTGGATAGATGAGACACACCCTTTTTTATTCCATTTCAAGGATTTTTATAATTTATTAGGAATTTTTTGTATCAAAAATTAGCATTTTTCTTCAATAGCTTCCAGGTCATGTGACCTACTGACACAAAATCTGTCTGAAATTGTTCTACTAGTCTGGATAGATGAGACACACCCTTTTTTATTCCATTTCAAGGATTTTTATAATTTATTAGGAATTTTTTGTATCACAAATTAGCATTTTTCTTCAATGGTTTCCAGGTCATGTGACCCACTGACACACAATCTGTCTGAAATTGTTTTACTAGTCTGGATAAATGAGACACACCTGTTTTTATTCCATTTCAAGCATTTTTATAATTTTTTGGATTATTTGTTGTTCAAAATTAGCATTTTTCTTCAATAGTTTCCAGGTCATGTGACCCACTGACAAAAAATGTCTGAAATTGTTCTACTAGACTGGATAGATGAGACACATCCTTTTTTATTCCATTTCAAGCATTTTTATAATTTTTTGGATTATTTATTGTTCGAAATTAGCATTTTTCTTCAATAGTTTCCAGGTCATGTGACCCACTGACACAAAATCTGTCTGAAATTGTTCTACTAGTCTGGATAGATGAGACACACAATTTTCTATTCCATTTCAATCGTTTTTATAATTTTTTTGAAATTTTTTGTGTCACAAATTAGCATTTTTCTTGTATAGTTTCCAGGTCATGTGACCCACTGACACAAAATCTGTCTGAAATTGTTCTACTAGTCTGGATAGATGAGACACACCCTTTTTTATTCCATTTCGAGGATTTTGTAATTTTTTTGAAATTTTTTGTGTCACAAATTAGCATTTTTCTTGTATAGTTTCCAGGTCATGTGACCCACTGACACAAAATCTGTCTGAAATTGTTCTACTAGTCTGGATAGATGAGACACACCCTTTTTTATTCCATTTCAAGTATTTTTATAATTGTTTAGGAATTGTTTGTATCAAAAATTTGCATTTTTCTTCAATGGCTTCCAGGTCATGTGACCCACTGACACAAAATCTTTCTGAAATTGTTCTACTAGTCTCAATAGATGAGACACACCCTTTTTTATTCCATTTCGAGAATTTTATAATTTTTTTGAAATGTTTTGTGTCACAAATTAGCATTTTTCTTCAATGGTTTCCAGGTCATGTGACCCACTGACAGAAAATCTTTCTGAAATTGTTCTACTAGTCTCAATAGATGAGACACACCTTTTTTATTCCATTTCGAGGATTTTGTAATTTTTTTGAAATTTTTTGTGTCACAAATTAGCATTTTTCTTGTATAGTTTCCAGGTCATGTGACCCACTGACACAAAATCTGTCTGAAATTTTTCTACTAGTCTGGATAGATGAGACACACCATTTTTTATTCCATTTCAATCGTTTTTATAATTTTTTAGGAATTTTTTGTTTCAAAAATTAGCATTTTTCTTAAATAGTTTCCAGGTCATGTGACCCACTGACACAAAATCTGTCTGAAATTGTTCTACTAGACTGGATAGATGAGACACACCATTTTTTATTCCATTTTAAGTATTTTAAAAATTTTTGGGATTTTCTTTAGTTAAAAATTAGCGTTTTTCTTCAATAGCTTCCAGGTCATGTGAGCCACTGACACAAAATCTGTCTGAAATTGTTCCACTAGTCTGGATAGATGAGACACACAATTTTCTATTCCATTTCAATCGTTTTTATAATTTTTTTGAAATTTTTTGTGTCACAAATTAGCATTTTTCTTGTATAGTTTCCAGGTCATGTGACCCACTGACACAAAATCTGTCTGAAATTGTTCTACTAGTCTGGATAGATGAGACACACCCTTTTTTATTCCATTTCGAGGATTTTGTAATTTTTTTGAAATTTTTTGTGTCACAAATTAGCATTTTTCTTGTATAGTTTCCAGGTCATGTGACCCACTGACACAAAATCTGTCTGAAATTGTTCTACTAGTCTGGATAGATGAGACACACCCTTTTTTATTCCATTTCAAGTATTTTTATAATTGTTTAGGAATTGTTTGTATCAAAAATTTGCATTTTTCTTCAATGGCTTCCAGGTCATGTGACCCACTGACACAAAATCTTTCTGAAATTGTTCTACTAGTCTCAATAGATGAGACACACCCTTTTTTATTCCATTTCGAGAATTTTATAATTTTTTTGAAATGTTTTGTGTCACAAATTAGCATTTTTCTTCAATGGTTTCCAGGTCATGTGACCCACTGACAGAAAATCTTTCTGAAATTGTTCTACTAGTCTCAATAGATGAGACACACCCTTTTTTATTCCATTTCGAGGATTTTGTAATTTTTTTGAAATTTTTTGTGTCACAAATTAGCATTTTTCTTGTATAGTTTCCAGGTCATGTGACCCACTGACACAAAATCTGTCTGAAATTTTTCTACTAGTCTGGATAGATGAGACACACCATTTTTTATTCCATTTCAATCGTTTTTATAATTTTTTAGGAATTTTTTGTTTCAAAAATTAGCATTTTTCTTAAATAGTTTCCAGGTCATGTGACCCACTGACACAAAATCTGTCTGAAATTGTTCTACTAGACTGGATAGATGAGACACACCATTTTTTATTCCATTTTAAGTATTTTAAAAATTTTTGGGATTTTCTTTAGTTAAAAATTAGCGTTTTTCTTCAATAGCTTCCAGGTCATGTGAGCCACTGACACAAAATCTGTCTGAAATTGTTCCACTAGTCTGGATAGATGAGACACACAATTTTCTATTCCATTTCAATCGTTTTTATAATTTTTTTGAAATTTTTTGTGTCACAAATTAGCATTTTTCTTGTATAGTTTCCAGGTCATGTGACCCACTGACACAAAATCTGTCTGAAATTGTTCTACTAGTCTGGATAGATGAGACACACCCTTTTTTATTCCATTTCGAGAATTTTATAATTTTTTTGAAATGTTTTGTTTCATAAATTAGCATTTTTCTTCAATGGTTTCCAGGTCCTGTGACCCACTGACACAAAATCTTTCTGAAATTGTTCTACTAGTCTGGATAGATGAAACACACCCTTTTTTATTCCATTTCGAGGATTTTATAATTTTTTTGAAATTTTTTGTGTCACAAATTAGCATTTTTCTTCAATGGCTTCCAGGTCATGTGACCCACTGACACAAAATCTTTCTGAAATTGTTCTACTACTCTGGATAGATGAGACACACCCTTTTTTATTCCATTTCGAGAATTTTATAATTTTTTTGAAATGTTTTGTTTCATAAATTAGCATTTTTCTTCAATGGTTTCCAGGTCCTGTGACCCACTGACACAAAATCTTTCTGAAATTGTTCTACTAGTCTGGATAGATGAAACACACCCTTTTTCATTCAATTTCAAGGATTTTTATAATTTTTTTGAAATTTTTTGTGTCACAAATTAGCATTTTTCTTGTATAGTTTCCAGGTCATGTGACCCACTGACACAAAATCTGTCTGAAATTGTTCTACTAGTCTGGATAGATGAGACACACAATTTTCTATTCCATTTCAATCGTTTGTATAATTTCTTAGGAATTTTTTGTTTCAAAAATTAGCATTTTTCTTCAATTGTTTCCAGGTCATGTGACCCACTGACACAAAATCTTTCTGAAATTGTTCTACTAGACTGGATAGATGAGACACACCCTTTTTTATTCCATTTCAAGTATTTTTATAATTGTTTAGGAATTGTTTGTATCAAAAACTTGCATTTTTCTTCAATGGCTTCCAGGTCATGTGACCCACTGACACAAAATCTTTCTGAAATTGTTCTACTAGTCTGGATAGATGAGACACACCTTTTTTATTCCATTTCGAGGATTTTATAATTTTTTTGAAATGTTTTGTGTCACAAATTAGCATTTTTCTTCAATGGCTTCCGGGTCATGTGACCCACTGACACAAAATTTGTCTGAAATTGTTTTACTAATCTGGATGGATGAGGCATGTCATGATGAAAATTTAACATTGATATATTTTAGATTCATTGCACACTAACTGAAATATTTCAGGTCTTTTATTGTCTTAATACAGATGATTTTGGCATACAGCTCATGAAAACCCAAAATTCCTATCTCACAAAATTAGCATATCATTAAAAGGGTCTCTAAACGAGCTATGAACCTAATCTTCTGAATCAACGAGTTAACTCTAAACACCTGTAAAAGATTCCTGAGGTCTTTAAAACTCCCAGCCTGGTTCATCACTCAAAACCCCAATCATGGGTAAGACTGCCGACCTGACTGCTGTCCAGAAGGCCACTATTGACACCCTCAAGCAAGAAGGTAAGACACAGAAAGAAATTTCTGAACGAATAGGCTGTTCCCAGAGTGCTGTATCAAGGCACCTCAGTGGGAAGTCTGTGGGAAGGAAAAAGTGTGGCAGAAAACGCTGCACAACGAGAAGAGGTGACCGGACCCTGAGGAAGATTGTGGAGAAGGGCCGATTCCAGACCTTGGGGGACCTGCGGAAGCAGTGGACTGAGTCTGGAGTAGAAACATCCAGAGCCACCGTGCACAGGCGTGTGCAGGAAATGGGCTACAGGTGCCGCATTTCCCAGGTCAAGCCACTTTTGAACCAGAAACAGCGGCAGAAGCGCCTGACCTGGGCTACAGAGAAGCAGCACTGGACTGTTGCTCAGTGGTCCGAAGTACTTTTTTCGGATGAAAGCAAATTCTGCATGTCATTCGGAAATCAAGGTGCCAGAGTCTGGAGGAAGACTGGGGAGAAGGAAATGCCAAAATGCCAGAAGTCCAGTGTCAAGTACCCACAGTCAGTGATGGTCTGGGGTGCCGTGTCAGCTGCTGGTGTTGGTCCACTGTGTTTTATCAAGGGCAGGGTCAATGCAGCTAGCTATCAGGAGATTTTGAAGCACTTCATGCTTCCATCTGCTGAAAAGCTTTATGGAGATGAAGATTTCATTTTTCAGCACGACCTGGCACCTGCTCACAGTGCCAAAACCACTGGTAAATGGTTTACTGACCATGGTATCACTGTGCTCAATTGGCCCGCCAACTCTCCTGACTTGAACCCCATAGAGAATCTGTGGGATATTGTGAAGAGAACATTGAGAGACTCAAGACCCAACACTCTGGATGAGCTAAAGGCCGCTATCGAAGCATCCTGGGCCTCCATAAGACCTCAGCAGTGCCACAGGCTGATTGCCTCCATGCCACGCCGCATTGAAGCAGTCATTTCTGCAAAAGGATTCCCGACCAAGTATTGAGTGCATAACTGTACATGATTATTTGAAGGTTGACGTTTTTTGTATTAAAAACACTTTTCTTTTATTGGTCGGATGAAATATGCTAATTTTGTGAGATAGGAATTTTGGGTTTTCATGAGCTGTATGCCAAAATCATCCGTATTAAGACAATAAAAGTCCTGAAATATTTCAGTTAGTGCGCAATGAATCTAAAATATATTAATGTTAAATTTTCATCATGACATTATGGAAAATAATTAACTTTATCACAATATGCTAATATTTTGAGAAGGACCTGTATTTGTGTCAAAAATTTGCATTTTTCTTCAATAGCTTCCAGTGCCTTGTTGCTGAAAAGTCAAAAGTAAAAACTTGACTATTTGTGGTAGGCAGGTTACTCCTGGAAAGGTTCCCTGTTGTTCCACATTGTCTTTTTATGGAGGATGGCTCTCACGGTGGTTATCTGGATTCCCAAACCTTTTGAAACGTCTGTAACCCTTTCCAGACGCATAGATTTCAATGACTTTGTTATGAACCAGGATCAACGTGTTATTCATATTCTAGGAGTATGCTCTTTTCACAGCGTTCCATTGGAAACAGGTTTTTCTACCAGCATTATGAAGCAGTGAGTAACATTCAAGGGAAGGAACAGCAAGGCTGGGAGACAGGAACATAGCACAGATTTCTGCCATGGCAACCACGGGAGCCAGCAGCCAGACCATAAAGGCAATATTGGCTTTTATTTTTTTCCTAAACATAACGTTTCTCAGGTAATGAAGTGCATCGTTTCACAGAGGTTGTTGCTATTTATGTTTGGTTAAAATCAAACATCTGATATCCAAAGGTTTCATTATCAAATTAAAACAATCAACGATATGTTTTCAGAAAACCGTAGAATCAGAATCAGAAAAGCTTTATTGCCAAGTACGTTTTTGGACATACAAGGAATTTTTTTTGGCGTAGTCGGTGCAATACAATACAAATTAAACAGTATAAACATATCTACAATATAATATAAATATATGTGCACAGTTTTAAGTGAGTGAGAGTAAATATAGAGCAGTATAAGATGCAAGAGCAATACAACAGTGCAGATGATCATTGTGCAAGTAAAGCAGGAGTCCAAGCTGAGCGTTAATGTAACGCATAGAGTTGCGGGTTACAGGTGTCCTTTCAGCAAAAAAGGGGGGGTATGGGGGAAAGGGAGAGTGTCAAGGTGGTTTCCGGGCTTTGTTAACCAGGCTGGTGGCAGATGGGAAAAAACTGTTCTTGTGGCGTGAGGTTTTGGTCCGGATGGACCGCAGCCTCCTGCCAGAGGAGAGAGTTTCAAAGAGTCTGTGACCGGGGTGGGAGGGATCAGCCAGAATCTTCCCTGCCCGCTTCAGGGTCCTGGTGGTGTACAGTTCCTGGAGCGACAGTAGACTGCAGCCAATCACCTTCTCAGCAGACCGAATGACACGCTGCAGCCTGCCCTTATCCTTGGCTGTAGCAGCGGCGTACCAGATGGTGATGGAGGAGGTGAGGATGGACTCAATGATGGCTGTGTAGAAGTGCACCATCATAGTCTTTGGCAGGTTGAATTTCTTTAGCTGCTGCAGGAAGAACATCCTCTGCTGGACTTTCTTGATGAGGGAGCTGATGTTTGGCTCCCACTTGAGATCCTGGGAGATGATGGTTCCCAGGAAGCGGGAAGATTCCACAGTGTCAATTGTGGAGTCACAGAGGGTGATGGGGGCAGGTGGGGCTGGGTTCTGCCTGAAGTCCACAACCATCTCCACTGT
This sequence comes from Girardinichthys multiradiatus, assembly GCF_021462225.1. Lineage (NCBI taxonomy): Eukaryota > Metazoa > Chordata > Actinopteri > Cyprinodontiformes > Goodeidae > Girardinichthys > Girardinichthys multiradiatus. The sequence continues at coordinate 8,429,304 of NC_061807.1, read as the reverse complement.
CTTTAGAGCGTTGAGCTCAAGGTTGTTCTGGCTGCACCAGTCCAACAGATGGTCCACCTCCCATCTGTACGCGGACTCGTCACCATCAGAGATGAGTCCGATCAGGGTGGTGTCGTCCGCAAACTTCAGAAGCTTGACAGACTGGTGACTGGAGGTGCAGCTGTTGGTGTACAGGGAGAAGAGCAGAGGAGAGAGAACATAGCCTTGGGGGGAACCGGTGCTGATGGTCAGGGAGTCAGAGACGTGCTTCCCCAGCCTCACGCGCTGCTTCCTGTCAGACAGGAAGTCAGTTATCCACCTACAGGTGGAGTCGGGCACACTCAGCTGGGAGAGTTTCTCCTGTAGCAGAACTGGGACGATGGTGTTGAAGGCAGAGCTGAAATCCACAAACAGGATCCTGGCATAGGTTCCTGTGGAGTCCAGGTGCCGGAGGATGAAGTGAAGGGCTAGGTTGACTGCATCATCTACAGACCTGTTGGCTCTGTAGGCAAACTGCAGGGGGTCCAGGAGGGGGTCGGTGATGTCTTTTAGGTGTGAGAGCACAAGGCGCTCAAAGGACTTCATCACCACAGAGGTCAGGGCGACGGGTCTGAAGTCATTAAGCCCTGTGGTCCTTGGCTTCTTGGGAACAGGGACGATGGTGGAGGACTTGAAGCAGGCTGGCACATGACATGTCTCCAGTGAGGTGTTAAAAATGTCTGTGAAGACTGGAGACAGCTGATCAGCGCAGTGCTTCAGGCTGGCTGGTGAGACAGAATCCGGACCAGCAGCTTTCCGGGGGTTCTGTCTCCTGAAGAGTTTGTTTACGTCCCTCTCCTGGATGGAAAGAGCCGTCCTCGGCGTGGGTAGGGGGCTGGTGGAGGGGAACTTCAGGGTGGGGGTTGGAGGTGCCAAGGCCCCTCTTGAGGTTGGAGAGATGGGGGTGCTGGATTGTAGCTGCAGCTGTTGGGGGTGTCGTGGGGGATGGTTGCAGGACTGTCCCTTTGTCTTTCAAAGCGGCAGTAGAACTCGTTCAGGTTGTTGGCGAGGCGTCGGTCGTTGATGAAGTGGGGGGCTTTCGGCTTGTAGTTGGTGATTTGCTTGAGCCCTTTCCAGACAGACGCAGAGTCGTTGGCTGAGAACTGGTTTTGGAGCTTCTCAGAGTACAGTCGTTTGGCCTCTTTCACTGCCTTGCCAAACTTGTACTTAGCCTCTCTGTATATGTCTTTGTCCCCACTCCTGAAGGCCTCTTCCTTATCCAGTCTTAACCTTCTGAGTTTAGCTGTGAACCAGGGTTTGTCGTTGTTGTAACTCACCCTGGTGTATGATGGTACACAGCTGTCCTCACAGAAGCTGATGTAGGAAGTCACAGCCTCTGTGTACTCATCCAGACTGTTGGTAGTAGTCCTGAACACATCCTAGTCTGTACAGCCTAAACACGCCTGGAGATTCTCCACAGCCTCACTGCTCCACTTCCTTGTCGTCCTCACAACTGGTTTGCAGAGCTTTAGTTTCTGCCTGTATGCAGGAATCAGGTGGACCATGATGTGGTCGGATTGGCCCAGTGCAGCACGTGGGATGGCGTGATAAGCGTCTCTGATGGTGGTGTAACAGTGATCCAGAATGTTGTCCTCTCTGGTCGGACATTTTATAAACTGTCTATATTTGGGGAGTTCGTGGGTGAGATTACTTTTGTTAAAGTCGCCAACGACGATAACTAAGGAGTCCGGGTTGGTCCGCTCCACACTCAGTATCTGGTCGGCGAGCATGCGCTGTGCGACCTGCACGTTAGCTTGCGGCGGGATGTAAACACCGACCAGGATGAACGAAGCAAACTCACGGGGGGAATAGAAAGGCTTACAGTTTATGATGAAGGCTTCCAGGTCTGGAGAACAGTGCTGCTGAATCACTGTCACGTCGTTGCACCAACCACTGTTGAGGTAAAAACAGATTCCTCCACCTTTCGCTTTGCCGGAGAGTTCCGTGTCTCTGTCCGCTCTGTAGAGCTGGAATCCTGCCAGCTGCAGCGCAGAGTCCGGTATTAATCCACACAGCCACGTCTCCGTGAAGCACAAAACTGCCGATGAATAAAAGTCCCTGTTTTTCCCCAACAGCAGTTGTAGTTCCTCAATTTTGTTGGGAAGTGAGCGCACGTTAGAGAGAAATATTCCAGGTAACGGTGTTCGTAGTCCACGTTGGCGAAGTCGTACCAGCACCCCAGCCCGTTTTCCTCTCTTCCGGCGTTTACCGCGTGAACAAAGGTGAGCGCACCTTTGACCAGAATGTCCAACAATTCCAGAGCAGTAGGCAGAAAAGTTGGAAATAACTCCTCTGGTGTAGTAGCCCTGATGTTCATGAGTTCTTCTCTGGTGAGAGAGCTCTGGGTACCATCACAGAAGACCGTTTTAAAGCAAAAAACAAAACAAAACAATGCGCACCAACATGCCGAGGCGATCATCTGCGGCGCCATCTTGGATTTGTCCAAGATGGCTAAGTAGGACTTAGTGTCATGATTTGTGATCGGCCATGTTGCTCAGCTCAGCACAACTGTCTGATCATTTCACTCACCTGTTTCGCCAGTATTTCTACCCGTTTCTCCTCTGATGCCAGAACATTTCTTTGCCTTGCCGCAGTGTTCATGATCAACTTATTGTGTATGACCCGGTTTCCGATGCTACGTCTATGATTCTTGCTAAACACTTGTTGGACCAAGCCTTCCATGTATGCTCTTTTGCCTGCCTGTTCGTACCTCTTCGTCTTGCCTCATGTCTTCTAAGTAGACTTATTCTCTGCCTCCTCTGTTTATGAACTTATTCTGAAGACCATTGCAGTTGAAAACATTACAAATTGGGGAAAAACTGTACCTACTTTTTCCAGGTCTTTCTTAGGCTTTCTGTGAGTTCTCCTTGACTCTTGGACAACTTGTTTGATTATTCTTTTGATTCCTTTGTCAGAATTCAGTTGTATTTATATAGCGCCAATTCACAACACATGTCATCTCAAGGCACTTTACAAAGTCAATTCAATTAAATCATACAGATTTCAAGTCAGGTACATATATTTCAATTAATCCTGACTTTCAAACAGTGCAGTCAATTCAGTTATTTAAATTGGTAAAAAAAAAATTCTATCTAAGGAAACCCAGCAGATTGCATCCAGTCAGTGACTTGCAGCATTCACTCCTCCTGGATGAGCATGTAGAGACAGTGGACAGTCACTGGTGTTGACTTTGCAGCAATCCCTCATACTGAGCATGTATGTAGCGACAGTGGAGAGGAAAAACTCCCTTTTAACAGGAAGAAACCTCCAGCAGAACCAGAACCAGGCTCAGTGTGAGCGGCCATCTGCCACGACCAACATCTGGCGTGAATTTTATGTCATTGTTTTTCAAATTTATATTAAACTGAGAAAAAGTTGACACGTTCATTGCTTATTATACCTGCTTTAAAACCTGATTATTCCACATAGAAACTAGTTAAAAAGATTAATTATGCGGCACACTGTAAACAATCGTAGACAAGCGAGATGGAGACAAAAAAGACAAAAATGGTTTCAGTATATGGTTGTTGAGAATAAGTGAACAGATCATGACATAAATCAATAGACATAAGAAGCAACAATGCAAAATAAAAGGATAAGAATAAATGGTAATTAAATCAAAGAATTTAATGTAACCAAAGTACCTAAATATATCTTTATTAAAAAGTAACTCAGTCCAGCCTGAAGTCAAAAAACTTTCTAATATGCATGTTGTGTTTCAGTGTTTCCTGCAGATGTTAAGCAGATGCTGATGGTTAAAGAAGCAGCTCCTGTAAAGCACAGACCTTGTGCTGGCCTACATGACCCAAAGCCCCACCACATAAAGAAGGAACAGGAGGAGGTCTACACCAGTCTGGGGGGAGAGCAGCTCAATGGGAAGGAGGAGATTGATGCCATCAGGTTTCCAGTCACTGCTACCCCCATAAAGAGTGAGGATGATGAACAGTCCCCTCTGCTCTCACAGCTTTATCAAGACCAAATTAAAGGCAGATCGCTTCCAGAAGACATCGATGGAGGAGAAGAAACCATCAGGATACAAGATCATGGAGATGGTTCCATTTCCTCAGAAACTGAAGACACTGAGAAGGATGAAAAGGCCGATAATGGAAACATTAACAAACCCTTTAGCTTCCCTGAGTTTGCTGAACAATTTGATCACCGTGGCTTTCTTCAGAAAGACATGATAAATTCAGAAATAGGATCTTTAAGCTCGCTGGATGGGAAGAACTGTTTCACAGAGAAGAAAAATGTGGAATCGCCAAAGAAAGTCCAGACAGGAGTGAAGTTTAGGTGTGAAGATTGTGGTAAAACCTTTGTTGGAAAAGGACCTTTAAACAAACACCTGAGAATCCACACTGGACAGAAACCCTTCTGTTGTGATCTATGTGGACAAAGATTTAGCCGAAAAGGAAATTTAAACAGACACTTGAGCATCCACACTGGACAGAAACCTTTCTGTTGTGATCTATGTGGACAAAGATTTAGCCGAAAAGGAAGTTTAAACACACACATGAGAATCCACACTGGTCAGAAACCTTTCTGTTGTGATCTATGTGGACAAAGATTTAGCCGAAAAGGATATTTAAACAGACACGTGAGAATCCACACTGGACAGAAACCATTCTGTTGTGATCTATGTGGACAAAGATTTAGCCGAAAAGGAAATTTAAACACACACATGAGAATCCACACTGGACAGAAACCTTTCTGTTGTGATCTATGTGGACAAAGATTTAACCAAAAAGGAAGTTTAAACAGTCACGTGAGAATCCACACTGGTCAGAAACCTTTCTGTTGTGATCTATGTGGACAAAGATTTGGCCATAAATCAAGTTTAAACAGTCACATGAGCATCCACACTGGTCTGAAACCTGTCTGTTGTGATCTATGTGGACACAGATTTACTGAAAAAGGAAGTTTAAACACACACATGAGAATTCACACTGGACAGAAACCTTTCTGTTGTGATCTATGTGGACAAAGATTTAGCCTAAAAGGACATTTAAACACACACATGAGAATCCACACTGGTCAGAAACCTTTCTGTTGTGATCTATGTGGACAAAGATTTCGCCAAAAAGGACATTTAAACAAACACATGAGAATCCACACTGGTCAGAAACCTTTCTGTTGTGATCTATGTGGACAAAGATTTACTGAAAAAGGAGGTTTAAACAAACACATGAGAATCCACACTGGTCAGAAACCTTTCTGTTGTGATCTATGTGGACAAAGATTTACTGAAAAAGGAGGTTTAAACAAACACATGAGAATCCACACTGGACAGAAACCTTTCTGTTGTGATGTATGTGGACAAAGATTTAACCAAAAAGGAAGTTTAAACAAACACATGAGAATCCACACTGGTCAGAAACCTTTCTGTTGTGATCTATGTGGACACAGATTTACTGAAAAAGGAGGTTTAAACAGACACATGAGAATCCACACTAGAGAGGAAAATGGCTAAGGTTTGAAGGCTCAAACAGATTACGGTCGCTGTAAAATTTGTGATGTGAAGTGCAAGGGACAATTTGCACAGTTTTCGTCAGCCTCAGATATTTGGCTACAACTCCTGCATTCAGCACCGTTAACACGCCTGCTAATGGATGCAATTTGTGCGTTAAATATGTGCCTCATTAAGAAAACTAAAACTGCGTAGTTAAGGGTTTTTATGTTAAAGAAATGTTTGAAACATCTGAGATGTTACAATACAAACGGCTGGATGTTGTTTTGATATATTCAATAAAGTTTATATATTGAGAAATACATACACTATCGGTCAAAAGTTTTAGATACACTTTCTCACTTAATTGGTCTCTTTATTTTCATGACTATTTACATTGTAGATTCTCACTAAAGGCAAAAAAAACTTTGAAGGAACACAGTTATGTTGTAAACAAAAAATGTGAAAGAACTCATTTTAAATTAAAGCTATAATTTTTATTTTCATCAATGTTTTTTCCTGTGATATTCTTATGACCTCAGATAATGGACTTGTGTCTGTTCTGGTTCTGTTAGATCTCAGTGCTGCATTTGATCCAGTCGACCATAATATTCTCTTAAAAAGGCTGGAATATGCTGTAGGGATCAGGGGAACAGCACTAGGCTGGTTTAAATCTTATCTGTCTGACAGATTCCAGTTTGTTCATGTAAATGATAAATCATCTTTAAACTCCAGGGTTAATTGTGGAGTACCACAGGGTTCAGTACTTGGGCCAATTCTCTTTACTATATATATGCTTTCAATAGGTCAAATTATTAGGCAGCATAGGATAAATTTTCACTGTTACGCTGATGATACTCAGCTTTACTTATCCATAAATCCTGATGAACCCAACCAGTTAGATAGACTACAAGCATGTCTTGAAGATATAAAAACTTGGATGACTTTAAATTTTTTGCTTCTAAGTTCAGACAAGACAGAAGTTGTCATCTTTGGACCGGAGTCTTTAAAAAAGAAACTGCTTAGTCAATCACTTAACCTGGATGGCATTAAATTGACCTCTGATAATAAAGTAAAAAATCTTGGTGTTATTTTTGACCAGGACATGTAATTTAAATCCCATATTAAACAGGTTTCTAGGATTTCCTTCTTTCATCTCCAGAACATTGCCAAAATTAGAAATATCCTGTCCAGGAGTGACGCTGAAAAACTAGTCCATGCATTTGTTACTTCAAGGCTGGACTATTGTAATTCTTTACTATCAGGATGTCCACAAAATGCAGTTAAAAGCCTTCAACTGATTCAAAATGCTGCAGCAAGAGTTCTGATGAAAATTAAAAAGAGAGATCATATTTCTCCTATTTTAGCTTCCCTTCATTGGCTCCCTGTTAAATCCAGAATAGAATTTAAAATTCTCCTCCTCAAATATAAAGCCCTTAATGATCTAGCTCCATCATACATCAGAGATCTGATTGGTCCATATGTTCCTAACAGAGCACTTCGTTCTCAGACTGCAGGTTTACTGGTGGTTCCTAGAGTCTCTAGAAGTAGAATGGGAGGCAGATCCTTTAGTTATCAGGCTCCTCTCCTGTGGAACCAGCTCCCAGTTTTAGTCCGTGGGGCAGACACCCTGTCTACTTTTAAGGCTAGGCTTAAAACTTTCCTTTTTGATAAAGCTTATAGTTAGAGTGGCTTAGGTTATCCTGAGTTATCTTCCTTATTTTTTACCTCCGTCTTCTTCCCTCCCTGTTGGTTGGAGTAAGGGGGAGTCAGGTTTAGCCTAAACCGGCTCAGTTATGATTGAGGTGCAAACACACCCTCCATTTCTGCTACCTGTATGACCCCTTCTCTTTTCCAATGGTTATAATCAGTTTGACAGAGAGAGGTATCCCAATCCTTGTGGTTTTTAGTATAACAATGACCATCAGTGGGACCCTTTGTGGGGTTCCTTGAGATGACATTGTTGTAAATAAGCGCTGTTTTACTAAATAATCTGAACTGAAACTATCTGTGTAGTTTTGCTGCTATAGGCTTAGGCTGCTGGAGGACATAATGACCACTTTCACCCTCTTCGCTACATTCTCGCACTACTCTCCAATTTTGCAATATTTGCTGTTATTTCAACTTTTAACTTTGATCTCTCTTTTCTCTTCCTGGAAGCTACACCTGGCCTGACTGTGTCTACCTGTGACACCTTTCTGGAGAGGGGCATCTGCTGGCAACAACTTAATGCTCACCTTCTACAGATGATCCACATAGTCCTATCTTTCAGTGTTTAACCCTTTCTCACTCCTAGACATGGCTACTGACTGAGCTTCTACTGTAACTAACTCTATGTGCTCTCTTTCAGACTCTAACCTTGAAAACTGGCTCAGAGTTTATCTGTTCTTTCTTTCTAGATGAAACGACTAAAGGAGCTACATCCATTAACATTTACTTTTCGTTCCCATAGAAAGTACTCCTGGATCAGTGCTTCTTTGTTCTCTTTGTGTCTCTGCTCTGTTCTCTCAAACCTCCAGTCGGTTGTGGCAGATGGCTGCTCACACTGAGCCTGGTTCTGGTTCTGCTGGAGGTTTCTTCCTGTTAAAAGGGAGTTTTTCCTCTCCACTGTCGCTACATGCATGCTCATTATGAGGGATTGCTGCAAAGTCAACGCCAGTTACTGTCCACTGTCTCTACATGCTCATCCAGGAGGAGTGAATGCTGCAAGACACTGACTGGATGCAATCTGCTGGGTTTCCTTAGATAGAAAAACTTTTTATCCAATTTGAATAAATAACTGAATCTGACTGAACTGTTCAATGGTTACGATTAACTGGAATGTAGGAACCTGACTGTTGTGAAGAGCCTTGAGACGACATGTGTTGTGAAAATTGAATTGAATTTGACAAAATTTCCCTATTTCACCAAATAAATTACAAAATCTTAGAAGAAATCGTACAGCAACTAAGCTCTTCTTCCTGCTGTCTCGATGTTTTACCCACAGCTTTCCTTCAGAAAGCTATGCCTGTAATAACATCTGATTTAACACAAATAATAAACATGTCCCTTTTGTCAGGTGTTTTCCTCCAGGCCCTGAAAACAGCAATTATCAAACCTCTATTGAAAAAGTGCAACTTGGACAAGCTGCTACTACAGAACTACAGGCCTATATCAAACCTCCTCTTCATCAGTAAGATAATTGAAAAAGCTGTGTTTCAACAGTTAAACAACTTCCTAACAACGACCAACCGCTTCGATGTCTTCCAGTCAGGCTTCCTGCTCACCACAGTACAGAGACTGCTCTTATCAAGGTGTTCAATGACATCTGTATAAATGCAGACTGTGGAAGAACCACAGTGCTGGTATTATTGGACCTTAGTGCATCATTCAACACTGTTGATCACTCCATTTTATTAGAGCGCCTGGAAAACTGGGTCGGCCTTTCTGGAACAGCACTCAACTGGTTTAAATCCTACTTGAAGGACAGGGACTTTTTTGTGTCAGTAGGTAACTTTACATCAGAGAGCACAAAAATAGCATGTGGCGTTCCCCAAGGGTTCATCTTAGGGCCCCTTCTATTCAATATCTACATGCTCCCCCTAACTCAGATTTTAATAAACAACAACGTAAGTTATCATAACTATGCAGACGACACACAGCTATACGTTACGATGTCACCAGGTGACCATGAACCCATTCAAGCGCTGGGTAAATGCTTAGAAGAAATCGATGCATGGATGGGCCTAAATCTTCTTCAGCTGAATCAAAACAAAACTGAAGTAATAATCTTTGGACCAAAGGAAGAGCGTTTAAAAGTTAGCACACAGTTTCAGTTAAAACAGCTAGAAACCACCAGTCAGGCTGGAAACCTGGGTGTAGTGATGGACTCAGACCTGAACCTTCAGAGGAACATAAAGACAGTAACAAGGTCGGCCTTCTATCACCTAAAGAACATCTCCAGGATTAAAGGACTAATGTCTCAGCAGGACCTTGAAAAACTAATTCATGCGTTCATCTTTAGTAGAATTGAATACTGCAATGGTGTCTTCACAGGTCTGCCTAAAAAGTGGATCAGACAGCTGCAGTTGATCCAAAACGCTGCTGCCCGCATCCTCACTAGAACTAAGAAAGTGGAGCACATCACCCCGGTTCTAAAGTCCCTAAACTGGCTCCCTGTAGCTCAGAGAATAGAGTTTAAAATACTTCTGTTAGTCTATAAATCACTGAATGGCTTAGCACCAAAATACATTAAAGACTTGTTGTCAGTGGATCAACCACCCAGACCTCCCAGGTCTTCTGGCTCAAATCTACTCTGCAGAACCAGAACCAAACATGGAGAAGGAGCTTTTAGTTCTTATGCTCCACTAATCTGGAATAAACTCCCAGAAAACTGTGAAAGCGCCAAAACCCTAAGTTGCTTCAAATCAAGATTAAAAACTTATTTGTTTAGAGCGGCCTTTGACTGGGCCATCTAAACGTTATTAGTAAAGTTTTCAGTCCAATTTTCCTTTCATTTTCTTATCCATCATTCTATTCTCTTCATTTTATTTTTATTTTAATTTATTTTTTAATTACCTCTGTTGTTTGATTTTCTGTATCATTGTAATGTTTTTCCTTATGTACAGCGACTTGATGCCTTGTTGCTGAAAAGCAAAGACTTGACTCCTACACGCGGTGGTTCGTTTATATGAGGGACCAAAAATGACAAAATGAAAAATAAATAAATACACATATAAATGTATAAATAAATAAATACATACACATATAAATGTATAAATAAATAAATAAAAATAAATAAATACACATATAAATGCATAAATAAATAAATACATACACATATAAATGTATAAATAAATAAATAAAAATAAATAAATACACATATAAATGCATAAATGAATAAATATAAAAATAAATAAATACACATGTAATTGTATTTTTTTATCTATTCATTTATTTTTCTCCTTTTTGTGTATTTATACATTTATGTATTTATTTATACATTTTTTCATTTATACATTTATTTATTCCTACATATATTTCTGTATTTCTACATTTCCACATTTATTTATTTCTGCTTTTCTGTGTCCATATGTTAATGAGGTGGATGGTTCTAACATTTGTCTTCAGCACCATTGGTTAACTGAGAGAATCAGACAGAAGCAAACGATTTCTGCATGGATTCATTCTCCTGTTCACCCTGTCGTCCACGGGGTGGCAGTGAAGCTCATTTTTTGTTGGTTGCTGCCAAAGTTTACGGCGAAACTAAAGCAACAGCAGAAGAATGGCTTTGAGCGGGACTCCACTGGCAGAGCTCTTGAATGTGGCTGAGCAGCTAGAAAACGGTAAGTTCACTGTCAAGTGTCTGTTGTAAAATGGGAGTTTTACTCTCTTTCCTCCCTGTTCACCACCGGGTCCATTTCTCTCCAGTTCCGAGACCCAACCAGTAAAACCAGCAAGGTATTTACCTTGTGAAATAATGAGAAATGGCCACAGAATCAGACATCCAGAACATGTCCACAAATGTTATATATATATCTGTTGTTTGATTTTCTGTATCATTGTAATGTTTTTCCTTATGTACAGCGCCTTGATGCCTTGTTGCTGAAAAGCAAAGACTTGACTCCTACACACGGTAGTTTGTTTAGGGACCAAAAATGACAAAATGAAAAATAAATAAATACACATGTAATTGTATTTATTTATCTATTTATTCATTTATTTTCTCCTTTTTGTGTATTTATACATTTATGTATTTATTTATTCATTTATTTATTTATACATTTATTTATTCATACATTTATTAATTTATACATTTATTTATTTATTCCTACATATATTTCTGTATTTCTACATTTCCACATTTTCATTTATACATTTATTTACCCAACCAGCAAAACCAGCAAGGTATTTACCTTGTGAAATAATGAGAGATGGTTAATTATAAAATCAAGATTTAATGCCAAAATGTTCAGTGTACAGAGTATACAACTGAACAGATACAGAGTGACATTCACCTTCGGTACCGGGCTCCTCTCGGTTCATCCCTAAGATGGGCCGAGAGGAGCCCAGAATGGAGCGTGAGTCCTGCTTTTATCTGTACCTGTTCTTAACCCTCCTAAAGGTCATCCTCTTGTATCAGTTTATTTTGACTATGTGTTGCATCTTATGTGAAATCAACAGTTATGTTGTGTAAGATGTAGCAGTGAGCGGTGCTGCAGATCAGCAACAAGGGCAGAGATATTTAATTAAGGCAGCAAAGAGATGATTAGAAATGGCCACAGAATCAGACATCTAGAACATGTCCACAAATGTTATATCGACCATAAAAACAGGGCAAGAATAAAATGATGTATTAGACAAATCTCCCTCCTCTTGCTGTCTTCAGCACTGCGGCCGCATCACCAACGTTCACACTTTACAGCAAAACAGTGTTTAAAACAATGTTTAAAAATTAAGCAAGAAATAGATCATGCAGAAATAGAATCTTCAACAGTAGTTGCATAGTTTCATAGATCCACATTTTGTTTCAAGCAAGTAGGCTCCCAGAAAGCAAAAGGACCATGGGGAAAACAGAGTGTTGAGATAGATTTGGCTCCGATCTGCAACACTGACTCACACATAACGTATGTGAACATCATCATACTTTCACTGTGAAAACATCCCGTCTTCCCAATGTGTAATGTCTACAACAGGAGTCAAGATGTGCAGTAGCCTAATGATACCAGAGGTATTAAGAAAATCAAGAGATATTAAGCATCAAATGGTAAACACAGCAAACACGTCCTTGGTGACTACCAAAGGGTACAGATTTGATGTGCTAGATAATAATAGTAGCCTAATTGCTATTGTTATTAAAAAGGAGCATTCCATATTGCTAAATTATCAGGCTATCACTACTCTTATGTTCATCCTCTTGAGTGAACATTTTTTTTAATCACTAACATAATATTGTCTTGCTAATAAACTGTTACTAATATATGAGAGTTCACTATAATGTGCATCAGTAATTATAGGAATATAGTATTAGAACAGCATTTCTGACAAACCAACTTGTTTGAAAAATGATAAGTTATAGGCATGGCCACAGACAATGTTCTGAGGGAGCAAACTGACAAATGCAAGATGGTGGCTGTGAGGCAACGCTGTGTAATAAAGTTGCAGCCTACTGGATCAACTTCATTTGAATTTACCAATCATGTGGCATTTGCTACTTTTTTTTTTTTTTTTGCAGCACCAAGTGTGGTGAACTCTGTAATTTCACCCCCACCACAGATACCAACACACCCAGTGGATGGTCCAGTATGTTTGTGCAATGAACATGTAGCAAATTCCACAGATGAACACTTCCTCAAACTGATTTGTTTCTGATTTTGTCTCTTGATTCTAGCTGAGGTTGTAAGACTGTTTGGCCCCGATGCTCGTGGGAGAGGACCAGCAAGGAGGAGATCTATCATTGTGTCTCCACAGCTGCACTCAAACACGCACAGGTTTAGCTGTCTGGAGGACAAACATATGGAGTTAGTCTCTAATCGGTCTGTGAAGCAGCAGGGTTGGGGAAAAGCGTCTCACCTTTCAAGGTTTGTAAGGCATCATGATAACAAGACGTGGTTTTAGTGGATGTGTTATGCTGTATGTAATTTCATGATTCAAAAACAATAGTGATCTTAAAAACAAACAACACACAAAGAAGATCTTTCGCTGGAGCACTTTTTACTGTATTGTTTCAAGTATTTTTCACATTCAAGATATAAAAAAGCAGCATAATCCCCAGCCCTATCTTTGGTTCTTATTTATGCGTTCTGGAGACAGGGACTCAAATTTTTAAATTATGCTTTTTCAAAATATAGCCTGCTTTAACTGTTTTTCCAGGATCTCTTACTGTACATTAAAATATATTGTTTTTGTTAATTGTTGTTAATATTTTTCTGTCTTCACTTCTCAGGAAGTCATACAAGTCCAGAAGAGTTTAAAGCCTTCATATTATCCTCATTCCCAAAACTCAGAGACGGTGGTGGATTTGAGCTCCTTCAGATAGCTGCAGTACTCGGAGTCGGCAGCAGCTGATGGTGATCCATGTCCAAACCATGGCTACACTGTTCAATATTTAAACAATCCCCAAAGTCAGATCGGGGATGCTACCATTTTCATCAGGCCACTCCAGAGGAACCTTAATCCCAATCCTGTAAATTCGTCACTGTATGTTCAATCACGAGATGAAGTTCTTCATCTTTAAACTGTTTTTCTCTTCTAAAAAATGCAGACTACACCTATATATTTGTGTATAATATGAAAATGATGTCTTCTACAGTTATCTCAAACAGAGAGCAACACTGAACTACTTGGGCCATTGGAGAAATGTGTGCTCTGTGGGGAGGAGGTCCCTTTTTCCACCATAAAAAATCACAGCGATGAATGCACAAGGTATTGCACAATAAAGGAGCGTTAGAAAGGAACTGTTGTGAATTGAAATGTTTTATTTCAATATTGCCTTTTGTTTACACTTTTGATATATTATGTAGTCATCAGGTTTTAATTTGTATTGTGTGAAATGCACTAACAAAATCCCCTTTATTTACAAAGACTGTTGCAGAGCAGTGATGAGGTACGAATGGCGGTAACCGAAGAAGATTCCCACCCACAGGACGTCAGACAGCAAGGCCCATCAACACTAGAGATACCTCAGGGACCTGCTGCTGCTCCAGAGATTGTTGATCTAGTTTCCATTGAAGAGAGCGGCTCTGCTGGTCTGGTCCATTGAAATTACACATTTCATACTTTATTTCAGTAGTTTGTTGCTCCCTACAGTTCATGGAAGTAATTAGTGATTTTCTATATTCTAAACTGCTTATACAGGTCCTTCTCAAAATATTAGCATATTGTGATAAAGTTCATTATTTTCCATAATGTCATGATGAAAATTTAACATTCATATATTTTAGATTCATTGCACACTAACTGAAATATTTCCGTTCTTTTATTGTCTTAATATGGATGATTTTGGCATACAGCTCATGAAAACCCAAAATTCCTATCTCACAAAATTAGCATATCATTAAAAGGGTCTCTAAACGAGCTATGAACCTAATCATCTGAATCAACGAGTTAACTCTAAACACCTGCAAAAGATTCCTGAGGCCTTTAAAACTCCCAGCCTGGTTCATCACTCAAAACCCCAATCATGGGTAAGACTGCTGTCCAGAAGGCCACTATTGACACCCTCAAGCAAGAGGGTAAGACACAGAAAGAAATTTCTGAATGAATAGGCTGTTCCCAGAGTGCTGTATCAAGGCACCTCAGTGGGAAGTCTGTGGGAAGGAAAAAGTGTGGCAGAAAACGCTGCACAACGAGAAGAGGTGACCGGACCCTGAGGAAGATTGTGGAGAAGGGCCGATTCCAGACCTTGGGGGACCTGCGGAAGCAGTGGACTGAGTCTGGAGTTGAAACATCCAGAGCCACCGTGCACAGGCGTGTGCAGGAAATGGGCTACAGGTGCCGCATTCCCCAGGTCAAGCCACTTTTGAACCAGAAACAGTGGCAGAAGCGCCTGACCTGGGCTACAGAAAAGCAGCACTGGACTGTTGCTTAGTGGTCCAAAGTACTTTTTTCGGATGAAAGCAAATTCTGCATGTCATTCGGAAATCAAGGTGCCAGAGTCTGGAGGAAGACTGGGGAGAAGGAAATGCCAAAATGCCAGAAGTCCAGTGTCAAGTACCCACAGTCAGTGATGGTCTGGGGTGCCGTGTCAGCTGCTGGTGTTGGTCCACTGTGTTTTATCAAGGGCAGGGTCAATGCAGCTAGCTATCAGGAGATTTTGGAGCACTTCATGCTTCCATCTGCTGAAAAGCTTTATGGAGATGAAGATTTCATTTTTCAGCACGACCTGGCACCTGCTCACAGTGCCAAAACCACTGGTAAATGGTTTACTGACCATGGTATCACTGTGCTCAATTGGCCTGCCAACTCTCCTGACCTGAACCCCATAGAGAATCTGTGGGATATTGTGAAGAGAACGTTAAGAGACTCAAGACCCAACACTCTGGATGAGCTAAAGGCCGCTATCGAAGCATCCTGGGCCTCCATAAGACCTCAGCAGTGCCACAGGCTGATTACCTCCATGCCACGCCGCATTGAAGCAGTCATTTCTGCAAAAGGATTCCCGACCAAGTATTGAGTGCATAACTGTACATGATTATTTGAAGGTTGACGTGTTTTGTATTAAAAACACTTTTCTTTTATTGGTTGGATGAAATATGCTAATTTTGTGAGATAGGAATTTTGGGTTTTCATGAGCTGTATGCCAAAATCATCCGTATTAAGACAATAAAAGACCTGAAATATTTCAGTTAGTGTGCAATGAATCTAAAATATATGAATGTTAAATTTTCATCATGACATTATGGAAAATAATGAACTCGATCACAATATGCTAATATTTTGAGAAGGACCTGTAGGTTGGAAAATCGAGCCAGATCCTTCAGAGGCAGCAGAGAGATTCAAAGAAGGGCTGTTGGGTCAGCATGAAACTGAAAAAACGTTAAGTATCGTCTTGGATCTTGGAGACAGTGCAGAGGAAAGGACAATCCTTTCTTTTTATAAGATGGCTCATGTTAATTGGACTTCTCCTTTGACGTGCACGCTTAAGAGTAAATATGATCCATGCAAAAAAGAGGCAATAGTTCAACATTTATTCATAATCCTATGATCATATGAGCAGATACATTACTTTTAATTATTAGTGTCTTTGTCAGTGAATACTTTTCACTTGTAGTATTATTGGGATTATGGCAAAATGTTGAGCTCTACCAAACAAATAACTTTTCAGCGATTCTAAAATATATTTTTTAAATAAATATTGTTTTTTAATGTAAACTTTTTCTCAAATGTTTAGTTTACTGAAACAATGACAAGCAGGTCTTGTTGAGAACAACCATCTATTGTGAACGGTTCTAAATTATTTAAAGGTAGAGGTGTTTTTAATTTTAGTTTCACTTTTATTGATATATTTATATTTTACTTTAGGATAATGTTGCAGAGTTCTTAAAGTGGGGGTTGGTGGACGGGGCTGTTTGTTATTTTATTTTTATTTTATTTTATAAAGTACTTTGTGCTGTTTTCAAGTATGAAAAGTGCTATATCAATAAAGTTTGATTTAATTTGATTTTAGATCATCATGTAAGGCAGGACATGTCATGACCAAAGTTGCTGTTTACTGATGTATGCAGTGTGTGTTTTATGCTTAGAAGATCCAGCCACTTCTTCTCAACAGTCATGTCCAAACTCCAGTATGGTTTTGATATTCAATTTGGTAAGTAAAATTGTATTTAACGCAATTTATTTTTGGTCATTTTTGTCTCTAGACTGAAAGCAAATCTTTTCTCAGACCTGTATAATAATCCAGCTTCATTCCTGAGATGTAAATGTAAATAAAGTTGTTTTTAAAGTCTGTTGCCTCCTTAGTAGACATCTATATAGAATCAAGGGGCTGAATGATATTTACTCTTAACAAGTTTGTTTAGCATGAAAATATCTGTCCTTTGCATAACCTTCTGTGTAATATGACTTTTCTTTCATTTTAAGCACCAGGAGGAACACTTCTATTTGAGGGTGAAAAAGATCATTTGATTCCGTCTACTTCCCATTTCCTTCTGGAAAGTGACTTTTTTCTTGTTGCTGGCCGAATGATTGGTCATTGGTTCCTACATGATGGGCCATGCCTAGGTGGACTTAGCACAGCAATCATGCATGTGCTCTTTGGTGGTTCCCCAGAAGAAGCCACAACTGATCTGAAGGACTGTGCAGACCATGATATCCGTGAGACACTTAAGTTGGTATTTTTTTCAAAAACATTTCATTCATTCCTCAGACTAGAATAGTTAAATAATTATTTTATGTGTGAAATTATATTTATCTAGCAGATCAACATTAAGATATTCCACATCACATCAAGTACTTGTGCGTTTCAGTAGCTGGAGTACCAATGTATCAATAAACAAATTATACTTACTTTATTAAACACTTATTTACTTCAATAAACTAAAAATGTGTTAGATTGTGGAAATAACTGTCATCTTCTAGAATAATGAAAAATTCACATTTTAATTATTAGGTGGATGGTGCAGCAGAATTATCATCTGAAGAAAAAGACACCATCAATGTCGTGGGATTTTCCTCGGGTCACCTCTGAGAACAGGCGATGGCTGTTTGACAAACTGATCTTCCATGCTGTGAGTATTCTCTACTTGACAGCTCATATACTTCCCATTGACTAATCAAAATAGACATTTAAAAAAAATAAAAAGTTTAATAAAAAAACTGTCATGTTTTTCCCTTTTTTTGCTGCAAATATATTTCAGGTTCTTGGAAGAACCTCCAGACAAGTCCAGCAGTTACGACGGGTTTAAAGGACACACAGATCTGGCCTTTGCTGAAAGAGAGAACAGACACAGCTCCTCTTCTATTTCCAAGAACATCTGATATACAGTTCACAGCACATATACTGCTGTCATACAGTCCCCTGTGGAGCTGTCCTAATAAACCCATGCAGCGTCATTCTGTGTTTATTTTGATAATCATAAATAGAACAGCCCAGCTGCCTGAAATCATCCATCAGGGAAATTAGTTTTTAATTTTATGGACGATTTGGAAAAGATCAGAAGAAATTTAGTCATTTTACACAAGTAGAACTACTGGTATGTTTCTTTAAACTCTTTAAAACATGACCATACCCAAATCTGACTACAACTTTTATGTTTACTGTTTCTTATAGTATGAATTTCACCTCAAGGAATTAATAGTCTTACTTTATAAAGATGTACACATCAATGTGTTACATTATTTATTATTATTCCAACCACTGCTGTTAGTGCTGTTGTGTCTGTTTACTTATTTTTGTCTGGGTTGTTTAGAAAAGCAGGTGTTAACTGATCAAATATTTTCTCAGATCATCTCGGACCAGATAAACTGGCCCACACACGATGATGAGGAAGACATCGAGGTCTCCTTGGAGGATACTTGTAGTGCCTCAGGAGAACATTTATTGAGAATGGTAATTAAAGCTAAGTACACACTACAGGATTTCTCAAACCAAACAAACAAAATCACCTCACACCACAGGAAGATCGGACAATATGTCGCTTGCAAACATCTGCTGGCTTTGATCATAAGGGGGAGATCGGGACAATAAAAGTCCTAATTTTCATGTAGTGTGTACCTGCCCAAATGTGTAATAGTATCTCTCAGGTTAATTGGAGCTCTGTGATGGGGACTGAGCAATTTACTGTATGAAACACAAGTGTGTTTTTCCTCTATTTAAAAAAAAAAGTAAAACTTTGAAAGTTCTCAGATTCACTAACAGCCCAAAGCACATATTATTGTGGTGAAATTTAAAAAAATAAAATAAAACAGAGTTTTTTTTTTCTCTCCTATTGTAGGCTCTTCTAAGCAGCTGGAGAAACTTGTGCAGTTCTGGGTGGGCTGGAACGTAGTCCCCAGATCTTTGGATGTTGAAGTGGTGGAGAACAGCTTCCCCAAGTCTTCCCCCTGCTTAAACTCCCAAGACATTACACTGAATACAGCATCTTCCAAACAGCTGCCAATTCAACCGTTGATACTGGTTTTGAAATGATCTGAGCCTCAGTTTAAAAAAAAAAAAACAACCACTAAGGATGAGGCTCACTTGCAGTTTATGTAAAGCATGTTTCTCTTTTAGGCTCAGTCCCACTGTTCAGTTGGTGTTCATTTAGTCAAACATTTTTATTTTCCTGCGTTGACTGTGTGGTCAAAATGTCTAAAAAGACAAGAGTTCAATGTTAAAAGGGAGACCATTTATGGTGTGTAAAGTTTTCTTTTTCTTTTTACTTATAAAGGGTTCTGTATCAAATTGTGTTTTGATACAGTTGTCAATCTGTATCAAATAATCTAAATTGTTTTATGATTCACAAAATGTCTGTTTCTATTGATATGAGCATAATGTGTCAAAACAACTCTTAAAACAATAGGACAGATTTTGTACAAAGCTCTATTGCAAAACCATGTGAGTTATAAATGTTAAAAGAAGAGTTCTGCCTTTTTCATTCTCAAATACTTTGCTAGGTTAACAAGTAAACAGACAGTTTCATATATTGTGTATGATTTATTAATTCTTTCTGCACTTGAAACTGTGATTCACTGGAGCATCTCAGATAAAAGATTTACTGTCTCCATGTAAGAATCCAAGATGTCAGACAGAGGGCCATCAGGTTTTGGGAGGCTTTCCACTTCCTGTTCGGTCAGTGGGCGCTGCAGCTGAACCTCAGGGACCACAACATCCTGCTGGCGATAACCAGATGGTCCAGTCCAATCAACACCATACTCCACGTCAACCTATAATTAATGGTAATGAGGTTAGAGGGTCTGCTCAGACAAAATTCATGTAAGACTTGAAAGCCATCTTATTTAATTTTTCTGGGAATTAAATGGAGGTTACTCTTTAAAATAACTCCATTGATCAACTGTAAAAACTGCTCCAGTCTAAAACCAAACAGAAAAAATACAAACCTCTAAAGGCTCCTGCTGTGCATCACGCTGCTGGTAAGTCCACAGTTAAAGTGGTGACTGATTTCCCTCAGAGCTCAGTCGATGGCAGTTCCAGCCATGCTGGAAAACCTCAAGGTGCTTCTGGATGTGAGGGACACAGCACTGGTATAGAGCATAGAGATGAACTTCATTGTCTGGGTTTAGAAGGCCTTATGTCTCAAGGTTGTTAAAAATGGTGTAAAAGAGATCAAGTGCTCCCACATACACATCTCTCCAGAGCCTCTCTATTCTGATTGGGAAAAAGAGGAAAAATGCATATTGTTGAGTAGTTTGGTGAACATTTTTCTGTCTAAGTATGTGGCATATAAATACATTGGGGCTGCTACAAATGATTATTTTCATAATCAAACAATCGCCGATTATTTTGGCAATTAGTCGGATCGTACCAAAAACTAGCATATTTACAGAACCAGTCAAAAGTTTGGATACTTTTCACTGAATCTAATGGAAAAACGTATCAAAAATCTTTTGATACACACACACTCCTCAGTGTGATTATTATTTAGATAAATGTTAGACGAAAAGACTATTACCTTTGATTATGGACACTTCTGCCAACAATATGTGAATTCCTGTTAAGTCCTCTGTTAGCCACCATGAAGCGAGCAACATTTCCCCTCCTTTGTCCGATCTCACACGGGATGGTACACCATAGACGTTAACAGCTTTGAGAAAGCTGCTCAGGACTGTTGCTGCGCGGTTGTTGGTGGAGGCACTCAGGTATGCGATGAGGCGACTAAAGCCATCAGTACCACCATGCACAACAATATGCCATCTGAAATATGAATGAATGAATAGTTTATTTCAAACAACAATGTAGATTTATAGAAATGGTTTAAGAGCAATGGCACAACCTGCTCTGTCTGTGTGTCCAAGCTTTGTGTTGTGTGACACAAAGCTCTGATAAAATAAAGCTTTAGGTACTGTATCTCTATTATCTTTAAGGGCATTGACAGAACATGTTGCCTCAGTAATCCCATTTTAATTTCACACATAAAATCTTGATGAATCACGTTTCAGGTCAACACAATCCCAGTTCACATATTTAATATATGTTGGAGTGTTAATTAAAGCCCTCACAACTGAAAAAATTGATTAATTCAATTTATGGCCTGTATTCTGATTTAAAATTGTGTTTTAATCCATCCACCTACAAATCTCAAATGAAAACTGAGTAAAAACCTTGCAATTTTTAAGGTGAGGATTATTCCCTCATACAAAGGTTTCTATGATTTTGTAAAAGTAGTTGAAATCATTAATGCTCTTCAGATACCTTATCAATTTGTGATTGCCATCTATGTGCCACAAACTGTTTGGTTCTGGCACAGAGTACCTCCTCCGTCTTAGTGGGTTCAGCTGAAGGGTCCGCATCAAAACTCCACGAGGATCCACACGCCGCATGGAATCCTGTACCCGTTGTCCTACAACAGGCAAAAATGGCAAAAAATGACGTACTGAAAGAAACAAGTTGAACCTTCGCCACTAACAAGGAATTCTCAATTCCCATTGAATGGGTAATGGTCACTTACTCTGTATGTGGATGCCCTGTGCGTTCAGGTGACCAAGCATCATTTTGTATCCACAGTTTGGCTGGTGTTGCAGAATTTGTGTCATTTTCTCATCAAGATCTTCGTCATTCAATGGTGTTAACAGATCGTGGAGTCTGGTCAACAAAAACACACACAAAACAAATATGATCACAGCAGAAACAAAACAATGACCTTTGTAATTAGCTCTGTCCTTTGTTTTACCTCATCAACAAAAAAATTTACTTTACTTGAAAAGAAAAATCTTTGCTTGAGAAAAAAAAATACTCCACTGGCCTTAATGATCTGTGCAGCAATAAAATGTTACACAGTCCAAGACAAAACAAAACGATTATAGTTCCGGTTCACAATGGATTTCACAACTGTAACCGTCAACTGGCTACTTCTCATGGGTTAGAGGGCGGTTACCGTGACAACAGTGTTTGACCGCGGAAAACTGTTTAGTTTCCGCTATATAAACACAGCTCATTATTTATAATCAATATAGTTTAAGCCGAACCACTAACATTAATAAAGTAGAACATAAGTAAAAATGACATAACATTTTATCAGGCAGATTCACGTTAGCCTCTGCTAGCGTAAGGTGCCGACATGCTAACCGTCTTTACTTTACTTTACTTTAGCTTTATGATATCCGACATAGGTGTAAACATCTAGAAAGAAAGAACAGATAAACTCAGAGCCAGTTTTCAAGGTTAGAGTCTGAAAGAGAACACATATAATTAGTTACAGTTAAGCTCAGTCAGTAGCCATGTCTAGGAGAGAGAAAGGGTTAAACACTGAATGACAGGGCCATGTGGATCATTGGTAGAGGGTGAGCATTAAGTTGTTGCCAGCAGAAGCTCGGACGATTCCCCTCTCCCGAAAGGTGTCACAGGTAGACACAGAGCCAGGCCAGGTGTAGCTTCTAGGAAGAGAAAAGAGAGAACATAAAGTTAAAAGCTGAAATAACAGCAAATAATGCAAAATTGGAGAGTAGTGTGAGAATGTAGCAAAGAGGGTGAACGTGGTCATTATGTCCTCCAGCAGCCTAAGCCTATAGCAGCATAACTACACAGATAGTTTCAGTTCAGATTATTTAGTTAAACAGCGCTTTTACAACAATGTCGTCTCAAGGAACCCCACAAAGGGTCCCACTGATGGTCATTGTTATACTAAAAACCACAAGGATTGGGATACCTCCCTCTGTCAGACTGATTATAACCATTGGAAAAGAGAAGGGGTCATACAGGTAGCAGAAATGGAGGGTGTTCCATCCTATTCCATCATATTAGCCAACTATATGAAATAATACCAGGTATTTAACCCTAATGCTCGGCTGCTGGTACTGGCATTTTCTGGTTTTAGCGCGTGGGACCTTCAGGCTAACAGGATTAAATGTTTATCAAAAAATTACCTTATTCCGTACTATGCCATCCTCCGTCGAATTGTCCGCTCAAACACCCCAAACAAATTTGCAATGTCTGCAGCAGTGTGGCCGAAATGTAGGTGCGTCTCAATGACCTCTGGAGGTAAAATAATGGATGGTCGTCCAGTCCTTTCCTCTGATTCTAGGGGTATAGCAAGATGGCGACCAACTTCCTCCAGACTGTCCAATATAGTGGAGTCAACCTCCACATCCATCTCAGCTTGGAGCTGATTGAAATCCTCCATGACCCGTGCAAAACGAAAATGGAGGTAGTAATTTTGGTCAATATCATTTGCCAATATCCTTAAATAATTGCCAATGGCTGTAAGAGAACCCTCCATCGTGCCTACCAAAAGAACTTCGGTACCGGAGTCTAGGCAGTAGCAGCAGGATCGGGATCAATTCTAACCAATGGTGCTGAAGACAAATGTTAGAACCACCCGCCTCATTAACATACGGTGACAGAAAAGCAGAAATAAATAAATGTGGAAATGTAGAAATACAGAAATAAATGTAGGAATAAATAAATAAAAGTATAAATAAATGAATGTATGAATAAATAAATGTATAAATGAAACAATTTATAAATAAATGAATGGATAAATACATAAATGAATAAATAGATAAATAAATACATGTTTATGTGTATTTATTTCTTTTTATATTTATTTATTTATACATTTATAGGTGTATTTATTTATTTATTTTTCATTTTGTCATTTTTGGTCCCTCATACCTTTAGGGACCGTCAATAAATGTCCGAACCAAACACTCGGGAGAAACAAAAATTAATAACTTTCATGTCTTCTAACCCAGTGAAACAAAATTCATGTCAAATCATCATATTAGACGAAAAAGATGTGGTACACAAATTTATTTTAAATTTAAGTGCATTTTCTATTTTTAATGAATTTTTAATATTACAATTCACCATTTTTCCTCAATAGCTTTGAGATTATGTGACCAATTCTCACAAAATCACTCTTAAATCATCCTACTAGACTGGGAGAAGGAGACACAGCCATTATTTTCTCATTTAGATGCATTTCCTATTGTTTAGGAATTTTTTACCTTAAAATTCAGTTTTTCTTCACTAGCTTCCAGGTCATGTGACCCACTGACACAAAATCTGTCTGAAATTGTTCTACTATAACTAAATAACTAACTCTGACTGCACTGTTCAATGGTTAGGATTAATTGGAATGTATGAACCTGACTTTGTGAAGTGACTTGAGACAACATGTGTTGTGAATTGGTGCTATATAAATAAAATTGAATTGAATTGAATTACTAGACTGGATAGATGAGGCACACTCTTCTTTTTTTTTTATACTGATTTTAATGCATTTTCTATTTTTTATACATTTTCATCACAAATCATAATTTTTTCAATAGCTTTTAGGTCACATGACCCAATGATACAAAACTAATGTGAAATCATTCTACTAGACCAGGGGTCTCAAACTCAATTTACCTGGGGGCCGCTCTTGTTCCACGTTTCTTAGAAGTCTTTAGCCAGCTAGCGACGCATGGAGTACGTCTAGGCGTGTGATGTAATTTCCGCTTCTACTTGTCACAACAGCGGCGGATGACGAACAGCCCGGTTGCAGTCGCCTTTCTCCGCGTTTGATTGTGGCATTTGTCGATGGTAGAAAGTACCCGAATGGCGACCGCAAAAAAAGGTGACAGCTACCGGACTGTTCATCATCCGCCACACTGTTGTTACAAGCGGAATGTGCATGAAGTCGGTGTAGCTTAGTCTAGCACCGAATGTCAGGACTTCCTTCAGAGGTCCACTCCGCCTGCGGGCTGCACTAATATTATACTTTCATATCACGGTGGGGGCCACAAGATATCGTCCTGCGGGCCACAAGATATCGTCCTGCGGGCCACAAGATATCGTCCTGCGGGCCACAAGATATCGTCCTGTGGGCCGCGAGAATGAGACCTCTGTACTAGACAGAATAGATGAGAAACACTTCTTTTAAAAAACATTTTGTAATCACAATTGATCATTTTGATCAAACATAGGATTATAATACATACTGTGATCAGTTGCAAGGTCATTCTCAAAGCTTACAAGCTCCAGTCAAATGTAAAACATTCATTTTAGCAGATCACATCTGCTTTTTTGTCCAGCTTTACTGCATAAGTCTTCAATGCATGAACCAGTTTCTTGGTAAATTTGATTGTGACTTAACCTTACTTTGGAAAAAGAGGGGCCCAGACGTTGTCCCTTCACAAATCAAGGGTCGAAGCGTCCGTCCATCATTCAGAGCTGTGCTCCTTTTGTCCACATCAGCAGTTGACAGGAGAGGAATGTGTGTGATTGTATTTTTTAAGTTCATGTTTCACTTATTTGTCAACATTTACTTCATCTTTTTAATACTGATATCAACAAATGTTCAGATTTGGTGGCAAAGACAGTTTTAGCCACTTTAAATCTTTATAAATGATTATGTTGCTTATGCAGAATATTGCAAGCCTGTTTAATGTGGCTGTCCATGCACTGGGAGTGGTGTATAAGTATGTATAGATGTCATGTGGTTCACACTCCTTACCAGTTGGTGGCGGTAATGCCTCCTTCAGTTGTTTGCCAACCGCCATTATAAGAAGAAGAAGAAGAAGAGGCATCGTTTGTCATCGGTCACGTGGTTTACTGCATTTACAAGCATTGAACCTTTTTACTCTGTAAACTCCTCGAAGCTTTGCTTCAAATGTTCCATCTCTAGAGTTTGGATCGAAGCCGAGTTATAACTACTCAGTAACTGTTAAAGGATCTTTTGAAGAGAAGCTAACAACAAAGATGTGGAGACAGCAGCTCAAACGGTGGCAGAGTGCAGCAGTGGGAGAGATTTCCCAAACAGCTAAAGAGGACAAAGAAGATCAGCAGCGTCTCAACATCCTGGAGGCTGATTTCAACCCTAAAGTTCTGCTGCACAGATTAGGTTTGTATGTTTTCATGTCAGTTACAGTTTAGGAACATTTTAGGTGACTAATGGATTAGCTTCTTAAAGTCCAAATGTTCACCATAGACTTAAAACGGTAAACGCTTCGTCACTCGGTGGGAACGACCCACGTCCGCCATTTTGAGTGGTTTGTTGTCCTTCGACACCGATACAAGTTTGTTTAGAAACTAATTAATAGGGCTGCATGATATACCGCGGTGAAGTTAGTTTAAAGTTGGACATTGGATATTCAAGCTCCGCGGAGTTAGCGGCATCTAGCTGACGGTTGATCCGATTCAGGCACTCAGATTTCGGCTAGCTGCTCTCTGTTGCTCCCTCTTCTGACCCGCGGTGGTTCACTTAGGGACCGTAAATAAGTTTCCGAACCAAACAATCGTGGAAAATAAAAATAAATAAATTCCTTGTCTTGTGACCAATTGAAACAAAAACAATAGTAAATCATGCTACTAGATTACATCAATGAGTCACACTCATTTTTATTACATTTTAAGCCTTTTTATATTTTTTAGGATTATGTTTAGTTCAAAATTAGCATTTTTCTTAAATAGCTTCTAGGTCATGTGACCCACTGACACAAAATCTGTCTGAAATTGTTCTACTAGTCTGGATAGATGAGACACACCATTTTTTATTCCATTTCAATCGTTTTTATAATTTTTTAGGAATTTTGTGTTTCAAAAATTAGCATTTTTCTTCAATGGTTTCCAGGTCATGTGACCCACTGACACAAAATCTTTCTGAAATTGTTCTACTAGTCTGGATAGATGAGACACACCCTTTTTTATTCCATTTCGAGGATTTTATAATTTTTTTGAAATTTTTTGTCACAAATTAGCATTTTTCTTGTATAGTTTCCAGGTCATGTGACCCACTGACACAAAATCTGTCTGAAATTTTTCTACTAGTCTGGATAGATGAGACACACCATTTTTTATTCCATTTCGAGGATTTTTATAATTTTTGAGAAATTTTGTGTGTCAAAAATTAGCATTTTTCTTCAATAGTTTCCAGGTCATGTGACCCACTGACACAAAATCTGTCTGAAATTGTTCTACTAGTCTGGATAGATGAGACACACCATTTTGTATTCAATTTCAATCGTTTTTATAATTTTTTAGGAATTTTTTGTTTCAAAAATTAGCATTTTTCTTAAATAGTTTCCAGGTCCTGTGACCCACTGACACAAAATCTTTCTGAAATTGCTCTACTAGTCTGGATAGATGAGACACACCCTTTTTTATTCAGTTTTCAGCATTTTCTGTATTTTTAGGAATTTTTTGTGTCAAAAATTAGCATTTTTCTCCAATAGCTTCCAGGTCATGTGACCCACTGACACAAAATCTGTCTGAAATTGTTCTACTAGACTGGATAGATGAGACACACCCTTTTTTATTCCATTTCAAGTATTTTTATAATTGTTTAGGAAGTGTTTGTTTCAAAAATTTGCATTTTTCTTCAATGGCTTCCAGGTCATGTGACCCACTGACACAAACTCTGTTTGAAATTGTTCTACTAGACTGGATAGACGAGACACACCCTTTTTTATTCCATTTTAAGTATTTTTAAATTTTTTTGGATTTTCTTTAGTTCAAAATTAGCATTTTTCTTCAATAGCTTCCAGGTCATGTGAGCTACTGACACAAAATCTGTCTGAAATTGTTCTACTAGACTGGATAGATGAGACACACCCTTTTTCATTCCATTTCAAGGATTGTTATAATTTTTTTGAAATTTTTTGTGTCACAAATTAGCATTTTTCTTGTATAGTTTCCAGGTCATGTGACCCACTGACACAAAATCTGTCTGAAATTGTTCTACTAGTCTGGATAGATGAGACACACCCTTTTTTATTCCATTTCGAGAATTTTATAATTTTTTTGAAATGTTTTGTGTCACAAATTAGCATTTTTCTTCAATGGTTTCCAGGTCATGTGACCCACTGACACAAAATCTGTCTGAAATTGTTCTACTAGTCTGGATAGATGAGACACACCCTTTTTTATTCCATTTCGAGGATTTTATAATTTTTTTGAAATTTTTTGTGTCACAAATTAGCATTTTTCTTGTATAGTTTCCAGGTCATGTGACCCACTGACACAAAATCTGTCTGAAATTTTTCTACTAGTCTGGATAGATGAGACACACCATTTTTTATTCCATTTCAATCGTTTTTATAATTTTTTAGGAATTTTGTGTTTCAAAAATTAGCATTTTTCTTCAATAGCTTCCAGGTCATGTGAGCTACTGACACAAAATCTGTCTGAAATTGTTCTACTAGACTGGATAGATGAGACACACCCTTTTTCATTCCATGTCAAGGATTTTTATAATTTTTTTGAAATTGTTTGTGTCACAAATTAGCATTTTTCTTGTATAGTTTCCAGGTCATGTGACCCACTGACACAAAATATGTCTGAAATTGTTCTACTAGTCTGGATAGATGAGACACACCCTTTTTTATTCCATTTCGAGAATTTTATAATTTTTTTTAAATGTTTTGTGTCAAAAATTAGCATTTTTCTTCAATGGTTTCCAGGTCATGTGACCCACTGACACAAAATCTTTCTGAAATTGTTCTACTAGTCTGGATAGATGAGACACACCCTTTTTTATTCAATTTCGAGGATTTTATAATTTTTTTGAAATTTTTGTGTCACAAATTAGCATTTTTCTTGTATAGTTTCCAGGTCATGTGACCCACTGACACAAAATCTGTCTGAAATTTTTCTACTAGTCTGGATAGATGAGACACACCATTTTTTATTCCATTTCAAGTATTTTTATAATTGTTTAGGAATTGTTTGTATCAAAAATTTGCATTTTTCTTCAATGGCTTCCAGGTCATGTGACCCACTGACACAAAATCTGTCTGAAATTGTTCTACTAGTCTGGATAGATGAGACACACCCTTTTTTATTCCATTTTGAGGATTTTATAATTTTTTTGAAATGTTTTGTGTCACAAATTAGCATTTTTCTTCAATGGCTTCCAGGTCATGTGACCCACTGACACAAAATCTGTCTGAAATTGTTCTACTAGACTGGATAGATGAGACACACCCTTTTTTATTCCATTTCGAGAATTTTATAATTTTTTTGAAATGTTTTGTGTCACAAATTAGCATTTTTCTTCAATGGTTTCCAGGTCATGTGACCCACTGACACAAAATCTTTCTGAAATTGTTCTACTAGTCTGGATAGATGAGACACACCCTTTTGTATTCTATTTCAAGGATTTTTATAATTTCTTAGGAATTTTTTGTTTCAAAAATTAGCATTTTTCTTCAAAGGTTTCCAGGTCATGTGACCTACTGACACAAAATCTGTCTGAAATTGTTCTACTAGTCTGGATAGATGAGACACATCATTTTGTATTCCATTTCAATCGTTTTTATAATTGTTTAGGAATTGTTTGTATCAAAAATTTGCATTTTTCTTCAATGGCTTCCAGGTCATGTGACCCACTGACACAAAATCTGTCTGAAATTGTTCTACTAGACGGCATAGATGAGACACACCCTTTTTCATTCCATTTCAAGGATTTTTATAATTTTTTTGAAATTTTTTGTGTCACAAATTAGCATTTTTCTTGTATAGTTTCCAGGTCATGTGACCCACTGACACAAAATCTGTCTGAAATTGTTCTACTAGTCTGGATAGATGAGACACACCCTTTTTATTCTATTTCAAGGTTTTTTATAATTTCTTAGGAATTTTTTGTTTCAAAAATTAGCATTTTTCTTCAAAGGTTGCCAGGTCATGTGACCTACTGACACAAAATCTGTCTGAAATTGTTCTACTAGTCTGGATAGATGAGACACACCCTTTTTTATTCCATTTCGAGAATTTTATAATTTTTTTGAAATGTTTTGTGTCACAAATTAGCATTTTTCTTCAATGGTTTCCAGGTCATGTGACCCACTGACACAAAATCTTTCTGAAATTGTTCTACTAGTCTGGATAGATTAGACACACCCTTTTTTATTCCATTTCGAGGATTTTATAATTTTTTTGAAATTTTTTGTGTCACAAATTAGCATTTTTCTTGTATAGTTTCCAGGTCATGTGACCCACTGACACAAAATCTGTCTGAAATTGTTCTACTAGACTGGATAGATGAGACACACCCTTTTTCATTCCATGTCAAGGATTTTTATAATTTTTTTGAAATTGTTTGTGTCACAAATTAGCATTTTTCTTGTATAGTTTCCAGGTCATGTGACCCACTGACACAAAATATGTCTGAAATTGTTCTACTAGTCTGGATAGATGAGACACACCCTTTTTTATTCCATTTCGAGAAATTTATAATTTTTTTTAAATGTTTTGTGTCAAAAATTAGCATTTTTCTTCAATGGTTTCCAGGTCATGTGACCCACTGACACAAAATCTTTCTGAAATTGTTCTACTAGTCTGGATAGATGAGACACACCCTTTTTTATTCAATTTCGAGGATTTTATAATTTTTTTGAAATTTTTGTGTCACAAATTAGCATTTTTCTTGTATAGTTTCCAGGTCATGTGACCCACTGACACAAAATCTGTCTGAAATTTTTCTACTAGTCTGGATAGATGAGACACACCATTTTTTATTCCATTTCAAGTATTTTTATAATTGTTTAGGAATTGTTTGTATCAAAAATTTGCATTTTTCTTCAATGGCTTCCAGGTCATGTGACCCACTGACACAAAATCTGTCTGAAATTGTTCTACTAGTCTGGATAGATGAGACACACCCTTTTTTATTCCATTTTGAGGATTTTATAATTTTTTTGAAATGTTTTGTGTCACAAATTAGCATTTTTCTTCAATGGCTTCCAGGTCATGTGACCCACTGACACAAAATCTGTCTGAAATTGTTCTACTAGACTGGATAGATGAGACACACCCTTTTTTATTCCATTTCGAGAATTTTATAATTTTTTTGAAATGTTTTGTGTCACAAATTAGCATTTTTCTTCAATGGTTTCCAGGTCATGTGACCCACTGACACAAAATCTTTCTGAAATTGTTCTACTAGTCTGGATAGATGAGACACACCCTTTTGTATTCTATTTCAAGGATTTTTATAATTTCTTAGGAATTTTTTGTTTCAAAAATTAGCATTTTTCTTCAAAGGTTTCCAGGTCATGTGACCTACTGACACAAAATCTGTCTGAAATTGTTCTACTAGTCTGGATAGATGAGACACATCATTTTGTATTCCATTTCAATCGTTTTTATAATTGTTTAGGAATTGTTTGTATCAAAAATTTGCATTTTTCTTCAATGGCTTCCAGGTCATGTGACCCACTGACACAAAATCTGTCTGAAATTGTTCTACTAGACGGCATAGATGAGACACACCCTTTTTTATTCTATTTCAAGGTTTTTTATAATTTCTTAGGAATTTTTTGTTTCAAAAATTAGCATTTTTCTTCAAAGGTTGCCAGGTCATGTGACCTACTGACACAAAATCTGTCTGAAATTGTTCTACTAGTCTGGATAGATGAGACACACCCTTTTTATTCCATTTCGAGAATTTTATAATTTTTTTGAAATGTTTTGTGTCACAAATTAGCATTTTTCTTCAATGGTTTCCAGGTCATGTGACCCACTGACACAAAATCTTTCTGAAATTGTTCTACTAGTCTGGATAGATTAGACACACCCTTTTTTATTCCATTTCGAGGATTTTATAATTTTTTTGAAATTTTTTGTGTCACAAATTAGCATTTTTCTTGTATAGTTTCCAGGTCATGTGACCCACTGACACAAAATCTGTCTGAAATTGTTCTACTAGTCTGGATAGATGAGACACACCCTTTTTATTCTATTTCAAGGTTTTTTATAATTTCTTAGGAATTTTTTGTTTCAAAAATTAGCATTTTTCTTCAAAGGTTGCCAGGTCATGTGACCTACTGACACAAAATCTGTCTGAAATTGTTCTACTAGTCTGGATAGATGAGACACACCCTTTTTTATTCCATTTCGAGAATTTTATAATTTTTTTGAAATGTTTTGTGTCACAAATTAGCATTTTTCTTCAATGGTTTCCAGGTCATGTGACCCACTGACACAAAATCTTTCTGAAATTGTTCTACTAGTCTGGATAGATTAGACACACCCTTTTTTATTCCATTTCGAGGATTTTATAATTTTTTTGAAATTTTTTGTGTCACAAATTAGCATTTTTCTTGTATAGTTTCCAGGTCATGTGACCCACTGACACAAAATCTGTCTGAAATTGTTCTACTAGTCTGGATAGATGAGACACACCATTTTGTATTCCATTTCAATCGTTTTTATAATTTTTTAGGAATTTTGTGTTTCAAAAATTAGCATTTTTCTTCAATGGTTTCCAGGTCATGTGACCCACTGACACAAAATCTTTCTGAAATTGTTCTACTAGTCTGGATAGATGACACACCCTTTTTTATTCCATTTCGAGGATTTTATAATTTTTTGAAATTTATTGTGTCACAAATTAGCATTTTTCTTGTATAGTTTCCAGGTCATGTGACCCACTGACACAAAATCTGTCTGAAATTTTTCTACTAGTCTGGATAGATGAGACACACCCTTTTTTATTCCATTTCAAGGATTTTTATAATTTTTTAGGAATATTTTGTGTCAAAAATCAGCATTTTTCTTCAATTGTTTCCAGGTCATGTGACCCACTGACACAAAATCTGTCTGAAATTTTTCTACTAGTCTGGATAGATGAGACACACCCTTTTTTATTCCATTTTAAGCATTTTTATATTTTTTAGGATTATGTTTAGTTCAAAATTAGCATTTTTCTTCAATAGCTTCCAGTGCCTTGTTGCTGAAAAGTGAAAAGTAAAAAAAACTTGACTATTTTTGGTAGGCAGGTTACTCCTGGAAAGGTTCCCTGTTGTTCCACATTGTCTCTTTTTATGGAGGATGGCTCTCACGGTGGTTATCTGGATTCCCAAACCTTTTGAAACGTCTGTAACCCTTTCCAGACGCATAGATTTAAATGACTTTGTTATGAACCAGGATCAACGTGTTATTCATATTCTAGGAGTATGCTCTTTTCACAGCGTTCCATTGGAAACAGGTTTTTCTACCAGCATTATGAAGCAGTGAGTAACATTCAAGGGAAGGAACAACAAGGCTGGGAGACAGGAACATAGCACAGATTTCTGCCATGGCAACCACGGGAGCCAGCAGACAGACCATAAAAGCAATATTGGCTTTTATTTTTCTCCTAAACATAACGTTTCTCAGGTAATGAAGTGCATCGTTTCACAGAGGATGTTGGTATTTATGTTTGGTTAAAATCAAACATCTGACATCCAAAGGTTTCATTATCAAATTAAAACCATCAACGATATGTTTTCAGAAAACCGTAGTAGGACTTAGTGTCATGATTTGTGATCGGCCATGTTGCTCAGCTCAGCACAACTGTCTGATCATTTCACTCACCTGTTTCACCAGTATTTCTACCCGTTTCTCCTCCGATGCCAGAACATTTATTTGCCTTGCCGCAGTGTTCATGATCAACTTATTGTGTATGACCCAGTTTCCGATGCTACGTCTATGATTCTTGCTAAACACTTGTTGGACCAAGCCTTCCATGTATGCTCTTTTGCCTGCCTGTTCGTTCCTCCTCGTCTTGCCTCATATCTTCTAAGTAGACTTATTCTCTGCCTCCTCTGTTTATGAACCTATTCTGAAGACCATTGCAGTTGAAAACATTACAAATTGGGGAAAAACTGTACCTGCTTTTTCCAGGTCTTTCTTAGGCTTTCTGTGAATGCTCCTTGACTCTTGGACAACTTGTTTGATTATTCTTTTGACTCCTTTGTCAGAATTCGGTTTTATTTATATAGCGCCAATTCACAACACATGTTATCTTAAGGCACTTTACAAAGTCAAAGGAAAAACTCCCTTTTTACAGGAAGAAACCTCCAGCAGAACCAGGCTCAGTGTGAGCAGCCATCTGCCACGACCAACATCTGGTGTGAATTCTATGTCATTGTTTTTAAAATTTATATTTAAACTGAGAAAAAATTGACATGTTCATTGCTTATTATACCTGCTTTAAAACCTGATTATTCCACATAGAAACTAGTTAAAAAGATGAATTTTGCGGCACACTGTAAACAATCGTAGACAAGCGAGATGGAGACAAAAAAGACTAAAATGGTTTCAGTATATGGTTGTTGAGAATAAGTGAACAGATCATGACATAAATCAATAGACATAAGAAGCAACAATGCAAAATAAAAGGATAAGAATAAATGGTAATTAAATCAAATAATTGAATGTAACCAAAGTACCTAAATATATCTTTATTAAAAAGTAACTCAGTCCAGCCTGAAGTCAAAAAACTTTCTAATATGCATGATGTGTTTCAGTGTTTCCTGCAGATGTTAAGCAGATGCTGATGGTTAAAGAAGCAGCTCCTGTAAAGCACAGACCTTGTGCTGGCCTACATGACCCAAAGCCCCACCACATAAAGAAGGAACAGGAGGAGGTCTACACCAGTCTGGGGGGAGAGCAGCTCAATGGGAAGGAGGAGATTGATGCCATCAGGTTTCCAGTCACTGCTACTCTCATAAAGAGTGAGGATGATGAACAGTCCCCTCTGCTCTCACAGCTTTATCAAGACCAAATTAAAGGCAGAGCGCTTCCAGAAGACATCGATGGAGG
The DNA here is from genome assembly GCF_021462225.1 of Girardinichthys multiradiatus. Classification (NCBI taxonomy): domain Eukaryota; kingdom Metazoa; phylum Chordata; class Actinopteri; order Cyprinodontiformes; family Goodeidae; genus Girardinichthys; species Girardinichthys multiradiatus. Next base: position 8,394,703 of record NC_061807.1, on the reverse strand, counting down.
AGAAGAATCCATCAGGATACAAGATCATGGAGATGGTTCCATTTCCTCAGAAACTGAAGACACTGAGAAGGATGAAAAGGCCGATGTTGGAAACATTAACAAACCTTTTAGCTTCCCTGAGTTTGCTGAACAATTTGTTCACCGTGGCTTTCTTCAGAAAGACGTGATAAATTCAGAAATAGGATCTTTAAGCTCGCTGGATAGGAAGAACTGTTTCACAGAGAAGAAAAATGTGGCATCGCTAAAGAGAGTCCAGACAGGAGTGAAGTTTAGCTGTGAAGACTGTGGTAAAACCTTTATTGGGAAAGGCACTTTAAACAGACACATGAGAATCCACACTGGTCAGAAACCTTTCTGTTGTGATCTATGTGGACAAAGATTTAGCCTAAAAGGATATTTAAACACACACATGAGAATCCACACTGGACAGAAACCTTTCTGTTGTGATCTATGTGGAAAAAGATTTAGCCAAAAAGGAAGTTTAAACACACACATGAGAATCCACACTGGACAGAAACCTTTCTTTTGTGATCTATGTGAACAAAGATTTAGCCGAAAAGGACATTTAAACAGACACGTGAGAATCCACACTGGACAGAAACCTTTCTGTTGTGATTTATGTGGACAAAGATTTACTGATAAAGGACATTTAAACAATCACATGAGAATCCACACTGGACAGAAACCTTTCTCTTGTGATCTATGTGGACAAAGATTTAACAAAAAAGGAAATTTAAACACACACATGAGAATCCACACTGGTCAGAAACCTTTCTGTTGTGATCTATGTGGACAAAGATTTAGCCGAAAAGGAAGTTTAAACACACACATGAGAATCCATACTGGTCAGAAACCTTTTTGTTGTGATCTATGTGGACAAAGATTTACTGAAAAAGGACATTTAAACACACACATGAGAATCCACACTGGACAGAAACCTTTCTGTTGTGATCTATGTGGACAAAGATTTAGCCATAAAGGACATTTAAACACACACATGAGAATCCATACTGGTCAGAAACCTTTTTGTTGTGATGTATGTGGACACAGATTTACTGAAAAAGGAGGTTTAAACATACACATGAGAATCCACACTGGTCAGAAACCTTTCTGTTGTGATCTATGTGGACAAAGATTTACTGAAAAAGGAGGTTTAAACAAACACATGAGAATCCACACTGGTCAGAAACCTTTCTGTTGTGATCTATGTGGACAAAGATTTAGCCATAAATCAAGTTTAAACAAACACATGAGAATCCACACTGGTCAGAAACCCTTCTGTTGTGATCTATGTGGACAAAGATTTACTGAAAAAGGACATTTAAACAGACACATGAGAATCCACACTGGACAGAAACCTTTCTGTTGTGATCTATGTGGACAAAGATTTAGCCATAAATCAAGTTTAAACAAACACATGAGAATCCACACTGGTCAGAAACCCTTCTGTTGTGATCTATGTGGACAAAGATTTACTGAAAAAGGAAATTTAAACACACACATGAGAATCCACACTGGACAGAAACCTTTCTGTTGTGATGTATGTGGACAAAGATTTAGCCAAAAAGGAAGTTTAAACACACACATGAGAATCCACACTAGAGAGGAAAATGACTAAGGTTTGAAGGCTCAAACATATTATGGTCGCTGTAAAATTTGTGATGTGAAGTGCAAGGCCAGTGGACAATTTGCACAGTTTTCGTCAGCTTCAGATATTTGGCTACAACTCCTGCATTCAGCACCGTTAACAAGCCTGCTAATGGATGCAATTTGTGCGTTAAATTTGTGCCTTATTAAGAAAACTAAAACTGCGTAGTTAAGGGTTTTCATATTGAAGAAATGTTTGAAATATCTGAGATGTTACAATACAAACGGCTGGATGTTGTTTTGATATATTCAATAAAGTTTATATATTGAGAAATACATACACTATCGGTCAATAGTTTTAGATACACTTTCTCACTTAATTGGTCTCTTTATTTTCATGACTATTTACATTGTAGATTCTCACTAAAGGCAACAAAACTTTGAAGGAACACAGTTATGTTGTAAACAAAAAATGTGCAAGAACTCATTTTAAATTACAGCTTTATTTTACATTTACAGCTTCTATAAAAGCTATAATTTTTATTTTCATCATCAATGATTTTTCCTGTGATCACTGCTTTGCTCTCTTAATAACTTACCAAATGTTCATTGAGAGACGGCCAAAGGTTAATAATTCAGTCGTTGCAGCAAAGGGCGGCCATTTTAGGCAATCTAAAATATAAAACTGGACTACAAGGCTGGACTATTGTAATTCTTTACTATCAGGATGTCCACAAAATGCAGTTAAAAGCCTTCAGCTGATTCAAAATGCTGCAGCAAGAGTTCTGATGAAAATTAAAAAGAGACATCATATTTCTCCTATTTTAGCTTTCCTTCATTGGTACTCGTACTCGTCGTCTTGCGCTTTATCCAGGACCGTGTCGCGGGGGCAGCAGAGACACCCAGACGTCCCTCTCCCCAGACACCTCCTCCAGCTCCTCCGGGGGGAGCCCAAGGCGTTCCCAGGCCAGCCGATAGACATAGTCCCTCCAGCATGTCCTGGGCCTCCTCCCGGTGGGACGTGCCTGGAACACCTCCCAAGGAAGGCGTCCAGGAGGCATCCGGTATAGATGCCCAAGCCCCCTCAACTGGCTCCTCTCGATGTGGAGGAGCAGCGGCTCTACTCCGAGCCACTCCCGGATGGCCGAGCTCCTCACCCTATCTCTAAGGGAGAGCCCGGCCACCCTACGGAGGAAGCTCATTTCTGCCGCTTGTATCCGGGATCTCGTTCTTTTGGTCATGACCCAAAGTTCATGGCCATAGGTGAGGGTAGGAACGTAGACCGAGCGGTAAATCCGAGAGCTTTACTTTTCGGCTCAGCTCTCTCTTCACCACAACGGACCGGCACAACGCCCCCATTACTGTGGTAGCCACACCGATCCGTCTGTCGATCTCCCGCTCCATTCTTCCCTCACTCGTGAACAAGACCCCGAGATACTTAAACTCCTCCACTTGAGGCAGGAATTCCCTCCCTTCATTGGCTCCCTGTTAAATCCAGAATAGAATTTAAAATTCTCCTCCTCACATATAAAGCCCTTAATGATCTAGCTCCATCATACATCAGAGATCTGATTGGTCCATATGTTCCTAACAGAGCACTTTGTTCTCAGACTGCAGGTTTACTGGTGGTTCCTAGAGTCTCTAGAAGTAGAATGGGAGGCAGATCCTTTAGTTATCAGGCTCCTCTCCTGTGGAACCAGCTCCCAGTTTTAGTCCGTGAGGCAGACACCCTGTCTACTTTTAAGGCTAGGCTTAAAACTTTCCTTTTTGATAAAGCTTATAGTTAGAGTGGCTTAGTTTATCCTGAGTTATCTTCCTTATTTTTACCTCCGTCTTCCTCCCTCCCTGTTGGATGGAGTAAGGGGGAGTCAGGTTTAGCCTAAACCGGCTCAGTTATGGTTGAGGTGCAAACACACCCTCCATTTCTGCTACCTGTATGACCCCTTCTCTTTTCCAATGGTTATAATCAGTCTGACAGAGAGAGGTATCCCAATCCTTGTGGTTTTTAGTATAGCAATGACCATCAGTGGGACCCTTTGTGGGGTTCCTTGAGACGACATTGTTGTAAATAAGTGCCGTTTCATTAAATAATCTGAACTGAAACTATCTGTGTAGTTATGCTGCTATAGGCTTAGGCTGCTGGAGGACATAATGACCACTTTCACACTGTTCTCTACATTCTCACACTACTCTCCAATTTTGCATTATTAGGCCCAAGCAGGAAAACTGCAAGAGCCTTTTGTAATCGCAAGAATTCTAATTCTTTGTTTTTTCCGTTGCTTCTTTGCGGGGCAATTTGGGGACTTTGCCATGCACCAAAACGCGTAAGATTTTACCCAAACTTGTCCCCTGTGTTAAACTCTTCTTCCATAATGTCGTCAGTGGGCGTGGCCAAACCACTGAGCCACGCCCCCAAACGTGAGACAGGCCAAACCGTAAGGCGTAGAGGTCTGAAATTTGGCACACTGCTAGAGCTCCTCAAACCCAGAAAAAAAGTCTTGTGGGGATATGCCCTAAAACGCACAGGAAGTCGGCCATTTTGGGTCAAAGGCCAATTTTTTGCCGTTTATCACTTTTACTCGAACTTTAACAAACTCCTCCTGGGGATTTTGAGCTATTGGCTTCATATTTGGTCAATATGCAGTTAAGGCATGGGGGATTAAAAGTTATCAAAATAGAGAGTTATCGGCCATGTTTAGGGAGCGTGGCCAGGGTACGAACTTGGCGTTCGTGCCGAAAGTGAAAAATTGCAATAACTTTCCAGAAGAAACGGCAAATCACGCCAAAGATGGCACAAAGGACGACCTTCAGGTGCTCAACGATCCTATGGGGTCATATGCTGACATCATCAAAGCCATGCCCCCTGAGAACAGGAAGTCACTTTTTTTACTGGGAAAGGTCGCTACCTGGCTGTCTACACTCAATCAACTTGAAACTGTGCCAGGTGACTGATAACTAGTGGGTCTAACTTCGTTTGAAGCACAGTGACTTTTCTATAAAAGGCGTGGCGCGGTGAAGTTGGACGTTACGCCATGTCCATACGTTTGGCTTTAATTTCCACATACATCATCTGATCTGCACCAAATTCAATGTGATTGATTCTAGTCCAGTCCCCAACAAAGATCTTATTACATATTTGGTGGGCGTGGCCTAATCCGTCCACAGCACCCCCTAGAAATTTTAAAATAATCAGCCCCAAGCCATGCTTTGTCTGATGAATCTGAAATTCGGTACACATATGTAACTGGTCAGGACCTACAAAAAAGTATCTTGGAGCATTGGTCCAAATCCAACAGGGAGTCGGCCATTTTGGATGGAAGTTGCCATTTTGACCCGGTTTTGGGCGTTTCTAGCCCACATATCTGAGTGAACTCCTCCTACAGCTTTTGACTTAGAGACTTCAAAATCACTCAGTATACTCTTAAGGCATTGGGGATCAAAAGTTATCAAAACCTTTTTGATACATGAACCGTGTGGGCGTGACCACGCCGCAAAATATGACTTCTTGCCATAAAAGATGAAATTGATATAGCTCCTACAAGAAAAGTCACAGACTATAAAGAAAATTTCATTATACAGGTCCTTCTCAAAATATTAGCATATTGTGATAAAGTTCATTATTTTCCATAATGTCATGATAAAAATTTAACATTCATATATTTTAGATTCATTGCACACTAACTGAAATATTTCAGGTCTTTTATTGTCTTAATACGGATGATTTTGGCATACAGCTCATGAAAACCCAAAATTCCTATCTCACAAAATTAGCATATCATTAAAAGGGTCTCTAAACGAGCTATGAACCTAATCATCTGAATCAACGAGTTAACTCTAAACACCTGCAAAAGATTCCTGAGGCCTTTAAAACTCCCAGCCTGGTTCATCACTCAAAACCCCAATCATGGGTAAGACTGCCGACCTGACTGCTGTCCAGAAGGCCACTTTTGACACCCTCAAGCAAGAGGGTAAGACACAGAAAGAAATTTCTGAACGAATAGGCTGTTCCCAGAGTGCTGTATCAAGGCACCTCAGTGGGAAGTCTGTGGGAAGGAAAAAGTGTGGCAGAAAACGCTGCACAACAAGAAGAGGTGACCGGACCCTGAGGAAGATTGTGGAGAAGGGCCGATTCCAGACCTTGGGGGACCTGCGGAAGCAGCGGATTGAGTCTGGAGTAGAAACATCCAGAGCCACCATGCACAGGCGTGTGCAGGAAATGGACTACAGGTGCCGCATTTCCCAGGTCAAGCCACTTTTGAACCAGAAACAGCGGCAGAAGCGCCTGACCTGGGCTACAGAGAAGCAGCACTGGACTGTTGCTCAGTGGTCCAAACTACTTTTTTCGGATGAAAGCAAATTCTGCATGTCATTCGGAAATCAAGGTGCCAGAGTCTGGAGGAAGACTGGGGAGAAGGAAATGCCAAAATGCCAGAAGTCCAGTGTCAAGTACCCACAGTACCCACTGCTGTTGTTGGTCCACTGTGTTTTATCAAGGGCAGGGTCAATGCAGCTAGCTATCAGGAGATTTTGGAGCACTTCATGCTTCCATCTGCTGAAAAGCTTTATGGAGATGAAGATTTCATTTTTCAGCACGACCTGGCACCTGCTCACTGTGCCAAAACCACTGGTAAATGGTTTACTGACCATGGTATCACTGTGCTCAATTGGCCTACCAACTCTCCTGACCTGAACCCCATAGAGAATCTGTGGGATATTGTGAAGAGAACGTTGAGAGACTCAAGACCCAACACTGTGGATGAGCTAAAGGCTGCTATCGAAGCATCCTGGGCCTCCATAAGACCTCAGCAGTGCCACAGGCTGATTGCCTCCATGCCACGCCGCATTGAAGCAGTCATTTCTGCCAATGGATTCCCGACCAAGTATTGAGTGCATAACTGTACATGATTATTTGAAGGTTGACGTTTTTTGTATTAAAAACACTTTTCTTTTATTGGTCGGATGAAATATGCTAATTTTGTGAGATAGGAATTTTGGGTTTTCATGAGCTGTATGCCAAAATCATCCGTATTAAGACAATAAAAGACCTGAAATATTTCAGTTAGTGTGCAATGAATCTAAAATATATGAATGTTAAATTTTTATCATGACATTATGGAAAATAATTAACTTTATCACAATATGCTAATATTTTGAGAAGGACCTGTAGTAGATCATTATCAGACGATGCTGTAACAGCCTTTAAAGAATCTGTTCCACTTTTAATCTCCTCATTATCACTGAAAACCACAGTGGAGGGCAATAATTTTGTTTCTGCCCCTTCAAAAATTGATTCCCTTGTTCATAATGTTATTTCATCAAGCATAAACTGGTTGAGCATTAGAAGATACTTTGACCCGTTATTTCTCCAAAGATGTACAGTGAAATTATTAAATACGGGATCGCGTATTTCTGACTGTCGGCTCACTTGACCGCAGTTGTAACTGTGTAAGTTAACTTACGCAACAAAGTCCAGGCTCATTGTAGACTCATAGTTCCAATCAGTGTGACTGATTATAAAAAAAAAGTGTTTCACTTATCAAACAGGCAAGATGTGTCTGCTGTTAGCAAGCAAAGCTTCTCTTCCCATTGTTTCATTCAGCAGACGCTGTTACTTCCGATGTACTCTTGTATTTGTGTTGTGGCTTTTGTATTTGACCTGACACCTCTGAGCCACCATATTAAAACACTGTAGAAGTATTCATACCCCATAGGTTGTTCCACAAGTGATGCTGTACAACCACATATTTCAATATATTTTCTCTTTATTAAGCAACACAACTTGCACTGAAAAAAACTATTCATACTTATTACATGTTTATCTGCCTTAAATGCTGTGAAGCCACTAATTACAAAGCATTTTAGTGGAGTTTTATGTGATGACCAAAGTTCAACGATAAAAACACTTTGTTTGCTGCTGTTAAACTAAGCAAAACCTGAAAAGTGTGGCCTGCATGTGTGTTTAGCTCCAACCAGTCAACACTAATAGAACCATTGGGTTCTTTACAGCTGTAAATGTTTGGTCAATATGTTTCTTTCAGTTTGAGGATGTAATAATGTCTCAAACAAATCTTATGGATTGTCCACAAAAAGACTTGTCCTTCCTAAAAACATGAACATGGTTTGATATAAACCTTGGATCACCAGTGACCTGAAGGACCTGCTAAACAAGAACAAAAAGAGCCTTCAGAGAAGAAGACAGAATTATTGAAGAGTTTACAGAAGCAACTTAAAGTCAGGATAAGACACAGCAAGGAGGTGTACAAGAAGAAGAACAATATCAGACATGTGTGGTCAGGGATGAAGAAGATCACAGGCTTCAAGCAGAACTAAGATCGGACTGAAGGAGGTCTGAACAGAACCAATGAACTGAACACATTCTTCAATAAGTTCAGTTCAGAAACAAGCTCAGCATCCTCCTCTCCTGCTCACAGCCAAACAGAACCTCCACCCTCCTTTGACCCACAGCTGTCCAGTAACACCTCACATGTCTTTTGTTCCACGTCAGCCATGGACCCTTCTGCTTCTACATGTTTGTCTTCAACCAAATCAGAAGATGCTGATGCTCCCTTTGCCTCCAGCTTCCACCTGTGTGTCTCAAGAAGTCAGTTAAAAAAAAACAACTGGAAAGACTGAACCAGAATAAGGCTGCAGGTCCAGATCATGTCAGCCCTAGAGTCCTGAAGGCCTAGGCAGAGCAGCTCTGTGGGATTCTGCAGCACCTCTTTAACCTTAGCCTGGACAAGAAGAAGGTTCTAGTGTTGTGGAAGACCTCCTGTCTTGTTCCAGTACCAAAGAAAACTCACCCATCAGTCCTCAATGACTATAGACCTGTTGCCCTGACATCTCACATCATGAAGGTCCTAGAGAGACTCCTGTTGGCCCACCTGAGTCACCAAACAGTAAACCATCAGGACCTCCTTCAGTTTGCTTATCGCTGTGGAGTTGGAGTTGAAGATGCCATCAAACACCTGCTTCAACAAACCCACTGTCATCTGGACAAAGCCAGCAGCACTGTGAGGATCATGTTCTTTGATTTCTCCAGAACATTTAACACAATCCAACCTGATTTGCTTTGTCAGAAACTCCAGAAGACTCAGGTGGAGGTTTAAATATATCTGTGTTCACCTGGACAACAGACTGGAGTGGAGGTGCAACTGTGAAGCCGTCTAGAAGAAGGGACAGAGCAGACTGTACTTGTTTAGGAGGCCTGGGACCTTCAGTGTTTGCAGCAAGATGCTGTAGATCTTCTATAAGTCTGCTGTGGAGAGTCTGATCTCTTCTCCATTATCTGCTGGGGTAGCAGCATCAGAACCAGGGACTTAAAAAAGCTCAACAAGCTGATAAAGAAGGCTGGCTCTGTTCTGGGGACTCCTTTGGAACCTCTGGAGATCATTGTACAAAGAAGGATTCTTCATAAAATGAAGAACATTATGGAGAACCCTGAGCATCATCTTCATGAGACTGTCCTACAACAACAGAGTGTCTTCAGTCAGAGGCTTCTTCAGATCTGTTGTAAGACAGAGCGCTACAGGAGGTCCTTCCTGCCCACAGCCATCAGCATCTACGATATTAACAGATCCAGTGTGATGACTGATAGATGGCTCCAGGTCCAGTGCCTCAACACAAACAGCACAGAAAATGACAAAGAAAGGATGGAAATGTCCATCATCCAAGTAAGGTGCAAAGTCTGAAGTTTGTCCAGGGGTAGTGGTGGCCTAGTGGTTAGAACAGGAGGTTTGTGTTCCAGAGGGGACACAAGGGGCCAGGTTTGTATCCCACAGATTACCACTCTGGGTCCCTGAGCAAGGCCCTTAGCCCCAGAATGCTCCCCGGGCACCGCACAATGGCTCCCTGTAAGGGATGGGTTAAATGCAGGGGACAAATTTCGTTGTAATGTACATGTGCAATGACCAGTAAAGATGATTTAATTAAAAAATTTAATTTAATTAATTTAATAATGTTAATGTAAAGACTGTGTCTCATCTGTCATGTTTAGTAGAATGATTTAACATTAGTTTTGTGAAAGTCATGTTACCTCACAAAAAATAGAAAGTGCAATTAAATCAGATAAAAAGAAATTTGTCTCATTTATTCAGTCTAATAGAATTATTTAACAGTAGTTCTGTACCACTGGGTCACATGACCTAAAAACTATTGAAACAAAACGGTGAATTTTAATATAAAACAATTCATAGAAAATAGAAAATCCGTCTAAATGAGAAAATAATGGGTGTGCCTCCTTCTCCCAGTCTAGTGGGATGATTTAAGAGTGATTTTGTGTGAATTGGTCACATAATCTCAAAGCTATTGAAGAAAAATGGCGAATAGTAATATTAAAAATTCATACAAAATAGGAAATGCACTTAAATTCACAATAAATTATTGTACCACATCTTTCTCGTCTAAAATAATGATTTGACATGAATTTTGTGTCACTGGGTTACAAGACATGAAAGTTATTAATTTTTGTTTCTCCTGAGTGTTTGGTTCGGACATTTATTGACAGTCCCTAAACGAACCACCGTGTGTTGGAGGAGCGAGAAAGCAGAGAGCAGTTCTCCGGAATCAGCCTGCTTTTACCGGCCGAAACAGGAGGCTGACCCGCTGAATCCGCGGAGCTCGAATATCCAACTTCAAACTAACTTCACTGCGGTGTTCTCCTCCTACTTCTTGAGCCCTCATATGTTCTGCCAAGCAGAAAGGTACGTGAAACAAACTGATGATTGGGTGTGTTAGGAATAACCTTTATTAATATGACTCATAGCTGTTTTTACCTTTTATACTATAGTGAAATAAAATATAAGTTCTAATGTTTCCCTTTTGTTACAATAGGATAAGAAGCTCATAGACAAACATTACAAGGAGAAATGGCCCAAGGTTTGTCATAAATTACCTGAAGCTGGGGCACTGGGTTTGATGGTGGAGCAGCTGGTATAACTGGGTTGATTAGAAACCTACAGCACACTTAGATTAAGTATGTACACCCGCTACTACACAACCTACCAGATAGACACCACAATGGTGACACATAGTCTACTGATAATCACTGAGGGAGGGCACATCCATTGCATTGGAGTCCCAGATATAAAACTACAGGGGTTGGACAATGAAACTGAAACACCTGGTTTTAGACCACAATAATTTATTAGTATGGTGTAGGGCCTCCTTTTGCGGCCAATACAGCGTCAATTCGTCTTGGGAATGACATATACAAGTCCTGCACAGTGGTCAGAGGGATTTTAAGCCATTCTTCTTGCAGGATAGTGGCCAGGTCACTACGAGATACTGGTGGAGGAAAACGTTTCCTGACTCGCTCCTCCAAAACACCCCAAAGTGGCTCAATATTATTTAGATCTGGTGACTGTGCAGGCCATGGGAGATGTTCAACTTCACTTTCATGTTCATCAAACCAATCTTTCACCAGTCTTGCTGTGTGTATTGGTGCATTGTCATCCTGATACACGGCACCGCCTTCAGGATACAATGTTTGAACCATTGGATGCACATGGTCCTCAAGAATGGTTTGGTAGTCCTTGGCAGTGACGCGCCCATCTAGCACAAGTATTGGGCCAAGGGAATGCCATGATATGGCAGCCCAAACCATCACTGATCCACCCCCATGCTTCACTCTGGGCATGCAACAGTCTGGGTGGTACGCTTCTTTGGGGCTTCTCCACACCGTAACTCTCCTGGATGTGGGGAAAACAGTAAAGGTGGACTCATCAGAGAACAATACATGTTTCACATTGTCCACAGCCCAAGATTTGCGCTCTTTGCACCATTGAACCCGACGTTTGGCATTGGCATGAGTGACCAAAGGTTTGGCTATAGCAGCCCGGCCGTGTATATTGACCCTGTGGAGCTCCTGACGGACAGTTCTGGTGGAAACAGGAGAGTTGAGGTGCACATTTAATTCTGCCGTGATTTGGGCAGCCGTGGTTTTATGTTTTTTGGATACAATTCGGGTTAGCACCCGAACATCCCTTTCAGACAGCTTCCTCTTGCGTCCACAGTTAATCCTGTTGGATGTGGTTCATCCTTCTTGGTGTTATGCTGACATTACCCTGGATACCGTGGCTCTTGATACATCACAAAGACTTGCTGTCTTGGTCACAGATGCGCCAGCAAGACTTGAACCAATAATTTGTCCTCTTTTGAACTCTGGTATGTCACCCATAATGTTGTGTGCATTTCAATATTTTGAGCAAAACTGTGCTCTTACCCTGCTAATTGAACCTTCACACTCTGCTCTTACTGGTGCAATGTGCAATCAATGAAGACTGGCTACCAGGCTGGTCCAATTTAGCCATGAAACCTCCCACACTAAAATGACAGGTGTTTCAGTTTCATTGTCCAACCCCTGTATATGTGACCTTCTATCGAGGCTCTTCGTCATCCTCTAACAGATGGTACCGGTCCGAGATGGGAGCCTCAGTGCTGATCTCTGTAATCATTCCTCTGCCTTATTTAGATTAAAAAGAGCTAAAAGTTAGAAACTGGTTGAGATTCATTCTTTTAAGAGTCTTTAGATAAGAGTGTGATCACTTCATGGGAACCACGTACCGGAGGAGCTCCGAGGCGTCTGACCGCCAGCAGGGGACGGTAGCTCGGACAGGTGTTATACATGTTAACAAAGTATAAGTATGTTATGTACTTTCATGCATTATTCTTCTCCATTTGTGTTTTTAATTTTAGGCTATCAAGACCATGATTAGCCAAAGAAAGCTGGAGAAACGGTTTGTAAACTTAAAAATTGCTTCGGCCCAAAGCTGTTACAGCAGCTGATGTTTCTGAATAAAAACATGTGAATGAACCTTGTTTCTTCTTTATTGAATTTGCCTGCAATGACTTTTTAAATCCAGCAGATCTCACTGCAAGTAATACAGCAACACAGTTTCAACACAATATTGACACAGTTTAAAAAAATGGGCCATACACCCAATGAGGCCTCATCTGCCCATCACTAAAGGAAACGGCTCCTCAGCTGGGAGGTGGTCAATCAGAAACCGGCCCAGAACGTCTGTACGGGATTGTGCCGCTGACTGATGTCAAATTAGAACCACAAAAGCCAGGACAGGACACCTGACAGGGGACTGGGGACTGGGGACTGGGCCAGGACAGGGAGTCCGGGCAGGCAGGGTCAGGCAGATAAATCCAGGGACAGAAACTGGGTTGAGATCCAGAACTAGAGACATCCAACAAGGGCCAGGCAAGAGGGGGAAATCCAAGAGACAAAACCGTGGTCAGAAAATGTGATCAGGCAGGAAGGAACGCTGGATATCTACTCACTTTAATGGCTTTCAACAATCTGGCGCTGTCTGCCAGCCAGAGGCTGAATATAACTGCTGGCGCACAGCAAACAGGTGGAGCTGATGGAGCAGATGGAGCTGATTGCTGACAGGAGGGCAGAGGAGGAAGCAGCCAGATGGACCAGAATCCCAACATATAATTCATATTGTCTAAAGCTGAAAACAGAGGATCTGGCACTTTGTTTTGGAGTCAGGTATTTAGAACTGTTAGATATGAGGGAGAGTGGATTTATTGGACAAAGGATCAGAATTGTGAGGTTCTGGAGAAGATGAGAACCACAGAGAAGCTTCATAGATGTAGTGAAGGATGTAGAGGATCTGGTGAGTCAGAGAAGATGCTGAGATGGAGGAGATGATCAGCTGCAGAGAACCATGAAGACAGCAGCTGACAGAGGAAAATTGCTGCCTTGCAGCAAGAAGGTCCTGGGTTCAATTCCCAGCCAGGGTCTTTCTGCATGGAGTTTGCATGTTCTCCCCATGCATGCGTGGGTTCTCACCGGGTACTCGGGCTTCCTCCCACAGTCCAAAGACATGCCTGCTAAGTTCATTGGTCTCTCTAAATTACCCATAGATGTGTGAATGTGTGTGTTTGTGTGTTGCTCTGTGATGGACTGGCGACCCGTCCAGGGTGGACCCGCCTCTCGTCGTAGACAGCTGGAGATAGACACCAGCTTCCCCACGACCCACTATGGAAGAAGCGGTAGAAAATGACTGGCTGACTGTTCACACATATTAACCTCCAAAACATTCATGTCAGATGTTATGTTTTATTTTTGTGTTGCATTTTCATTTATGAAGCTGCTCCTTTAAATAAAAAGAGTTTGAGAGCAATATCTCCTCTTTTCCTTCATGAATGCACAAGAGGGCAATTTTTAATGAGGTACTTTTTAGTTTTATTTTAATAACACTTTACTCTGGTATCTTTACTAGTATTTAAATAAAATTAAATCAAAGTAACTATACCTTTACTTGGGTTCATTATTTCTGTTCTCCTTCCACCTCTGAAAGCCAGATGGACTGAAGATGCTGCAGAGTGAGAAGATCTTAGATGGTGGAGCAGGATCAAGTCGGTTCTTCATACAGTGAACCATGGAGGTGTACAAATACAGCAGCTCTCCAGGTTTTCCTCCCCTCTAGTTTCTCTGGTTCAAGTTGTTAAATTAGGAAGTTATTTTGTTGTAAGTCCAGAAACTCTGTGGCTTTGTTATAGTTTACCTTATAGGATAAATATGTATTCATAGATATTGTTGCTGTAAATTATATCGACCATCTGAGAATAAAAACATTAGCACTGTAACTATGTGCGTATATATATTTATAGGCTTATATTTTTCATGAAATAATCAACCCAGCAGTTGAAAGTGGGCCAGTCTGTCAGGAACTCCTGGTCTACTTTTTGTCCCCAGTCCGCCCCTGTCCGTGCAGAGGAGCGGTGGGTTGTCTCAAGGTCCGAAATCACCAAGTCAACCAGTCTTGTATATTGCTCCAAATCTTCCACTTTTCTTTCCAGCTCTTCAATCTTCTGATCCTTTTCTGTCATTACTGCCTTCCGATGTCACACTTCCTCCCTTCATACATCTGTGATGTATCCATGTTAGATTTGTTCTAATAAAACTGTCTCCTGGGCTCTCTCTCAGCAGAAATACAAAAGTAAATCTCAAAATGAACTTTGAGTCCCTGAAATAATATTTAAACCAAAGCAATCCTGATGACTTCATCCCAACCTGCTCTGAGTGAGAAGTAAGGATACTATGGTCCACCTTCTCAGAATCAGCTCTAAGATGACAGAAAACCCAGAGTTAATGAAAGACTATCTGTCATTTAAGAATGTTAAAAGTGTCGTCTGATTGCCTTGATGATCTTTAAAACTAGATAAAAAACTTCTGTGACACCACAATGATCTAAACATACCTGGAGCTGAAGAAAGGCAGTTTTTATGGAAAATAAAAGGCAATAAAGGCCAAAATTGTTCTGAAATTAGATAAAACTGTTAATTGGCTCTGCCACAGCAGCCCCGTTGGAGGGAGATGCAAAGTTCATGCACAAAAGATCCAGATACAGTAAAAAGCCTTGCTAAATGGCAGAAAAATTATAATTTCAAAGGGGACCTCTCAGTCCCTGCGTGCACACAGTTGATAAACAGATTAAAACAAGAAGATAAATTCATAAACAGCAAGAGCAGCCTTTAACTGACATAGCCGTAATACTTAAAGCTTAGCTGAAAACTGAAAGCAAAAAAAGGGGGGCAGACCGCCACCCATCCCATTTTAGAATACCAAGGTAGCCTTAAATTATTCAGAGGAAGACGTGGTTTTAGAGTAAAGGAAGTTAAAAGAGGAGGTGACAATGTGGACAACATGGACAATGGGCTAAAAAACTGTCCAACTGGACAACCCAGTGAACAATGACTGGAGAAGGGAGAACAGAATGTTGTTAAAGAAGTAATCTGAGAGTAAAAGATCTTGTCGTCAAGTATTAGTGAGAAACAGGTGCTTTAAAAATCATTCTATGGTGTTATACTACCAACAATATCATGATAAAATGCAAAAGATTCATTTTACAGGGAAATAATTCCATATTTGGCTCAGATTGTTTGCATTCTTGATTCTCTCCTCTTTGAGAGAAGTTAAATTTCAGCTCTGTGAAATGACCTTGACAAAGAGAGGCAGCTGCCTGAAAACAAAGATAAAACTTCTGCAAACAGCAGAAGCCTGTCTCTGCTGAAAGCTCTGATAAAAATTGTAACTCTACCCTGCATGTGTCAAACTCAAGGTCCACGGGTCAAAACAGGACCCCAGAAGTTTAGTGATTCTCTAGAAGTAGAGCCTTTAATATGGTGATTATTTGCTTGAATGTTATTTTGTCAATCAATAAGCAGTTTTATCTACATTCTGCCACAATCTGCCTTTTGAAAATGTTTTGAATCTTGATCTTTATGTATAAAAAAAAGAAAAATTGGCTAAAGTCTGCAGACACAAAATGAACCTGGATTGAAGCTCTAACTATGTTTATTTAATTTGAGATCTTCTCCAAATGCAACAGTATATGTCAGTCTACATGAGATACTAACAACTTCACCTACTGGTATAATATAAAGATCTGATTGAATATGTGAAACAAACAATGATGAAAGTTTTTCAACAGGTGATGCTCATTGTTGGACCACTTGTTTGTTGAGTGTTGGACCATCTGCACGTTGTTGGACGTCACTATTCCCTTCCAACGGCATCGGCCATTTTGTATCCAGGACAGTCCGCTCCTACAGATCCCGTCAGACATTGCGACTGATTTGACGGGACGCCCCAAGTCTGACGTCACAGGATGCTATATATGAAGGCGCCCATTCTGAACATACGCCTTCAGCTGGAGATCGTGACACGGTCACCAACATCTGAAGCATCACCTGGAGAAGAGTCCCGAGTGGATTTCGTTTATTCTCTCTCGTTGGCCAACGAAGAATTCATAATTGAGGTTTCTGGAATAAGAAGGCCAGAAATTTCACTTTGCCAATCGAAGACGTGAGTTTAACACGTAACTAAAAAACACGGTGTTTCGAGGAGACGAATTGCCACCGTGTTTTGTCCTAGTCGACTGTGATGGTCAGATCATATTTTCCCTTTCGCCAAGGAGGCCAGAGGACGAAGATTGACCGCAGGATAATTAAAGACTACAAGGACAAGTCTGAACCATAATAATATTAGGTCAGTTCTTTATGGTAAAATAAAAAGATTTTAACAGACGTTTAGACTTTTTCCAGTCAGGTTCAAAATGATTGTGAGTTTTTATTTTTTATTTTTTAATAAGAACTAAACCAAGCATTATTTAAAAATAATAGCAACTACCAAAAATAGTGATCTCATTTTTAAATTTAATAAGGATTTACTTTAAAAAAAATATATGAATAAAATATGATAAAAAAGAATAATAAGAATAATAGATAGATCTAAACAAAGCTAGATTACAAGAGAACGTTCACAGCTGTTATAATCTTACTGATTATACTGATTAGACAACATTATGGGTGACATGCCAGAGTTCAAAAGAGGACAAATTGTTGGTGCACGTCTTGCTGGCTGGAGGACTCTCAGGATGAAAAAGGTCCAGCAGGTTGTTTGAGGACGTGGACCAACCAGGTGACCTGAACTCACCTGACGTCTGTCTCTTGTCTGACAGAAACCAGTTTAAACCAGTTTCTGATGAAGACGTGTTTCTTCTTCATGACATTTGGAGGAGCTACTAAAGAAGGAGTCAGAAACTACTGAGGAGCCAATCAGATGGATGGATGAGTGAGAAGGTTCTGGCAATGACAGGAGATCAGACAGTGACCATCGGCATTATGGGTAATGTAGTTTTAGAGACTCACATGACAGCAAGTCTTTGTGACGTATCAAGAGCCACGGTATCCAGGGTAATGTCAGCAAACCACCAAGAAGGACGAACCACATCCAACAGGATTAACGGTTGACGCAAGAGGAAGCTGTCTGAAAGGGATGTTCGGGTGCTAACACGGATTGTATCCAAAAAACATAAAACCACGGCTGCCCAAATCACGGCAGAATTAAATGTGCACCTCAACTCTCCTGTTTCCACCAGAACTGTCCGTTAGGAGCTCCACAGGGTCAATATACACGGCCGGGCTGCTATAGCCAAACCTTTGGTCACTCATGCCAATGCCAAATGTCGGTTTCAATGGTGCAAGGAGTGCAAATCTTGGGCTGTGGACAATGTGAAACATGTATTGTTCTCTGATGAGTCCACCTTTACAGTTTTCCCCACATCCGGGAGAGTTACGGTGTGGAGAAGCTCCAAAGAAGCGTACCAGCCAGACTGTTGCATGCCCAGAGTGAAGCATGGGGGTGGATCAGTGATGGTTTGGGCTGCCATATCATGGCATTCCTTGGCCCAATACTTGTGCTAGATGGGCGCGTCACTGCCAAGGACTACCGAACCATTCTTGAAGACCATGTTGTCTCCAACTAGTTAGTGAGAACCAGACAGAAATGTTCCTGTGCTGATCCAAACGGTTCCCTTGGAAGAACCTATCAGAACCTGGGCCTCAGTTCTTCTGCTATCATGTGAATTTAGTGAGAAATGCTGCAAATCTTGATGTGATGTTGGTTCTGCTGATTTAAGGACAAATGTTCCTGTCAGATGTGAAACCAGCAGTTCTGGTTCCATGCTGCAGGAACTTAAATGCTGATGTTTCTCTTCGGATCCATGTGTCGGTTCTGAACCCAAACCCGTTTCTCCAGCAGTGGAAATGGTCCCGAGTCAAAGCGTCCAGCTGCTTCTTCAGTCCCACCAAAGCTTCCATAGATCAGATTAGTGTTTGTCATGAGAAGTGATGAAAACCTGGAGCTGGAAACTGGTCCCTGTCTGGACTGGACCTCTGCCTCCTGCACTGGTTCCTCATCTTCATCATTCTAATGTGTTGCTATGGAAACATGCTGCACTCATTACATCACATTTACTTTGACTCTTCCACCTTCTAATGAGCCTCTGGAGGTCTGATGGTCACATGACTGTCTCCTCCTTGTCTCTGAGTCTCATGTTGGTGGAGGACTCTCAGGATGAAAAAGGTCCAGCAGGTTGTTTGAGGACGTGGACCAACCAGGTGACCTGAACTCACCTGACGTCTGTCTCTTGTCTGACAGAAACCAGTTTAAACCAGTTTCTGATGAAGACGTGTTTCTTCTTCATGACATTTGGAGGAGCTACTAAAGAAGGAGTCAGAAACTACTGAGGAGCCAATCAGATGGATGGATGAGTGAGAAGGTTCTGGCAATGACAGGAGATCAGACAGTGACCATCGGCATTATGGGTAATGTAGTTTTAGAGACTCACCTGACATGAAATGGAGCCGGAAATAATATAAAAGACCTGTGGCAACAATTAGAACCAGAACCAGGAGAGCTTTGGCCCAGGATGGAAACAGTTCTGTGGAGACACATAAAGAACATCATGACCTCTGACCTGGATCTACAGCAGCTGTCTGATTATATTTCTGACCTTTAACCAGCAGTTCTATGTTTGTAACTCCGTTCTTCTCACTTTAAATGTCCCACTGATGGACAAATAGTGGACTATTCTTTTGTTCTTCTTAGAACCTGATGTTCTGGTTATGTTCTCTGCCTTGTTGTGTAAAACATCTTGGGTTAAAGGTAATAACTCTAATATTTAACTGAAGTTATTAATCACACAGAAACAGATAGAAGTATTGGAAGAAACTTGTGCCATCAGGAACTGAATTTGAATGGCTCTGACTGAACTTGTATTTGTGTAATTTGAAATTAAATGCATTGGTTTGAAAATTTTATTAAACTGAAACTGAATTTGATGGTTTGAAGCTGAATTCCTTTGCTTTTAAAATGTATTTCGTTGTATTAAAAATTCAGTTAGACTACTTTCACTTTCAGGTCTGTAATTCAATTTCAGTTCCAAAATTCAGTTTTTGTGTCACACATCCGGGTCCTTGATGATAGCCACAGATTAATCAAACACAGATTCATCGATGGCCCTGTCCCAATACCCGCATTTCCACCCTTGTGTCCCTGAATTGCACGTTCCCGTTGATGGGTTCGAGTCTATAGTGTGTCCCAATTCTCCAGAGTGGTCCTTAGCCCCACCCCCTTTGTGCCCCACATCCGCACTTCGGTGAAGCCCGCATCTAAGCGGACTTTGCCGAAGTATATTACCCACAAGTCACTGCTGCAGATGACGTTCTGAGCAAAAACCAATCACAACCGTCAACGTAACCAGCCACCAAATCAGAATAATAAGAACTGCGTAAACTTTAGACAGCAAGCGGACAAATATTTTTTTTACTGGTTTTCCGGACTCAACATTGTAAGAAACCAGTGGGTTCAGAGTGACTCTGGGCAGTCAGTAGGTCATAACACTGAAGTTACCTTTCAAACAAACACTGGCGCGGCGAGAGTCTGGTGTATAAACCTCCGTGGCTTCCTGCACTTTCTTCTCCTCAAAACAATTTGCTTGTTGCAGTTTTAAATAGTTTTTTTAGCAGCAAGACTGTGAAAACAGCGCTGTTTCCCGCTCTTTTTGATGTTGCAGTTACGGTGCAGAGCTGCAAGTCGATGACGTAACCCCTACTGTCCTAATTCTCCAATTATGCAGGTTGTAACCTGCGCACTTCAACCCTTACATGCACTTGTACAAAGTAAACACTTCATAGAGGGGCGTAGGGTGTAGTGTGGGAATTGGGACAGGTCCTTAGATGCGCGCTAGCCCAAGTGTGGATTGAGGGCACAAAGGGGGCGGGGCTAAGGACCACTGGAGAATTGGGACACACTACGCCTCCGAACCCATCAACGGGAACGCGCAATAGAGGGTGGAGGTGCGAGTATTGGGACCGGGCCGATGACGTAACAACTACTGTCCCAGTTATCTAGTTTTGCACACTTGTAACCTGCGCACTTCAACCCCTACAAGCACTTCTACAATGTACACACTTCATAGAAGGGCGTAGGGTGTAGTGTGGGTATTAGGACAGGGCTTATGATCTCACTTTCTTCTTCTGGATGATGGCCGCCTGATAAGTCTTATTGTATTGGGAGCTCCATAAACGACGATTATTTTATTGATCAACGTGTATTATTCCATTTGAAAAGTACCAATGGATGTTTAAATGACTACATGGTTTTTATTTAACCTTTTACATATTGCTGATGGCTTATGATGCTGTTTTGTTTTAAAATGTTATAGTTTTATGATCTTGTTCATTATTCAGCCATTTAAAATGTTGAAAATATTGTTTGTGTTCATAGATATAAAAATCTAACACTAGATAAAACACATTGATGACAAATACCATTTCTTTAATTTATTTGTAAAGCTTTCAACAACTTAAACACTAACATATTAACTTAAGGAACAAAGTTTAAATCAGTTTATTTGCAGAGCATAATAAGAATTATTATAATAAATAAACAAAAAATGTTAATATTAGATTTCATCTGACTGAATTATATCTGTTTAACTTCCACCCATTGGGGAAACCCAGCGGGATTTTGAAAACAATGTGCCAGGAGTTAGCTGTTTCACCTTTCTCTCTCCTAGACATGGCGATTGACTGAGTTTTTACTGTAACAAACTCTATGTGCTCTCTTTCAGACTCTAACCTTGAAAACATTAACATTTACTTTTCCTTCCCATAGAAAGTACTCCTGGATCAATGCTTCTGTGTTCCTTTTGTGTCTCTGCTCTGTTCTCTCAAACCCCCAGTAAGTGGTGGAAGATGGCCGCTCACACTGAGCCTGGTTCTGATTCTGCTGGAGGTTTCTTCCTGTTAAAAGGGAGTTTTTCCTCTCCACTGTCGCTACATGCATGCTCAGTATGAGGGATTGCTGCAAAGTCAACGCCAGTGACTGTCCACTGTCTCTACATGCTCATCCAGGAGGAGTGAATGCTGCAAGTCACTGACTGGATGCAATTTGCTGGGTTTCCTTAGATAGAAAAACTTTTTATCCAATTTGAATAAATAACTGAATCTGACTGAACTGTTCAATGATTAGGATTAATAGGAATGTATGAACCTGACTGTTGTGAAGAACCTTGAGACGACATGTGTTGTGAATTGGCGCTATATATATAAAACTGAATTGAATTGCATTGAAATTACACAAACACATTTTCAATGTGAACAACTCAAATTCAGTTTCTGATGGCTTTCTTCCCATATAGAACCAAGTAAGTAATACATTTATTAGAATATTTGAATCTATCATGGAGTCCGTTTTTACAGTGTAAGTTCTCAGCAGGTACAGGTCCTTCTCAAAATATTAGCATATTGTGATAAAGTTCATTATTTTCCATAATAAATATTTATTTATTTATATTATATTGTAGATATGTTTGTACTGTTTAATTTGTACTGTATTGCACCGACTACGCCAAAACAAATTCCTTGTATGTCCAAAAACGTACTTGGCAATAAAGCTTTTCTGATTCTGATTCTGATTCTGATTCTAATGTCATGATGAAAATTTAACATTCATATATTTTAGATTCATTGCACACTAACTGAAATATTTCAGGTCTTTTATTGTTATCTCACAAAATTAGCATATCATTAAAAGGGTCTCTAAACGAGCTATGAACCTAATCATCTGAATCAACGAGTTAACTCTAAACACCTGCAAAAGATTCCTGAGGCCTTTAAAACTCCCAGCCTGGTTCATCACTCAAAACCCCAATCATGGGTAAGACTGCCGACCTGACTGCTGTCCAGAAGGCCACTATTGACACCCTCAAGCAAGAGGGTAAGACACAGAAAGAAATTTCTGAACGAATAGGCTGTTCCCAGAGTGCTGTATCAAGGCACCTCAGTGGGAAGTCTGTGGGAAGGAAAAAGTGTGGCAGAAAACGCTGCACAACGAGAAGAGGTGACCGGACCCTGAGGAAGATTGTGGAGAAGGGCCGATTCCAGACCTTGGGGGACCTGCGGAAGCAGTGGACTGAGTCTGGAGTAGAAACATCCAGAGCCACCGTGCACAGGCGTGTGCAGGAAATGGGCTACAGGTGCCGCATTCCCCAGACCTGGGCTACAGAGAAGCAGCACTGGACTGTTGCTCAGTGGTCCAAAGTACTTTTTTCGGATGAAAGCAAATTCTGCATGTCATTCGGAAATCAAGGTGCCAGAGTCTGGAGGAAGACTGGGGAGAAGGAAATGCCAAAATGCCAGAAGTCCAGTGTCAAGTACCCACAGTCAGTGATGGTCTGGGGTGCCGTGTCAGCTGCTGGTGTTGGTCCACTGTGTTTTATCAAGGGCAGGGTCAATGCAGCTAGCTATCAGGAGATTTTGGAGCACTTCATGCTTCCATCTGCTGAAAAGCTTTATGGAGATGAAGATTTCATTTTTCAGCACAACCTGGCACCTGCTCACAGTGCCAAAACCACTGGTGAATGGTTTACTGACCATGGTATCACTGTGCTCAATTGGCCTGCCAACTCTCCTGACCTGAACCCCATAGAGAATCTGTGGGATATTGTGAAGAGAACGTTGAGAGACTCAAGACCCAACACTCTGGATGAGCTAAAGGCCGCTATCGAAGCATCCTGGGCCTCCATAAGACCTCAGCAGTGCCACAGGCTGATTGCCTCCATGCCACGCCGCATTGAAGCAGTCATTTCTGCCAAAGGATTCCCGACCAAGTATTGAATGCATAACTGTACATGATTATTTGAAGGTTGACGTTTTTTGTATTAAAAACACTTTTCTTTTATTGGTCGGATGAAATATGCTAATTTTGTGAACCTTTGAAAACGTTTCCTTTATCAGAAAAAATGCAGGTGACAAAAGACACCTGCATTTTATATTCCCTTGAAATCATGTACTATTTATACGACTACAAGAATGTTTGTGCAAATGAGCTGATGGGACGGGTTGTGGTTCCGAGGCAGATCGGGTAGTGCTTCAGAAAAGTGTCCAAAGCAGCTGCAGGACACTGGAAACATTGTTCTCCTCCTACTTCTTCTGAGAAGACGTCCCAGCGAGTCCTCGGTTCAACCATCAGTTTCTCTCAACTAGAAATACTTATTCAGCTTAAACTAGAGTCAGAGTTCCTCTCTAATCCTAACGGAGATCAAACAGAGTTTATTACTAAAGTTAATCTCGTTTCCTGAAGAGTTTATTAAACTTAGACATAAACTCACTGAGGAGCTTCATGAGGAAAAGGTTGATTTTCTAATGGCGCTACCCGTCTGGATTCTGTTGTTTTTCAGCTCCTTCTTTGTTGTCTCTGCTGGTAAGTTTTATTTTTATTTTATGGTAAATGTCTACCTTAGGCATAAAGTATTTACATGAATCGTGCTTATAAATCTCAACATTTTCAGGTTTAATAAATAATGTAATTGAATCAAGTATTATCTAAAAACATGGTATTATTCTCTAATCCAATTCAACAGATTCCAGAGTTGTTCTTTCTCTGTGTTGAGGATAAACCTGTTTAAACTGATCTAGTGGAAATAAACTCCGTTAAACTTCGTCACGTGATTTCCACGAAGAGCAGTCCGGTACTTGCGCAGTGTCCTCTGCAGATACTTGGGTGTTTATGTTCTTACTGAAGGTTTTTAAAGGAGGCAGATGTTGGTCTATGGTTGTTTTCACCCAACGCTCTTCCGTGAAGCGGTCAGAGCCAGTCTTCTTTCCCCAGGATGTCTCTCTGTTGGACGCCTTACAGCCAGAGCGGTCGGCTGCTCTGCTGGAAACTAAGAAGCAGTGCTGGGCGAAGTACTCAACTATAGTACTTGAGTAAAAGTATTGATACTCACGGTCAAATCTTACTCAACTACAAGTAAAAGTCGCTCGGTCAAAAATCTACTCAAGTTAAAGTACTGAAGTACATTTTTGAAAATAGTCAAGTATTCAAAAGTACATGCATTTAAAAGTACTTAAGTATTCTAATATCAGTACATTTCTGTATAATTTTCAGAGTAATTTTGCCAAACCTTGTAACTTTCAGAAACCACCTGATGTATTGAACCACTCTGCACCAAATTATACACCACCTGTAAAGAACTTTAGCATAAAAATGCCACAAAAAATAAGGATAGCTATTTTGATTATTTTTTGTTTAAAAACAAACCCAAAAGAAAACAGGAGAGTCTTGATTCTCCTCAAACTTTCACTGTGGCATAGATGTTTAAGGTTGAATCTATTACCACAAAGAAACTACAACTCTGCTTTGAGAACTCATCCTACTGAACAACTTGGCCACATGGCAACAACTCACGTCCTTAATAAAATTAGTAAACTACAAATAATATCTGCCCTGAGTTTTTCACATTTGTGGAATGTCATGCAAATCTCTAAAACAGTGGTGTCCAAATTCAGTCCTCAAGGGCTGGTATCTTGCATGTTTTAGTTCTTCTCCCTGGAGGTAGTTACTACCTCCTCAGCATGTCAAAGTTCTGCATATGATTGACTGATTGATTGATTAATATAGCGCTTAACAACAACCAACAAAGCTGACCAAAGCACTTTACAGTAAAAATGACATCAAAAATAGAATAAAAGTTACAAGACAAAAGAAATACACAAGAATAACAACAAATAAGGGAAATGCCATTCCACTACATGGTATTAAAAGCCTGTCTAAAACGTTGAGTCTTAAGACTTAAAAATACTCTGATCAGTGGTTAATCGGGGGTCTAAAGGGAGGTTGTTCCAGAGTCGGGGTCCTGCCACAGAAAAGGCCCGATCACCCCAATGTTTGAATATGGTTCTTTGGACATTTAATAAAAGGTGACATGATGACCTCAGAGATCTGCCATGTACGGGAAAACGTAAAAGTTCGGACAAATAGGGTGGGGCTAATCCATTTAATGCTTTAAAAACAAACAATAAGATTTTAAAATCAATTCTAAAATGAACAGGTGCAAAGAGAATAGAACGGGGGTAATATGCTCACGTCTTGGGGTATTGGAATATATGAGTTACCATTTGACCCAGGTGTGTTGAAAAAGAGAGAGAACTAAAACATCCAGGATGTAACTGACACCTAAATCGAACAGTTTATCGTCAGGTTATACTTGTTTACTGATTGTAATTAAAAAGAAAAAATCATTGCATTGTCTGCTTGTTAGAAAGTTAAGAGTTTTTTAAATCAACTCATTTGTCAAATTAGCCTTTAAGGAACGAACCAGCTAGATTCCTCTGGTCTTTTGTTTACAAAAAATATTCGATTGATAGAAACATGACTTAGCAATATTTAAGTATAGAGGTTCCTACTTAGTTTGATGACCTCTTCATCAGTAATCCAGGATTTTTTAAAGTTTGGAAGCAGAATAGCTGCAGCAACTAGCTCTGGGTCAGACATCATTTCCCTAAATCGTTTCTTCAGCCCACCTTGCAGGGCATTGATCAGTGGCATGCAGAATTTCAGAGATGCTCTGGTTTTGTCAAGCCTGGAGATGGGGGCGTTGATTGTAGGGGGGATCAGCCATCCCATCTGAATGTCGGATTCTCCCTGAAGAATGTTTATTGCCTTTGCAACGTCACATATTCACCTAAAATGTCAGCTGGACTGTACCTAACACACAAAATGCTTAGGTGAATGTAATACATATTGTTAATTGTTTTAGATAAAGGGTGCCATACAAGACCATTTACCATTCTAAAATTAATCATTACTTTTCTTTTCTACAAGGCTTCTGACAAATTCCAAGATTTACTTGCAATCATTTTTATAGGTTCAGCAGCACAGTGTAATTATTTAGTGTGAATATTATTATTTTTAAATATTTATTTAAGTCTTTATTCATTCACGCTCCCGCTGTCTAAGTGGGGTCATATGAACCCCACTCATGTTTGGTGTGGTGGTGGGGTCATTACGTGGTGCTCGTGTGTTGCTTGGCTCGCTCCCTAAGAGGCAGCCGTGACTTTTACTTGCTAAGTTTGATAGCTCTGAGCTCAGATATACAGGTCCTTCTCAAAATATTAGCATATTGTGATAAAGTTCATTATTTTCCATAATGTCATGATGAAAATTTAACATTCATATATTTTAGATTCATTGCACATTAACTGAAATATTTCAGGTCTTTTATTGTCTTAATACGGATGATTGTGGCATACAGCTCATGAAAACCCAAAATTCCTATCTCACAAAATTAGCATATTTCATCCGACCAATAAAAGAAAAGTGTTTTTAATACAAAAAACGTCAACCTTCAAATAATCATGTACAGTTATGCACTCAATACTTGGTCGGGAATCCTTTGGCAGAAATGACTGCTTCAATGCGGCGTGGCATGGAGGCAATCAGCCTGTGGCACTGCTGAGGTCTTATGGAGGCCCAGGATGCTTCGATAGCGGCCTTTAGCTCATCCAGAGTGTTGGGTCTTGAGTCTCTCAACGTTCTCTTCACAATATCCCACAGATTCTCTATGGGGTTCAGGTCAGGAGAGTTGGCAGGCCAATTGAGCACAGTGATACAATGGTCAGTAAACCATTTACCAGTGGTTTTGGCACTGTGAGCAGGTGCCAGGTCGTGCTGAAAAATGAAATCTTCATCTCCATAAAGCTTTTCAGCAGATGGAAGCATGAAGTGCTCCAAAATCTCCTGATAGCTAGCTGCATTGACCCTGCCCTTGATAAAACACAGTGGACCAACACCAGCAGCTGACACGGCACCCCAGACCATCACTGACTGTGGGTACTTGACACTGGACTTCTGGCATTTTGGCATTTCCTTCTCCCCAGTCTTCCTCCAGACTCTGGCACCTTGATTTCCGAATGACATGCAGAATTTGCTTTCATCCGAAAAAAGTACTTTGGACCACTGAGCAACAGTCCAGTGCTGCTTCTCTGTAGCCCAGGTCAGGCGCTTCTGCTGCTGTTTCTGGTTCAAAAGTGGTTTGACCTGGGGAATGCGGCACCTGTAGCCCATTTCCTGCACACGCCTGTGCACGGTGGCTCTGGATGTTTCTACTCCAGACTCAGTCCACTGCTTCCACAGGTCCCCCAAGGTCTGGAATCGGCCCTTCTCCACAATCTTCCTCAGGGTCCGGTCACCTCTTCTCGTTGTGCAGCGTTTTCTGCCACACTTTTTCCTTCCCACAGACTTCCCACTGAGGTGCCTTGATACAGCACTCTGGGAACAGCCTATTTGTTCAGAAATGTCTTTCTGTGTCTTACCCTCTTGCTTGAGGGTGTCAATAGTGGCCTTCTGGACAGCAGTCAGGTCGGCAGTCTTACCCACGATTGGGGTTTTGAGTGATGAACCAGGCTGGGAGTTTAAAGGCCTCAGGAATCTTTTGCAGGTGTTTAGAGTTAACTCATTGATTCAGATGGTTAGGTTCATAGCTCATTTAGAGACCCTTTTAATGATATGCTAATTTTGTGAGATAGGAATTTTGGGTTTTCATGAGCTGTATGCCAAAATCATCCGTATTAAGACAATAAAAGACCTGAAATATTTCAGTTAGTGTGCAATGAATCTAAAATATATGAATGTTAAATTTTCATCATGACATTATGGAAAATAATTAACTTTATCACAATATGCTAATTTTTTGAGAAGGACCTGTATGTACAATAAAAAAAACTATTTATAAATTAAATGAAAGGAAGTAGAGGGAAGAAAAAACATCTTGTGACATTTTTCTTTAAAATAAATTCAAATAATAGAGGCGTTTTAAAAACTTTGAAACAAAAACAGCATCAGGTCCATCATTTGAACAACAGTTTTTGTCAATACATACAACTTAGAATCATATTTTTTAATTAACTAGCTTTATTATCTCTTTAAATATATAAATTGTTCTGGAAGTTTTAATGTGAATATCAGGATTATTCATAAACATATTCATTGAATTACAAAACAGAACATTTTCCATTTAGGCTAATTCAAAATGGAGTTTTTTTGTCTCTATTCCCTTAAGATTATATTGACTCTCTTTTAACAAATTTTAACTGTAGATTTACAGGTGATTAATTTTTCTGAGCATTTTACATAACTTGTAAGATACTGTAATGTGCCAAATTGTAAAACTTCAATAATTTAACTAATGAAATAATATATTGGTTGGATTACCAAAATATTTTCTACTTATAATTCTTAAAGTTTTGTAAAGTAGAAATTTGCTTGGATTTGTAAAAGTTTTACATATTAGTGTAGGTAAACAAACACCCAAACAACTGTTTACTACTTACATTGGAACACCAAGTGCAGCACAGACATTTCTCACAGCTCCCTCTCCTTGTACTTTTTGAATCCTCAGGATCCGCTCTACAGCCAAGTAAAGGGAGTTCCACCTTGTTGCGTTAGGTTGCACCAGCTGAGGTTTGCAATGTTCTTCAACCACCTCTGCAGCAGTAGTAGACCTTGCCGTCTTGTTCCAAAGAGCAGCTTCTACCTTGTTTGCATTATTTGCATCTACTGTAGAAACCAGATTCAACAAATGACAAGCGCACCTATAGGAGCCATTTGAGGTTTTTGGTGTTTGGGCATAGTTTGGGTTTGTCTTAATTAGTTTTGATAATTCTGTTTGGTTTATATGTGAATTGACACTCTGACCTATATTTTACTCCACCACTGGTGGCGGTGTGGGGGAAATCTATTTAGGTGTCAGGGTCAGAGGGCATCAGGTGTTAGGGTGTGTGGAGGTCATATGGTTTTTTACCGCTCTCTGTTCCATACTGGTTTGGCTTCATCATATCCACATATTGACCATAATTGCCATCTTTGCATGCTGCCATAAACCACCACCCTGGATTTTGGATTTCATTCAACACTCAGCTTGTATTCAATAAATAGGAGCATTTCCAAACTTCTCCCAGTCTGGAGATTACCTTACGAGCGCGTTAGGATCTGGATCAGAAGCGACTAAAAACGGATGGAATTTGATAGCCGCTACAAAAGTAAAAAATCCAACCATTCGGATTAAAGGATATGCCACTTTATGAAGAGGACAACACACCTGGAAAGGTTTGGTGCACGCCCACCTGACTAGCTGATATGCATGAGAAAACAAAGGAGCTACATTCACTCAACCATCCCTGTCATCTCAAGTAAGACTGATCAAATAATAAGGTATGAGGCACGATTACTATTTAAGACGTCTTTGGTGAGTCCAATCATCCTTATTAAATACAAACATATGACGCGTTGGACTGGCTTTATGATGTGTTACAGCTTTCCAGAGATGGTGCTATAGCCTGGTAAATGGCTAATGTTTTTGTGGTGGCTTTTATTCAGTCATATCTCAAAGTGTGACCATTCAACAGCTACTCATGTGAATGCGTTTGTGCCTGGTGGTATTTGTAGAGCATTTTGCTGCGCGTAAAGACTGATAAAGCACAACACAGCCTGTTGTTTTTGTTGATTCAGTTGAAAATGAGTGATATGAATGTTTAAACTGAACCTACGGGCTCACAAAGTAAAAAAAGACACAGAAAACTTTCACTAAACGGAGCTGCTCTTGCTTTTGAAAAGGCACAGAAGTAAAGTAGTGAAGTGTTTAGAAATGCAAGTAAAATAAAGCAAAAAATAATAGAGCTTTGGTCATCAAATAAAAATGTTTCTGAAATAAAAGAATGCATACAAAGGTTCAACACTGTGTGAAAATGCGTCCTCTCTTCACAATTCTTTGTTAAATGATTTTAAGTTGCCTGAAGATGAGCAGCAAAGACAAAATACCGTCTTTCAGGAGAAAAGAGCGGCAAATAATGAGCTTGTGAATAAAGTGCATATTTGGCTGAAAGAAAATGAAGTGGATGATGATGTCTGTGAAAATGTGTCATGAAGTTGCTGCTGATGACGTTCAAGCAGGGAAACACGGTGATGAAGGTGATGAAGGTGTAAATCCTGAGGATAGTGTCTCAAATATTTAAAGGGTGCATTTTAAACGCACTAAAGCGTCCAGCATATCCTCTTATATAACTTTCTGTGTTGGAAGGCAGTAGCGTTGGAGGAAAATCCAAACCAATGTCCAATGGGATGAACTCTTACATCAGCAAAGGACTTAAAGAGCAAAAGTTCACTGAATTTAACCCACAAGCGAAAGAATTCGTGCCTAATGTCATTGAATCTGACGCTATGCGGAGCTCAACACTAACATCTGCGCCAGATGTGAGACCCAAGGTTTTCAGTAATGTAAAATCATGTACAGGATGAAGTGCAATACCGAAAACAGCCACGGGAGGTCACTGTTCAGTCATGTTCAAAGTTGGATGGATTACCTTCTGTAAATGTTAACTTAAAGCCAAATATTGTTCCTATTCAGTCCACAGCTTTACAATCACAAGTAAATCACAATGTACAAAAACAACAATTTAACAGTTCATCAGTTTCAGCTGATAATATAATTTGATCTATTATGCAAAAACAGAATGAAATTACATCAATGCTTCTTCAGCAACAGTTATCAGCTACTCTTCCTCAGCATGAGATCCCAGTTTTTGATGGAAATCCATTGCAGTTTATGTCTTTCTTAAGAGCTTTGAACATTTTGTGGAAGAAAAGACTAACAATTATCAGGATTGTTTCTACTTTTTAGAGCAATACACCAGAGGGAAACCAAGAGAGCTTGTCAGGAGCTGCATGCATATGGCACCACAGCAGGGCGACCAGAGAGCAAAGCAACTTATAATGGAGCATTTTGGAAATGAACATCATGTTGCTTCTGCATATATGGACAAAGTGTTTTCCTGGCCAGTTCTAAAATCTGAAGATGTCGAAGCTTTGCAGGAATTTGCTTTGTTTTTGCGTGGATGCTGCAATGCAATGTCAGAAATACAGTACATGGAGGAGTTGAATATTCCATCTTGCATGAGGGAAGTCATCATGAACTGGCCTTATAAGCTCCGTGAAAGATGGAGATTAGCAGCTTGTGAGCTACAAGAGCAGCGAGGCTTCAGAACCACATTTACTGATATGGTCAACTTCCTTGAGTGACAAATAAAGGTTCTGTCTCATCCATTGTTTGGAGACATCTCTGACATCAAGCCATGCTCTGTAATGAGAAGAGTACATAAGAAAAGGACAACATTAAAGGTCAACACAAAAGGCAGCAGCTTTGTAACATCCATTTCAGCCCCTGATAGCGCCACATTTTCTGTGCCAACAATTCACAAGTAGCCAATAACCTCTAATAACCGTCTCGTTGAAACTTGTCTTTATTGTGAGGAGTCACATTTAATATCAAAGTTCCCAAAACTGTAAAGGATTTCTCATAAGGAGAAAATAGGATTCCTAAAAGGAAAAGGAGCATGTTTTGGATGCCTGAAAGTAGGCCACATGAGTAAGGAGTGTAGGAGTCGTCTCACCTGTGACAAATGCCATTTAAAACATCCCACCCTTCTGCATTTAGACAATAAAGAACCATCAATAAGCAGTGCATTTGTGTCTCACCAGGCTGGTGTTTGTACTGGGGCCGGAAACCATGATTGTACCCTCTCCATTGTTCCAGTCAAAATTAAGTCTAAGAAAGGAGATAAGGTGCTGCAGACCTATGCCTTCTTAGATCCTGGGAGTACAGCCACTTTCATTACCAGCACGCTCATGAACCAGCTGAACCTACAAGGCACAAAGACTAATATTCTCCTGCGTACCATGGGTCAGGAGAAGCTGGTGCCTAGTTACTGTGTAAATGGACAGGAGATTTCTGAGCTGGGAGAAAACAATTTCATGGAGCTCCCAGAGGTTTACACGCAAGAAACCATTCCTGTTTCAAAGACCAACATTCGACATCAGCGAGATATTGAGGATTTGGAATATCTCAAAACTGTCAAGATCCCAGAATTGGATGCTGACGTTGGGCTTTTGATTGGGATGAATGCACCAAAACTCATGGAGCCATGGGAGATCATTAACAGCAAAGGTGATGGACCATATGCTGTGAGGACCCTATTAGGATGGGTCATAAACGTGCCTTTAAGAAGTGGAAATTATGGTCAGAGAAGCTGTCCAACTGTTTATATTAATCAAATCTTCATCATTAAACTAGAGGAGCTGTTGATGTCTCAATACAACATGGAGTTCAATGAGAAGGCACTGGAAGAGGAGCACGAAATGTCGATTGAGGACAAGAGGTTCATGGAAATAATGGAGCGATCAACTTGCATGCAAAATGGACATTATTGATTGGACCTGCCTTTTATTAAGACATAATCATGCCCAATAACCGGTGTATTGTGGAGCAACGCAGAGGAATAAGGCCTATAAGGAGGAATATAAGGAGGAATATACAACATTTGTTACTGACTTGATTGACAAAGGCTATGCTGTAGTTGTTCCTCATAACCAATTGGAACCTAAGGATGGAGATGTGTGGTACCTGCCCCATCATGGAGTCTACCACCCGAGGAAGAGGACCTTGTGAGTGGTGTTTGATTGTGGGGCGAGCTATAAGGGCACCTTGTTGAATAACCAGCAGCTGCAGGGGCCAGATTTAACCAATTCCCTCTTTGGTATATTGACTCAATTCAAAGAGGAGAAAATTGCACTGATGACAGACATCAAGGCTAGTTTCATCAGGTGATGGTGTCAGAGAAACATTTGGACCCTTTCCGTTTCTTGTGGTGGCCGTCAGGAAACACCTCATTCAGACTAACTGAATATAGAATGACAGTCCACATCTTTGGTGCTGTCTCATCACCAAACTGTGCTAATTATGCTCTAAGAAAGACAGCAGCAGATCATACACACAGTTATAACAAGCAGGTGATTGACACCATTTACAACAACTTTTATATGGACAACTGCCTGAAGTCTGTGGCCACAGAGCAAGAGGCAGTGCAGTTGGTGGCACACCTCATCGATCTGTGCTCAAAGTTAGGATTTCAGTTGTTGAAATGGACAAGTAACCGCCGAGCAGTGTTGTTATCCATTCCAGAGGAAAAGCGCTCTAAAACAACGAAAGAGCTTCACCTAGAACAAGACAACTTGCCTATGGAGAAAGCTTTGGGCCTCAGCTGGAGTGCAGAAAATGATATGTTCACCTTTGAGCTTGCAGAGTTTAAAGTGAAGCGGTGCATCAGGCCCAGCAGTTTTAAAGGACACCTACAGGCCCAGTTGCATCATTTTGCAGATGCCAGTGACCATGGATATGGGACAGTGTCTTACCTAAGGCTGCACGATGAAAGAGGAAATGTGCACCTGGCAGTCATGCTTGGAAAGGCTAGAGTGGCTCCTTTAAAGCAGACGACAATTCCTTGTCTTGATCTCACTGCTGCTGTGTTGGCGGTCAAGGTGGATAGGATGTTGAAGAAGGAGCTCTCTATTCAGCTGAATAGTTCATGCTTTTGAACAGATAGTCAGACAGCGCCGAGATACATAAATAATAACATCAAACGATTTCACACCTTTGTTGCAAATAGAGTGGCTGCAATAAGAGAGGCTACAGATGTATTTCAGTGGAGGTACATCAACTCCAAGTCCAATCCAGCAGATGAAGCCTCTAGAGGTCTGACTGCAGAAAACTTTATGGCCTGTCAGAGGTGGATAAATGGCCCTGACTTTCTTAGAAGTCCAGAACAGGAGTCGCCAAAGCCTTTTGAATCCCAGCCTGTTTGTTCTGAGGACCCAGAGGTGAACAGGGATGTTCTGGTAAATGCGACTGACACACAGCCAAAGGATTCCACCCCCAGGTTCGTGCATTATTTTTCAAGCTGGGCCATACTTAAAACTTCTGTTGCTTGGTTGCTCAAGTTGAAGGACATTCTGCGGAGCTTGAGTAGGAAGAGGAAAGAGTTGATGGATGTTCTTTCCTGTACTGACTCTTCTAGAGCTTCGGAGTGGATTGAAGAGGAGATGAGAAAGAATAGAGATGCTGTTTTTACACAAACTCTTTCAGTAAAAGACATCTCCAGAGCAGAGATTGCCATCATCTGCTACAACCAGCAGGCAAGCTTTAGAGAATAAATTAGAGATCTGCAGAGTGGAGCATTTGTTGTAAAGAAAACGAGCAATACCTACAGGCTTGATCCAGTATCACAGCAAGGTTTAGTGAGAGTGGGTGGTAGGCTTAGTCGTTCGGCCCTATCTCAGGAACAGAAACATCCTGTTATCCTCTCTAAAGGCCAGCATGTGTCCAAACGTATCCTGCAAGACCGACATCAGCAGCTGGGACATGCAGGAAGAAATCATATGCTTTCAGCCCTCAGAGAAAGATACTGGATTGCCAGTGCCCACTCAGCCTGCAGAAAAATATTATCAGAATGTATTGTGTGCAGACGCTACAGAGGACAACCAGCAGAACAGAAAATGGCAGATATGCCACCAGAACGAGTCTGCCCAAATTTCTCACCTTTTACTAATGTAGGTGTGGATTATTTTGGGCCCATTGAGGTCAAGAGAGGGCGTGCAATGGTTAAGAAATATGCTGTTATTTTTACATGCATGGCCAGTCGAGCTGTACATTTAGAGGTAGTTCATTCATTAACAACTGACTCCTATATTAATACCATTAGACGTTTTGTGTGCCAAAGTGGACCTGTATGTCAAATAAGATCAGACAATGGCACCAATTTTGTTGGTGCAGAGCGTGAACTGAGAGAGGCTTTGGCAGCTATAGATCATTCAAAAATCCGCCAAACTCTATTGGCAAAGGAGATCGACTGGATTTTTAACATACCTGCCGCATCTCATCATGGAGGCGTGTGGAAACGGCTCATCAGAATGGTCAGAAAGGTGTTATTTTCTGTCCTTCACCAACAGACCTTGGATGATGAAAGTCTTCAGACAATTCTTTGTGAAGTAGAAGCCATCCTCAATGATCGTCCTACAAAGGTTTCAGATGATGCAAATGACTTGGAGGCTCTAACTCCAAATCACATTTTGCTGCTCAAAGGAAGACATACTCTTGCTCCTGGTACCTATCAAGAAAGTGATGTTTACCTCAGAAGACTTTGGAGGCAGATGCAGTACCTCTCGGACCTGTTCTGGAAAAGATGTACAAAGGAATATTTACCTTTGCTGCAGGAGAGGCAGAAGTGGACTAAGCCTCGAATAAATTTTACTGTTGGTGACATCGTGGTTGTCGTGGATCACACTGCTCCTCGTGGTTCCTGGATTTTGGGAAGAATTACAAATACTTATCCAGATACAAACGGACTGGTTCGTTCCGTACAGATGAGGACGAAGACGGGCCAGTTAGAAAGGCCCATATCCAAAATTATCCTCCTTCAAGAAGCCCTTTGAAGCAAGAGAAGAAAAGGGAAGATCTTTGGGACTATACATCTTTGTGGCTCCTTTTTGGTGTTTGTTGAATTGTGCTGTCTACACAATTGGGGCCGGTGTATAGGAGCCATTTGAGGTTTTTGGTGTTTGGGCATAGTTTGGGTTTGTCTTAATTAGTTTTCATAATTCTGCTTGTTTGGTGGCAGTGTTTGGTTTATATGTGAATTGACACTATGACCTATATTTTACTCCACCACTGGTGGCGGTGTGGGGAAATACTATTTAGGTGTCAGGGTTAGAGGGCAAAAGGTGTTAGGGTGTGTGGAGGTCATACGGTTTTTTACCGCTCTCTTTTGTATACTGGTTTGGCTTCATCATATCCACCTATTGACCATAATTGCCATCTTTGCATGCTGCCATAAACCACCACCCTGGATTTTGGATTTCATTCAATACTCAACTTGTATTCAATAAATGGGAGTATTCCCAAACTTCTCCCAGTCCGGACATTAGCTTACGAGCGCGTTAGGATCTGGATCAGAAGCGACTAAAAACGGATGGAATTTGATAGCCGTTACAGCACCGATGATGCTTTGGAAGTTGGTACTGGAGACCATCATCTACAGTCATAATGGTGCCAGCATCAATGAATTTCACCTCTTTATCTTCATCATGATCATCTTGTGTTGGATTTTCATCGGTTACCTCCTCAGCACTAACATTGTTTTCATACTCTCCAAATACTCTGAATGCTTTAATGAAGTTTGATCTATTATCAGTTGTGTTTCTGACAATCTGTCGATTGAGTCATTCATCACATTTGCCAAGACGTCAAATATGTGAAACATATACAACTACTGTTGTAAGTGAAAATTTCTCTGGGTTAGGGGAAGTGACGTCACGTTGATACGGATGTTGCTACGAGCTCGGGGACGAGACCAAGGGCTCGACAGCTCCCTCTGGTGCTTGGGATGTCCGGATACTTAGAGCGTGTTGTAGCAGGGAACCATCTGATCCAACTGTTGATTCGAGAGACGTTGTTGTTCCAGTAGGTTGTTGATCCATGAGACTGAATTTGATGGGTATGTTCAGCTAGAGTCCTCCTGGGTGCCTCTGCTGGATCAAATTGGCCTAAGTGTTCTGTCATCGTTCATTTAATATTTTTGACCCACATGCAGAGAGACACTCAGGAGGCAGGAGAAAAGTTTAACACGTTTATTTCTTCAATAAAGAATAATGGAACTGGAACCGGAGCTCGAGACACCAGACTGTACGGGAGAGACGAAAGGGGTAAGTTATTTGAAGTTTTTTGGAAGCAATAGAAAATTACTTTAGTTTGCTTACTGGAGAAGAGGATGAGTTTTGATGAGGGAGAACGTTGTGGAGCCAGGGAGAGCGGTGAAACTGCTGCTGAGTCTTTGAGCCAGTGGTGGTGGTGAGTTTCTCAGGAGTAGGTTTCATGTAAGATCTTAACAGTTTGAATTTGTAAGTTTGGTTACCTGGTGAGGTTTCCAGAAGCTGGATGTGGATTGTAAATAGGAGGGGGGTGAGCAGCGTTCGCTTGAAGGACGACGAAGGCTTTGAGCTGTCAGCCAGTACTTGATCCAGGTAGATTACTTGGAAGCTTGGGAACTTCGACTGTCGCAGGATGGAAAGCAGAGACTTTCAGCCAGGGCTCAAAGTAGCAGGAGCTTTGAGGCATGGACTTGAAGTCACCTAAGAAGGAGCACACAAAAGGTTAATTACTGCGAGCTTCAGCAAGAATACAAACTTTGAGGCTTGGCCAGATGAAGTTACCACAAAGGCAAACACTCAGGCACTGGAGTGCTGACAGCTCCACCTTCTTATACTCCTCCAGATGAATGCTGATGAGGAACACTTGCTACCCTCCAAACCAGGGAATCCTGGCGGCATCTAGTGGTGAGTAACTAAGCAGCAGGCAAAAAACAACAACTCTCAGACTCCGACAACCGTAACCGGTAGCAAAGTTGTACGTTCTACTTAAATCATACAGGATCAGCTGTATGTTGCTAAGCAACGCTGCTACCGGCATGCTGAAAGATAGGGCCCGCAGAGCACATCGTCTCCTTTGGCTGGAAGGACGCATTCTCCCGACGCCGCTGCAAAATTATAAATAGAACGTCCCAAAATCTGTGTTGAATGAGCTGCTATTGACCATCAGTGATATTGCAGCTGTAACAGCGCCACCAGTAGCAGAACAGAGGTTCTGCACGCCAGCAGTTGTTCTCCTCAATTTCTGGGTCTGTGTTCTGTCCCGCCCCCATCATTTCTGTCCAATGGGAGCAATGATAGTCACCCACATGGCTTTGTTTAGAAGTAATTGTTCACTTGCAAAACGAACAATGTGAAGCGAACCGCACCAAACTAAAAAATAAGGTCCGCTTGTGGTCTGAAACAAACAAGCGGACCAAAGGACTCTCCTAGTGTGAATACACCCTATATCAGAGAAGCAACAATCAATCAGCCAGAGATGGAGCTGAGAGGTTTTACTCTCCTCTGCTCTGGGAGAGGTCAAAGGTCAGTTGTGGCCTGGGGGCCATAAAAGGTTAAGACCTGGTTCCAGCTATAAATAGACAATAATTATAATATTTTAATCAACTAGTGTCTGTTTGTAAAGCAGCATTAGACAGTAAATTATTAGTCTTCTTATTCTGAATGTGCAGCTTTAACATCTCTGCTCTGTGATGTTTCCTCTCCTGCAGATCAGAGAATCATCACAGTTAAACCTGGAGAAGACGTCACTCTGACATGTAGAGCAGATCAGAACAAACCTGTTATAGATGTAAAGTGGAGAAGAACTGATCTGGAGTCAGATCAACATGTTTTTGTGTACAGCCCGTATAGCTTTTATCTACACCATCTGTCTCCATTCTTGAAAAACCGGGTGGATTTGAAGGACGTGAAGAATGGAGACGTGTCTTTGGTTCTGAAGAACGTGACGACTGATGATACAGGAACATATGTGTGTCGAGTCGCTCAGAGAGGAAATAATCTGGACACTAACCTCATCAGCATCATTGATCTGATAGTTCGAGGTGAGTCTGTTTGTTTCTGGATCAGAACTTCTAGCAGCTTCCTGGTTCTTGACATGAGAGAAACATCTCAGATCAGATGTTTGTGTTTTCTAAGCTGTGTTTCTCCAGGTCTGCAGCTTCTGTCTGCATTAGATGGACAGAGACAAACACTTCAATGATTCATGGTCTTCATGTCCAACAGAACTGAGATCTGATGGTTCATTTTCACCTAAATCTACTTTCTAAACACATCAGGCTCAAAGAAACTCTGAAATCATCTCATCTGAATTTAAAAATACTATTTATTACAATAAAAACCACAAAAATGATCAATTACCTGTTTTAGAATCAGAAAAAGTCAACAATGGTTGCAGATATGAAGATGAAGGTAACGTTGAAATGAAGTAAAACTAGAAGCAAATATTTCCTGTAAAACTGTAAATCTGTTGGTGTTTTTACCTCATCAGCTGCAGCTCTAGAAAATCAATCAATCAAACATCAACTAGAACCAAATGAAGTGAAGGAAGATGATTGAATCAATATGATCTGATTCTACTGATGGAAACATCTAAAGACATGTCAGACCTGTCCATCTCATCCATCCAACTTTTACACCTGGAGAAATATTTATGTTTATTATCAGGCTAAAAATCATCATATCTCCACCTGTTAATGTTAGAAACTAGGAGAGGGTTAGAAATCTGCACTTTCCAGCTTTGAAACCGGACCGGGACGTCCCAGAACCTTCTGACCCACCAGGCTGTTGGTTCCACTGTTGGCTCTGAAAGTTGGGCTGTTTATGTGGATGACATCCCCTGAAGAATAAAATGAGACCAAAACAGCATTAATCTCAGATTGTTTCATAGAGGTCATGGCAGGGGTCCCAAACTGTAGCTCAGCGGCCATTTGTGGCCCTAGGATGGATTTTGTGGCCCCTGGACCACATTTCAGGAATGGATCAAGTCTAGTTGGCCAGTCCAGGCAGCTGGTGCTGAGATGCTTTTCAAAGAACATTTTAGAGTCAAATTTGACTGATTCCAGAAAGATGCAGACAAGTTCAAATCTTCTTAAAATGGAGTCAATTCTTGTCTGCTTCACTCATCTGCCTCCATGCTGCCTGGGAACCGGTGGACGTGTTCTTCTACGAGATACCTGCAGTGTTGATGAGACTCTGTAGAAAGCAGCTGGTCTGAGATCAGAGAGCAGATCATCAGTCACCTCCTACCGGACAGATCAGAATCACACCTGGTTCTGTTCTGCAGGGAACAAAGAAGATGGAGGGAACAGGAATGGACTGATTTTTGATCTGGTTCTGCTGTTGTTCCTGTTTTTCTGCGCCGTAGAAGACAGAAATATTCATCATCAAACTGAACCCACCTCCATTATCAGAAGCTGAAGGTGAGAACATCATGACAGGACCATAAAAGTGTGATCATCCAGGACAACCTGTGAGAAGCTTTCAACACACCAACATGAAGGATAAAACTCATTTCTACCTGATTGTTTCTCCTTAGAGGACTTATAGCATTTTTGTTGCAAATAACTTAGAAAATCTCCAAGTTTCAGACACGTTGGAAGTGTAGCAGAGAGTGAAGCATGGTTAAAATCAGCAGATATTACCACAAACACATTGGGGTGTCTGAAACCGGCGCCTCCTTTTCAACGTTGGGGTTGTAGTTGAGGTATTATTTCAGCTTTTAGATATTAATCAGCTGCTCCCATTTGTAAAGACTGAACAAAAGAAAGACCTTGTTGCTATGGTTACGCATCATGACAAATGTCCAAACGTAAAAATAAATCAGCAAAAATCCTTTCAGCAGCTCAGCATCCAACAGTGAAGAGAAGAATCGTGCAAAAAGATCAATATTCATCCACAAAAGGAGGAAAGAGAATTTATCAGAATAAAGTAACAGAGCTACTCCAACATGCTGCCACCTAGAGCGGAG
The DNA here is from genome assembly GCF_021462225.1 of Girardinichthys multiradiatus. Lineage (NCBI taxonomy): Eukaryota > Metazoa > Chordata > Actinopteri > Cyprinodontiformes > Goodeidae > Girardinichthys > Girardinichthys multiradiatus. The sequence goes on along the minus strand of NC_061807.1, from coordinate 8,354,186 downwards.
TAATTCTAGAATAATATTACTCCGTCGGTTTGTCTCACTGTAACCCGCTGTATGTAGAGATTAAATTCAGACCTGTTTTATTAACCAGCTTTATTAGGCAATTGGAGAGAAAAAAATCTTTTTTGTTTTGTATGGAAGATGAACAGTGCCATATTATAATTCATTTATTATACAGTTATTCTTATTACTTACATTTGTCATTAATTAATGAAATTAAGAAATAAATAAACACATGTAATGAATATATAATGTGCCTCAGATAAAAATATTGATTTAATTTTAAAGATATTTAATTATTTCATGATTTAATAAATTGTTTCATGTTCCTGTGCACTATTCATCAGTAATTTATTTCGTCATACATCCATCAAAGTCAGTGGGTGGCGCATAGACTACTGGATGGTTGCTCTGGTCTGAGGTAAATGCTCCAATGTTGGCGACCCAATAGTGATGTGGGAATACTGGGAGACCCAAACCACCCTCATTGGTTGGTCTGTACAGATGCTTTTTTGAGATTCTATGTTTTTTGTATCCCCGTATAACCTCTAAAATAATTTTCTCTAAGCTCTTAAAATGTCCAGCTGGAATCAATATTGGCAAATCTGGAAATAAATATATACATTTTGGTAAAGCCATCATCTTGATTGCATCGGCTCTACCTATCATTGAGAGTGGTAGAGTCCACCAATATGATTCCTTACGTTTTAGGTTATCTACACTTTCCACAAAATTACATCTAAATCTATATTTATTGTTATTTTCAACCCTAAATATGTAATGCTATGTCATACAACGTTAAGAGAACAGTTTGATATTAATCTAACATTCCCTAAAAACATTAGTTCACTTTTAGACCAAATAATATTAAAACCAGAAATTAATCCAATTTTCCAAATATTGCAAAAGACACAGGATTCCCTCCTCAGGATTACTTAGGATGAAAATCATATTATCAGCATATAGTGATACAAGACAATCTGCCAGGCCAATATTAATCCCTTTTATGTAGGGGTGATTTCTTATCCCCATCACAAGCGGTTCTGAAGCTAAATTCAATAATAAAGGGAACAAGCAGTCGCCTTGTCTTACACCTTGATGTAGATTGAATGGAGCTGATGAAATGTTGTTTGAGATAACAAAAGACTTTGGTGTTGAGTAAATTGTTCTGACCCAATTTATAAAATTTAAGCCAAAACCAAATCTAGACAGTACTTCAAACAAATACGGCCATTCAATCAAATCAAAGGCTTTTTGTGCATCCAGTGTTCAGATTGCTGCTTGACATTTCCCCTTGTAATCCGAGTGAAGCACATTTAATAGTCTGCGTACGTTCCAAAAAGAAAATCTACCTGGTTCAGAACCACATTGGTCAGGATTCATTACTAACTATATTATTTTGGTTAAACGAAGAGCTAAGGTTTTAGTTATCATCTGGTGATCAAGATTTAACAAAAAGATCAGCCTATAGTTTGCTGGATCATTTGGATCTTTATCTTTCTTTGCTATTAAACAAAAATTTGCTTCATAAAGCGAAGGAGGCAATAACTGTCTTGCTGCTGATCCGTTGATCATCCTAATTATAATTGGTGTCAACTTTTCATAAAAGGCTTGATAGAATTTGACCCCAAACCATCTGCTGGAAAAGACTTAATTGTCTTTTCCAAAGGTCATTTCTGAAGAAGCTGGTTGTTCAGAGTACTGTATCCAAACATATTAACAGAAAATTGAATGGAAGGAAGAAGTGTGGTAGGACAAGGTGCACCAGCAACAGAGAGAAGCGCAGCCTTAAGAGGATTGTCAAGCGAAATCCATTCAAGGAGTGGACTGAGGCTGGAGTCGGTGCATCAAGAGCCGCCACACAGACAAATACTAGACATGGGCTACAAATGTCACATTCCTCATGTCAAGCCACCCCTGAACATTAGATGATGAATTCTGGGTTTTCTTGTAACTCATAATCATCAAAAATACAAGAAACGAAGGCTTAGAATATATCCCTCTATTTGTGATGATTCTATATATCAGTTTCCTATATTCCGTTTCCATGCTGAAAGATAGGGCCTGCAGAGCACATCGTCTCCTTTGGCTGGAAGGACGCATTCTCCCGACGCCGCTGCAAAATTATAAATAGAACGTCCCGAAATCTCTGTTGAATGAGCTGCTATTGACCATCAGTGATACTGCAGCTGTAACAGCGACACCAGTAGCAGAACAGAGGTTCTGCACGCCAGCAGTTGTTCTCCTCAATTTCTGGGTCTGTGTTCTGTCCCGCCCCCCATCATTTCTGTCCAATGGGAGCAATGATCGTCACCCACATGGCTTTGTTTAGAAGTAATTGTTCACTTGCAAAAAGAACAATGTGAAGCGAACCGCACCAAACTAAAAAATAAGGTCCGCTTGTGGTCTGAAACAAACAAGCGGACCAAAGGACTCTCCTAGTGTGAATACACCCTATATCAGAGAAGCAACAATCAATCAGCCAGAGATGGAGCTGAGAGGTTTTACTCTCCTCTGCTCTGGGAGAGGTCAAAGGTCAGGTGTGGCCTGGGGGCCATAAAAGGTTAAGACCTGGTTTCAGCTATAAATAGACAATAATTATAATATTTTAATCAACTAGTGTCTGTTTGTAAAGCAGCATTAGACAGTAAATTATTAGTCTTCTTATTCTGAATGTGCAGCTTTAACATCTCTGCTCTGTGATGTTTCCTCTCCTGCAGGTCAGAGAATCATCACAGTTAAACCTGGAGAAGACGTCACTCTGCCATGTAGAGCAGATCAGAACAAACCTGTTATAGATGTAAAGTGGAGAAGAACTGATCTGGAGTCAGATCAACATGTTTTTTTCAACAGATGGTATAGCTTTGATCCAGAGGATCTGTCTCCATCCTTGAAGAACCGGGTGGATCTGGTGGACGTGGAGAAAGGAGACGTGTCTTTGATTCTGAAGAGCGTGACGACTGATGATACAGGAATATATGTGTGTCGAGTCGTTCAGAGAGGAAATGATCTGGAAACTAACCTCATCAGGATCATTGGTCTGATAGTTGAACCAGGTGAGTCTGTTTGTTTCTGGATCAGAACTTCTAGCAGCTTACATTTGTCATTCAATTCAATTCAAAAATACTTTATTAATTCCAAAGGGAAATTAAATGTTGTTATAGCTCATATTCTGCAGGTTTCCTCAGAGAGCCGTTGTAGATGCTGATGGCTGTGGGCAGGAAGGATCTCCTGTAGCATTTGTCTTACAGCAGATTGTGGAAGAGTGCGGCTTTACTACTGAGCTAAAAGCAATTAACACAAAACTCAGAGTCTTCTCTCTTCTGTTGAAGCCGTCTCTGCTTCCCCGGGTCCGTTGATTTGGTTACAGGTTTCAAAGAGTGAAAAAAACACAAGTACAATCTACTTTATGTTCACCTCTGCAGAGTGAGAGATGGAGAGCCAAGCAGCTGCAAACCCATCTCTAATCAAGTCTTGCTTTCAGCTCGTTTTATTCAGTCTCAAGGGTTTGTTCAACATATACATATATCATGTCACACATGTATAACATAACATAACAGTCCAAATAAGGAATACTTCTGATTGTAACATGCAACTCATCCTCCACTGTCTCTGGCCTTCCCTGTCCTCTTCTAATTTATGACCTTGCACTCTCTATACTTCTCACTCCCCTAAGTTTTCACTCCCCTAGGCCCCTTCTATGCTTCACTCCCTAAGCTTGACCCCCCTATTTCCACACATTCCAGTTACACACATAGATAGTTTATATTACACACATGTACAGGTCCTTCTCAAAATATTAGCATATTGTGATAAAGTTCATTATTTTCCATAATGTCATGATGAAAATTTAACATTCATATATTTTAGATTCATTGCACACTAACTGAAATATTTCAGGTCTTTTATTGTCTTAATACGGATGATTTTGGCATACAGCTCATGAAAACCCAAAATTCCTATCTCACAAAATTAGCATATCATTAAAAGGGTCTCTAAATGAGCTATGAACCTAATCATCTGAATCAACGAGTTAACTCTAAACACCTGCAAAAGATTCCTGAGACCTTTAAAACTCCCAGCCTGGTTCATCACTCAAAACCCCAATCATGGGTAAGACTGCCGACCTGACTGCTGTCCAGAAGGCCACTATTGACACCCTCAAGCAAGAGGGTAAGACACAGAAAGAAATTTCTGAACGAATAGGCTGTTCCCAGAGTGCTGTATCAAGGCACCTCAGTGGGAAGTTTGTGGGAAGGAAAAAGTGTGGCAGAAAACGCTGCACAACGAGAAGAGGTGACCGGACCCTGAGGAAGATTGTGGAGAAGGGCCGATTCCAGACCTTGGGGGACCTGCGGAAGCAGTGGACTGAGTCTGGAGTAGAAACATCCAGAGCCACCGTGCACAGGCGTGTGCAGGAAATGGGCTACAGGTGCCGCATTCCCCAGGTCAAGCCACTTTTAAACCAGAAACAGCGGCAGAAGCGCCTGACCTGGGCTACAGAGAAGCAGCACTGGACTGTTGCTCAGTGGTCCAAAGTACTTTTTTCGGATGAAAGCAAATTCTGCATGTCATTCGGAAATCAAGGTGCCAGAGTCTGGAGGAAGACTGGGGAGAAGGAAATGCCAAAATGCCAGAAGTCCAGTGTCAAGTACCCACAGTCAATGATGGTCTGGGGTGCCGTGTCAGCTGCTGGTGTTGGTCCACTGTGTTTTATCAAGGGCAGGGTCAATGCAGCTAGCTATCAGGAGATTTTGGAGCACTTCATGCTTCCATCTGCTGAAAAGCTTTATGGAGATGAAGATTTCATTTTTCAGCACGACCTGGCACCTGCTCACAGTGCCAAAACCAGTGGTAAATGGTTTACTGACCATGGTATCACTGTGCTCAATTGGCCTGCCAACTCTCCTGACCTGAACCCCATAGAGAATCTGTGGGATATTGTGAAGAGAACGTTGAGAGACTCAAGACCCGACACTCTGGATGAGCTAAAGGCCGCTATCGAAGCATCCTGGGCCTCCATAAGACCTCAGCAGTGCCACAGGCTGATTGCCTCCATGCCACGCCGCATTGAAGCAGTCATTTCTGAAAAAGGATTCCCGACCAAGTATTGAGTGCATAACTGTACATGATTATTTGAAGGTTGACGTTTTTTGTATTAAAAACACTTTTCTTTTATTGGTCGGATGAAATATGCTAATTTTATGAGATAGGAATTTTGGGTTTTCATGAGCTGTATGCCAAAATCATCCGTATTAAGACAATAAAAGACCTGAAATATTTCAGTTACTGTGCAATGAATCTAAAAATATATGAATGTTAAATTTTCATCATGACATTATGGAAAATAATGAACTTTATCACAATATGCTAATATTTTGAGAAGGAACTGTATAGTTTATATTACACACATACACTTCCCAAGTATTGGAAAAAATCCTCCAAGCTGCACAGCATCCGACACCGGAGAGGACAGCTGTCCAAGAAGAAACATATTTATGAAATTTTGATATAAATAATTATATTTAACATCTCTGCTCTGTGATGTTTCCTCTCCTGCAGATCAGAGAATCATCACAGCTGAACCTGGAGAAGACTTCATTCTGCCATGTAGAGCAGATCAGAACAAAACTGTTATAGATGTAGAGTGGACCAGAACTGATGTTGGGTTAGATAAACCTGTTCTTTCTTACAAAAATAAGACTTTTACTCATGAGGATCAGTCTCAATCCTTTAAGAACCGGGTGGATCTGAAGGACGTGGAGAATGGTGACGCGTCTTTGGTTCTGAAGAGCGTGACAACTGATGATACAGGAAGATATGAGTGTCGAGTCGATCAGAGAGGAAATAATCTGGACACTAACCTCATCAGCATCATTGATATGAGAGTGGAACCAGGTGAGTCTGTTTGTTTCTGGATCAGAACTTCTAGCAGCTTCCTGGTTCTTGACATGAGAAAAACATCTCAGATCAGATGTTTGTGTTTTCTAAGCTGTGTTTCTCCAGGTCTGCAGCTTCTGTCTACATTAGATGGACAGAGACAAACACTTCAATGATTCATGGTCTTTGTAAAGTTAAATAACACACCAGAAAGATACATCCTGTGGGATACCCAAGATTAATTCAGTACCTTACTAGTATTTTTGTTTTCACAGCAGAATGTGCTAGAACCTTAACTTGTTATTACTGTTTATTTATCTATTTTACACTAACAGTGCGGAAACTTAAATCTCTTTCCAGTCACAGTCCAGCATCAGAACTAAGATATATATAGATCTCAGAACATTAAAGTAATCTCTATAACATTTAACTTTAGCTACTAAGAGGGAGGGGTGGACTGCCCAAATCCTCTATCTGAGTGTGGGGATTATTTTGCCCCATGCAGGAAACTCACTCAGTTCCTATGAACAAACATAATCATCCAGATAGGCTGGGGGTCTCCTACTTCTCAGTGAAACTCGACTCTCAGGTGGTGGAGTCTGATGGGTAACCTCCTGCTGGTCTTCATCTGGAAGATGTGTGTGTGGAGAATCTTCAGGTAGTGTCTCGTGTGGAACAGCATAAGTTTCAGGTGGAACAACAGATGTTCCAGTTGCTCCAGGAGTGTGTGAAAGGTGGTAACTATTCCTTTTCAGCATGCCTCTGGGTGTCTCGATGATGTAGGATCGAGGTGACCCTGCTCCAGACACTACTGTTCTTCTGGTTTGCAGATCTGTCACCCAGACAATCTCCCCTGGATGTAGGAGTGACATGGCCTGGTGCCTCAGGTTGTAGTTTTGTCTTTGTTTCTGTCTATAGTTGTTTTCTGCAGTCCTGAGCTTGTCCATATTAATATTCTTTGGCGTTAGCTGCGATTGAGTAACAGGAACTGTTGTCCTTATCCTCCTTCCCATGAGAAGCTCAGTCGGACTGAATCCATTTGCCAATGGAGCAGAACGGTAGGCCATAAGAGCAAGATACGGATCCCCCGCCTTTTTAGGGAGTCTTGATAGTTCTGACAGCTCTCTCACCTCTTCTTGCAGTCCTCCCGACTCGTTGAGGATTGGAGCTCTGGACAAAGCATCAGCTGTAGCAATATTTTTGCCAGCCACATGGGAAATACTGTAAGAAAATCTCATTAGTCGCATTCGTAGTCTCTGTATGCGAGGAGGAAGCTCGTTTAGACTCTTCGACCCCAGCAGCAGAACTAGTGGCTTATGATTGGTTTCGATGTGGAACCTCTTCCCGGTCAGAAACTCTGCGAACCTCTCACAGGCCCATGTTGAAGCGAGAGCCTCTTTCTCAATCTGAGCATACCTCTGCTCCGTGTCGCTGAGAGACCGTGATGCATATGCCGCTGGCCTCCATCCCGTATCAGCCTGTTTCTGGAGAAGAACTGCACCGAGTCCATATGATGATGCATCTGCTGACACACATGTCTCTGCATTCGGGTCATACCACGCTAGTCCTGGTGGTGTTGTCAGATCTGTTTTAACAGCGTCAAAAGCTTGTTGCTGTGGTGGATCCCATGACCACATGTTTGACTTCTTCAGGAGATCTCTCAAAGGTCGGGTTTTCTCTGCCAGGTGGAGGAGGAACTTCCCAAGATGGTTCACTATACCCAGGAAGCGTCTCACCTCGCTTATATTTTTGGGCTCCTCCATGGCTCTTATAGCACTCACTTTATCTGGGTCTGGGCTGACTCCTGATGCATCAATGACTTGTCCCAAGAACTTTATTCTGTGTTTAGAAAACTCACATTTGGCATTTAACGTTACTCTCGCCTCTTGGAGTCGAAACAGTGCCTTCCTCAGTCTTTCATCGTGCTCCTGCTGCATCGTCCCCCAGATGAGGACATCATCCATCTGGCAAAGGACTCCATCCAGGCCCTCCAGAATTCGTGTCATGCATTTCTGGAAGTGCTCTGGTGCTGATGAAATCCCAAAGCAGAGCCGATTGTAGCAATAGCGCCCAAAAGGTGTAATGAAGGTGGTGAGCAGGGAAGACTTCCTTGACAGTGGAATCTGCCAGAATCCGGCATTGGCATCCAATTTGGAGAACACTTTTGCACCTGCTAGCTGTCCGAGCGTGTGATCTACTGATGGAAGTGGATGTTTTTCTTTCATGACGTATTTATTCAGTTCTGTGAGATCAATGCATATCCTCACCTTGCCCGAGCTCTTGGGGACAACCACCATAGGTGCACACCAGTCTGTTGCAAACCCAGCATTCACTTCACATATTTTTTTATTTCTGCAGACCCTAGCAAAATGTCCCTTTTTCCCACAATAATTGCAGGCTGCTTCTCTAGCAGGGCATTGCTGCATACTGTGTCCTTTCGTGTCTCCGCATCTTCTGCACTGTGCCTTTTTATCTTGTGTTGCTTTTGTGACGACATATTTTGTGGCGCCTTTGGTTGTCTGGAGCGCATGTTCCCGCTTGCATGAACGCGATCCAACTGCGCGCCAGCAATGTCTGACTTGAAGTTAGCATGAAGCATTTCCTGTTGCTTTTTTACTAGCTCGCTCTGACGGGCTCTGTTTAGCGCCTTCTCTAGCGTCACTTCAGCATCTATTTGTAGCTGTTCTGATAGTCTTTTATCTCTCAGACCCACGACGAATCTGTCCCGCACCATCTCATCATGCAAAGTCCCGTATCCACAGTATTCCGCCAAACAGTGTAACACGGTGTAAAACCCGTCAATGGACTCACCCGTCTCCTGTTGGCGCTGATTGAATTTCGCCCGCTCAAATATAACATTCCAGCGGGCTACGAAGTGAGCATCCAGCCGTCCCTTAACAGTCTCTTACTCACTCGCTTCTTGCAGGGAAACCAGTATATCTTCTGCCTCATCCCCCATGGTGTATACCAGCGTATTTACTTGGTTTTCGTCCGCTTGTGTCTCTAAACCAGACGCGATACGAAACCTCTCGAAACGCTTTATCCATTTCAGCCAGTCTTCAGCTCTGAACGTGAACTTTTCTGGCGGGGCGACTTGAAACTGGTTCATGGAGTTGTACTTCTTTTTATTTTTTTCTGAACCGTCAGTTCTCACTTGTTCTCTCTCACTCTTCGCTAAGTAGTCTATCCCACTTCTGACACCATGTTCTGTTCTCCGATATGTCTATCTAATAGAATATTGAGGCTACACAGAAGCACGTGTGAGACATCTCCATCTTAGCTGGTACCTCCTTTATTTGCCCCCCTCCTCCCAACACAATACAGCACAAAGGTTCCTATTCACCAATAGCCTGATACTACAGTTTTCATGTCCAACAGAACTGAGAAATAATGGTTCATTTTCACCTAAATCTACTTTATAAACACATCAGGCTCAAAGAAACTCTGAAATCATCTCATCTAAATTTAAAAATACTATTTATTACAATAAAAAACACAAAAATGATCAATTATCTGTTTTAGAATCAGAAAAAGTCAACAATGGTTGCAGATATGAAGATGAAGGTAACGTTGAAATGAAGTAAAACTAGAAGCAAATATTTCCTGTAAAACTGTAAATCTGTTGGTATTTTTACCTCATCAGCTGCAGCTCTAGAAAATCAATCAATCAAACATCAACTAGAACCAAATGAAGTGAAGGAAGATGATTGAATCAATATGATCTGATTCTACTGATGGAAACATCTAAAGACATGTCAGACCTGTCCATCTCATCCATCCAACTTTTACACCTGGAGAAATATTTATGTTTATTATCAGGCTAAAAATCATCATATCTCCACCTGTTAATGTTAGAAACTAGGAGAGGGTTAGAAATCTGCACTTTCCAGCTTTGAAACCGGACTGGGACGTCCCAGAACCTTCTGACCCACCAGGCTGTTGGTTCCACTGTTGGCTCTGAAAGTTTGGCTGAAACAGGCGCCTCCTTTTCAACTTTGGGGTTGTAGTTGAGGTATTATTTCAGCTTTTAGATATTAATCAGCTGCTCCCATTTGTAAAGACTGAACAAAAGAAAGACCTTGTTGCTATGGTTACGCATCATGACAAATGTCCAAACGTAAAAATAAATCAGCAAAAATCCTTTCAGCAGCTCAGCATCCAACAGTGAAGAGAAGAATCGTGCAAAAAGATCAATATTCATCCACAAAAGGAGGAAAGAGAATTTATCAGAATAAAGTAACAGAGCTACTCCAACATGCTGCCACCTAGAGCGGAGTAATTCTAGAATAATATTACTCCGTCGGTTTGTCTCACTGTAACCCGCTGTATGTAGAGATTAAATTCAGACCTGTTTTATTAACCAGCTTTATTAGGCAATTGGAGAGAAAAAAATCTTTTTTGTTTTGTATGAAAGATGAACAGTGCCATATTATAATTCATTTATTATACAGTTATTCTTATTACTTACATTTGTCATTCAATTCAATTCAATTCAAAAATACTTTATTAATCCCAAAGGTAAATTAAATGTTGTTCGTTCGTTCGTCGTCTTCCGCTTATCCAGGACCGGGTCGCGGGGGCAGCAAACTCAGCAGAGACGCCCAGACGTCCCTCTCTCCAGACACCTCCTCCAGTTCCTCCAGGGGGAGCCCAAGGCGTTCCCAGGCCAGCCAAGAGACATAGTCCCTCCAGCGTGTCCTGGGCCGTCCCCTGGGCCTCCTCCCGGTGGGACGTGCCTGGAACACCTCCCGAGGAAGGCGTCCAGGAGGCATCCGGTATAGATGCCCGAGCCACCTCAACTGGCTCCTCTCGATGTGGAGGAGCAGCGGCTCTACTCCGAGCCCCTCTCGGATGGCCGAGCTCCTCACCCTATCTCTAAGGGAGTGCCCGGCCACCCTATGGAGGAAGCTCATTTCAGCCGCTTGTATCCGTGATCTCGTTCTTTCGGTCATGACCCAAAGTTCATGGCCATAGGTGAGGGTAGGAACGTAGACCGACCAGTAAATTGAGAGCTTTGCTTTTTGGCTCAGCTCTCTCTTCACCACAATGGACCGGCACAGCGCCCCCATTACTGTGGCAGCTGCACCGATCCGTCTGTCAATCTCCCGCTCCATTCTTCCCTCACTCGTGAACAAGACCCCGAGATACTTAAACTCCTCCACTTGAGGCAGGAACTCCCCTCCAACCTGAAGAGGACAAGCCACCCTTTTCCGGTCGAGTACCATGGCCTCGGACTTGGAGGAGCTGATCCTCATCCCAGCCGCTTCACACTCGGCTGCGAACCGCCACAGCGCATGCTGTAGGTCTTGGCTAGAGGGGGCCAGCAGGACCACGTCATCCGCAAAAAGAAGAGACGAAATCCACTGGTCCCCAAACCAGACCCCCTCCGGCCCTTGGCTGCGTCTAGAAATCCTGTCCATAAAAGTTATGAACAGGACCGGCGACAAAGGGCAGCCCTGCCGGAGTCCAACATGCACTGGGAACAGGTCCGACTTAGTGCCGGCAATGCGGACCAAACTCCTGCTCCGCTCGTACAGGGACCGGATGGCCCCTAATAAAGGGCCCCCGATTCCATACTCCTGGAGCACCCCCCACAGGGCATCACGAGGGACACAGTCGAATGCCTTCTCCAGGTCCACAAAACACATGTGAACCGGTTGGGCAAACTCCCATGAACCCTCGAGTACCCTGTAGAGGGTATAGAGCTGGTCCAGTGTTCCACGGCTGGGACGAAAACCACACTGTTCCTCCTGAAGCCGAGGTTCGACTATCGGTCGGACTCTCCTCTCCAATACCCTGGCGTAGGCCTTACCAGGGAGGCTGAGGAGTGTGATCCCCCTGTAGTTGGAACACACCCTCCGGTCCCCCTTCTTATAAAGGGGGACCACCACCCCAGTCTGCCAGTCCAGAGGCACTGTCCCCGACCGCCACGCAATGTTGAAGAGGCGTGTCAACCATGACAGCCCTACAACATCCAGAGACTTGAGGTACTCAGGGCGGATCTCATCCACCCCCGAAGCCTTGCCACCACGAACCTTTTTAACCACCTCGGTGACTTCAGCCTTGGTGATGAAAGAGTCCAACCCCGATTCCCCAGCCTCTGTTTCCACCACGGAATGCGTGATGGCAGGATTGAGAAGTACTCCTTCCACCGCCCGATAATGTCCTCAGTCGAGGTCAGCAGTCTCCCGCCCCCACTATAAACAGTGTTGGCAGAGCACTGCTTCCCCCTCCTGAGGCGTCGGACGGTTTGCCAGAATCGCTTCGAGGCCAACCGGTAGTCCTTCTCCATGGCCTCACCGAACTCTTCCCAGGACCGAGTTTTTGCCTCTGCCACAGCCCGGGCCGCAGCACGCTTGGCCTCACGGTACCCGTCAGCCGCCTCAGGAGTCCCACAAGCCAACCACAGCCGATAGGACTCCTTCTTCAGCTTAACAGCATCCCTTACTGCCGGTGTCCACCACTGGGTTCTGGGATTGCCGCCACGACAGGCACCGCAGACCTTACGGCCGCAGCTATGGGCAGCAGCATCGACAATAGATGCAGAGAACATGGTCCACTCTGAGTCTATGTCTCCAACATCCCCCGGGATCTGGTCGAAGCTCTCCCGGAGGTGGGAGTTGAATACATCCCTGGCCGAGGGCTCCGCCAGGCGTTCCCAGCAGACCCTCACTATGCGCTTGGGCCTGCCGAGTCTGTCCGGCTTTCTCCTCCTCCAGCGGATCCAACTCACCACCAGGTGATGATCAGTGGACAGCTCAGACCCTCTCTTCACCCGAGTGTCCAAAACATGCGGCCGAAGGTCTGATGATACGACAACAAAGTCGATCATCGACCTCCTGCCTAGGGTGTCCTGGTGCCAAGTGCACTGATGGACACCCTTATGTTTGAACATGGTGTTCGTTATGGACAATCCGTGACTAGCGCAGAAGTCCAATAACAAAACACCACTCGGATTCAGATCGGGGAGGCCATTCCTCCCGATCACGCCTCTCCAGGTGTCACTGTCGTTCCCCACGTGGGCGTTGAAGTCCCCCAGCAGAATAATGGAGTCCCCGGGAGGGGCACTATCCAGCACCCCCGACAGGGACGCCAAGAAGGCAGGGTACTCCGCACTACCACTCGGCCCGTAGGCTGAAATGATAGTCAGAGACCTCTCCCCAACCCGAAGGCGCAGGGATACAACCCTCTCATCCACTGGGGTAAACCCCAACACGAGACGGCTGAGCTGGGGGGCAACAAGCAAACCCACACCAGCCCGCCGCCTCTCCCCGTGGGCCACTTCTACTCTGGAGTGTAGAAGAGAGTCCAACCCCTCTCAAGGAGATGGGTTCCAGAGCCCACGCTGTGCGTGGAGGCGAGCCCGACTATTTCTAGTCGATATCTCTCGACCTCCCGCACAAGCTCAGACTCCTTCCCCCCCAGCGAGGTGACATTCCACGTCCCTAGAGCCAGCCTAAGCATCCGGGGATCGGGCCGTTGAGGTCTCCACCTTCGTCCGCCACCCAATCCTCTTTGCACCGGTCCCTCACGGTTCCCCCTGCAGGTGGTGGGCCCACTGGAGGATGGCCTCGCGTCTCTCGTTCGGGCTTGGCCCGGCCGGGTCCCGCGAGGAGCAACCCGGCCACCAGGCGCTCTCCGACGAGTCCCGACCCCAGGCCTGGCTCCAGGGTGGGACCCCGGCTCCGCCGTACCGGGCGACGTCACGTGCCTCGATATTGTGTTCTTCATGAGGGGTTCTTGAACCATTCTTTGTCTGACCCATCACCTAGAACCTGTTTGCCATGAGAGACCCTACCAGGGGCATTTAGGCCCCAGACAACATAGCCTCTAGGATCATTTGAGCACTCAAACCCCTCCACCACATTAAGGTGACGGTTCAAGGAGGGGTAAATGTTGTTATATCTCATATTATGAAGGTTTCCTCAGAGAGCCGTTGTAGATGCTGATGGCTGTGGGCAGGAAGGATCTCCTGTAGCGTTTGTCTTACAGCAGATTGTGGAAGAGTGCGGCTTTACTACTGAGCTAAAAGCAATTAACACAAAACTCAGAGTCTTCTCTCTTCCCAGCCTCCATGTGGGGAACTTTTATTTCTTACAACGCACAAAACATCTTCATTAAAAATTCCAGAAGTTCCCCCCTTTCAGTTCTTACAGGGCGTTTTTTATACAGATACAAAGCACTGGTGTGTATGGGGTCCTCTTGACCAATCGAATTCATCATACTCATTTACGTAAAACTTTTGGCATCTACAACATTGGTCCTCAATCACAGTTCCAGGAATACAAGACCAGCAACACATCTGCAAGAAATCAGAACTGGTCTACGTGACAGTTACACAATAACAATCTCATCACTGCGGTCAACTCCTCATTCCTGAGCAAACTGGACTGCTGAACTAATGTCAAAGTGACCTGGCAGGATTTAGGATCAGAATCAGAATCAGCTTTATTGCCAAGTTCGTAGATACAAACAAGGAATTTCACTCTGGTACACTTTGCTTTCATTGGATCAGTCCAATGACAGTGGTGTCATCTACAAACTTCAGGAGTTTCACGGACGAGTCCGATGAGGTGCAGTCATTTGTGTACAGAGAGAAGAGGAGTGGGGATAGAACACACCCCTGGGGGGCACCAGTACTTATTGATCTGGATCGAGAGAAGATGCTCCCCAGTCTCACCTGCTGCTGTCGGTCCGTCAGGAAGCTGTTGATCCACTGACAGGTGGAGGCTGGGACGTTGAGCTGGGTGAGCTTCTGGTGGAGGATGTCTGGTATGATGGTGTTGAAGGCTGAGCTGAAGTCTACAAACAGGATCCTGGCGTACGTCCCTGGGTGGTCGAGGTGTTGCAGGATGAAGTCTAGACCTAAGTTAACAGCATCATCTGCCGACCTGTTTGCTCGGTAAGCAAACTGCAGGGGGTCCAGCAGGGGGCCTGTGATGTCTTTCAGGTTCTTCAACACCAGCCGCTCAAAGGATTTCATGACCACAGACGTCAGGGCTACAGGCCTGTAGTCATTTAATCCTAGGATGGTGGGTTTCTTGGGAACCGGGATGATGGTGGATCGTTTGAGGCAGGAGGAGACCTCACACCTCTCCAGTGACTTGTTGAAGATACTTGTGAAGATCAGAGCGAGTTGATGTGCGCAGGCTTTCAGGCATGATGGGGAGACGTTATCAGGTCCTCCAGCTTTCTTTGTTTTCATGCGCTGAAAGAGCCTGTTTACCTCTTCCTCGGAGATCTTTAAATGATGGTAGAAGAGATCAGACTCTCCACAACAGACTTATAGAAGATATGCAGCATCTTGCTGCAAACACCAAAGGACCTAAGCTTCCTCAAGAAGTACAGTCTGCTCTTTCCCTTCTTGTAGATGGCTTCACATTTGCATCTCCACTCTAGTCTGTTGTCCAGGTGAACACCGAGGTATTTATACTCCTCCACCACCTCCACTTCTTCTCCCATGATAGAAATAGTTTTTGACTTATTCCTGTTTCTCTTAAAATCTACAATCATCTCCTTTGTTTTAGTCACGTTCAAGATGAGATGATTGTTTCCACACCATGCCACAAAGAGGTCCACCACCTTCCTGTACTCAGCTTCTTGTCCATCTCTGATCCACCCCACGACTGCAGAATCATCCGAGTATTTCTGCAGATGACAGGAGTTTGTCTTGTACTGGAAGTCTGAGGTGTACAGAGTGAAGAGGAATGGTGAGAGTACAGTCCCCTGTGGTGCTCCTGTGCTGCTGACTACCTGGTTAGACTCACAACCCTTCGGTCTCACAAACTGTGGTCTGTTGGTCAGGTAGTCTTTGATCCAGGAGATTGTTGAGGCCTCCAACTGAGTCTTCTGGAGTTTCTGACAAAGAAAATCAGGTTGGATTGTGTTAAATGCACTGGAGAAATCAAAGAACATGATCCTCACAGAGCTGCTGGCTTTGTCCAGATGACAGTGGGTTTGGTGAAGCAGGTGTATGATGGCATCTTCAACTCCAACTCCACAGCGATAAGCAAACTGAAGGAAGTCCTGATAGTTTACTGTTTGCTTACTCAGGTGGGCCAACAGGAGTCTCTCTAGGACCTTCATGATGTGGGATGTCAGGGCAACAGGTCTATAGTCATTGAGGACTGATGGGTGAGTTTTCTTTGGTACCGGAACAAGACAGGAGGTCTTCCACAACACTGGAACCTTCTTCTGGACCAGGCTAAGGTTGAAGAGGTGCTGCAGAATCCCACAGAGCTTCTCTGCACAGGCCTTAAGGACTCTAGGGCTGACATGACCTGGACCTGCAGCCTTGATCCGGTTCAGTCTTTCAAGTTGCATCTTCACCTGACTTCTAGAGACTTCATTTTGGATATTTTATCTGGGATATGATCTTTTCATCTGGGATATGATCCCTCAGCCGTGTCTCAGTAAAGCACACAATACTGCATTCCCGGTACTCTGGCTGGGTCCTTTGTAGGGCTTGGAGTTCATCCAACTTGTTTCCCAATGATCTCACATTGCTCATCATAGTCGACGGAAGAAATGGTTTGAACTTCCTCCTTCTCTCTCTTCTCTTAGCTCCTGCTCTGCATTCACAGTGTCTCATTTTCAATTCATCAGGGATTTGGGGTTGTAGTTGAAGTATTATTTGAGCTTTTGAGATATTAATCAGCTGCTCCCGGTTGTAAGCAACAATCCTGTTGCCATGGCAATGCATAACAAATGTCCAAAAGTAGAAAAGTATTAGGAAAAATCCTCCAAGCTGCACAGCATCCGACACCGGAGCGTACAGTCATCCAAGAATTTTTTTTAAAATGAAATTAAGAAATAAATAAACACATGTAATGAATATATAATGTGCCTCAGATAAAAATACTGATTTAATTTTAAAGATATTTAATTATTTCATGATTTAATAAATTGTTTCATGTTCCTGTGCACTATTCATCAGTAATTTATTTTGTCATACATCCATCAAAGTCAGTGGGTGGCGCATAGACTACTGGATGGTTGCTCTGGTCTGAGGTAAATGCTCCAATGTTGGCGACCCAATAGTGATGTGGGAATACTGGGAGACCCAAACCACCCTCATTGGTTGGTCTGTACAGATGCTTTTTTGAGATTCTATGTTTTTTGTATCCCCGTATAACCTCTAAAATAATTTTCTCTAAGCTCTTAAAATGTCCAGCTGGAATCAATATTGGCAAATCTGGAAAGAAATATATACATTTTGGTAAAGCCATCATCTTGATTGCATCGGCTCTACCTATCATTGAGAGTGGTAGAGTCCACCAATATGATTCCTTACGTTTTAGGTTATCTACACTTTCCACAAAATTACATCTAAATCTATATTTATTGTTATTTTCAACCCTAAATATGTAATGCTATGTCATACAACGTTAAGAGAACAGTTTGATATTAATCTAACATTCCCTAAAAACATTAGTTCACTTTTAGACCAAATAATATTAAAACCAGAAATTAATCCAATTTTCCAAATATTGCAAAAGACACAGGATTCCCTCCTCAGGATTACTTAGGATGAAAATCATATTATCAGCATATAGTGATACAAGACAATCTGCCAGGCCAATATTAATCCCTTTTATGTAGGGGTGATTTCTTATCCCCATCACAAGCGGTTCTGAAGCTAAATTCAATAATAAAGGGAACAAGCAGTCGCCTTGTCTTACACCTTGATGTAGATTGAATGGAGCTGATGAAATGTTGTTTGAGATAACAAAAGACTTTGGTGTTGAGTAAATTGTTCTGACCCAATTTATAAAATTTAAGCCAAAACCAAATCTAGACAGTACTTCAAACAAATACGGCCATTCAATCAAATCAAAGGCTTTTTGTGCATCCAGTGATCAGATTGCTGCTTGACATTTCCCCTTGTAATCCGAGTGAAGCACATTTAATAGTCTGCGTACGTTCCAAAAAGAAAATCTACCTGGTTCAGAACCACATTGGTCAGGATTCATTACTGACTATATTATTTTGGTTAAACGAAGAGCTAAGGTTTTAGTTATCATCTGGTGATCAAGATTTAACAAAAAGATCAGCCTATAGTTTGCTGGATCATTTGGATCTTTATCTTTCTTTGCTATTAAACAAATATATGCTTCATAAAGCGAAGGAGGCAATAACTGTCTTGCTGCTGATTCGTTGATCATCCTAATTATAATTGGTGTCAACTTTTCATAAAAGGCTTGATAGAATTTAACCCCAAACCATCTGCTGGAAAAGACATAATTGTCTTTTCCAAAGGTCATTGCTGAAGAAGCTGGTTGTTCAGAGTTCTTTATCCAAACATATTAACAGAAAATTGAATGGAAGGAAGAAGTGTGGTAGGACAAGGTGCACCAGCAACAGAGAGAAGCGCAGCCTTAAGAGGATTGTCAAGCGAAATCTATTCAAGGAGTGGACTGAGGCTGGAGTCGGTGCATCAAGAGCCGCCACACAGACAAATACTAGACATGGGCTACAAATGTCACATTCCTCATGTCAAGCCACCCCTGAACCAGAGACAGCGTCAGAACCATCTTGGCTGGACTCAGGAGAAAAGGAACTGGACTGTTGCTCAATGGTCCGAAGTTCTGTTTTCAGATGAAAGTAAATTCTGCATTTTGTTTGGAGATCAAGGTCTCAAGAGTCTGGAGGAAGGGTAGAGAGAAACAGAACCCACATTGCTTGAAGTCCAGTGTGAAGTTTCTACAGCCAGTGATGGCTTGGGGTGCCATGTCATCTGCTGGTTCTGGTCCACTGAGTTTTATGAAGTCCACAGTCAATGCAACCATCTACCAGGAAATTCTAGAGCACTTCATACTTCCTTCTGCTGACCAGCTGTATGGAGATACTGATTTTATTTTCCAGCAGGACTTGGTACCGGCCCCACTGCCAAAGGTACCAGAAGCTGGTTCATTGACCATGGTCTTCCTGTTCCTGGTTGGCCAGCAAACTGCCCTGACCAGAACCCCATAGAGGATGATGAGAGACACGAGACCCAACAAGGCAGATGACCACAAGGCAGCTATCAAAGCAATCTGGGCTTCCAGAACACCTCAGCAGAACCACAGGCTGATTGCCTCCATGCCACGCCACATTAATGCAGTAATTCATACAAGAGGATTAAGGGCATAGAAATGGACATACTGTTCAGAAACATGACATTTGTTCTTAAAATATCCTTTATTGATTGGTCTAATGTGATATTCTGATTTTCTGAGACGCTGAATTTTGGTTTTCTTGTAATCATCAAAAATAAAAGAAACGAAGGCTTAGAATATATCCCTCTATTTCTGATGATTCTATATATCAGTTTGATTTTCTGAGATGAGTGCAAAACATATTACACGTTTAAACAATGTTCTAATTTATTGGGATGTACCTATAAATATACCATGGTTTTACTGTATCACAATATTAACACAAACAAGTTTTAACATGATCTGAAAACCTTTACTTCCAACATCTGTTCTTGGTTTTCACTGTAGATTAAATCTGACATTGATCAGTTGATAATTATCTGAAACTCTGATATTTAGGATCTGAAACTTTGAGTGTATTCACACCAGCCATTTCTGGTCTGCTTTAAACGGACCAGAGTTTGTTTCCCTCTTGGTCCGGGCCTTTTGAGCAGGTGTGAATACACTGAAACGATCACTGGTCCGAACCAAACAACCGGACCGAGGCCCACTTGTTGAGGTGGCCTCGATCCGCTTCCAAACAGACTCTGGTGCGGTTTGCTTATGGTGTGAGTACGAACCGGCCCCTATCCGAACCAACTACAGAAAACATACGTCTGTTTGGACCTAACAAGCCACTGTAGCCAGTAGCAAAGGTTTAAGTTGTACTTAAATCATACATGATCAGTTGTATGTTGCTTAGCAACGCTGCTACCGGCATGCTGAGAGATGGGGCCCTCAGAGCACATCGTCTCCTTTGGCTGGAAGGACGCATTTTCCTGACGCCGCTGCAGAATTACAGTGAGGAAAATAAATATTTGAACACCTGTGAAAATCAGTGTTAATATTTGGTACAGTAGCCTTTAACAGAGGTCAAAGGTCAGATGTGGCCTGGGTGACATAAAAGGTTAAGACCTGGTTTCAGCTATAAATAGACAATAATTATAATGTTTTAATCAACTAGTGTCTGTTTGTAAAGCAGCATTAGACAGTAAATTATTAATCTTCTTATTCTGAATGTGCAGCTTTAACATCTCTGCTCTGTGATGTTTCCTCTCCTGCAGGTCAGAAAAACATCACAGTTAAACCTGGAGAAGACGTCATTCTGCCATGTAGAGCAGCTGGGAACAAAACTGATATAGATGTAGAGTGGACCAGAACTGATGTTGGGTTAGATCAACCTGTTCTTTCTTACAAAAATAAGACTTTTACTCATGAGGATCAGTCTCAATCCTTTAAGAACCGGGTGGATCTGAAGGACGTGAAGAATGGTGATGCGTCTTTGGTTCTGAAGAGCGTGACAACTGATGATACAGGAAGATATGAGTGTCGAGTCGATCAGAGAGGAAATAATCTGGACACTAACCTCATCAGCATCATTGATATGAGAGTGGAACCAGGTGAGTCTGTTTGTTTCTGGATCAGAACTTCTAGCAGCTTCCTGGTTCTTGACATGAGAGAAACATCTCAGATCAGATGTTTGTGTTTTCTAAGCTCTGTTTCTCCAGGTCTGCAGCTTCTGTCTGCATTAGATGGACAGAGACAAACACTTCAATGATTCATGGTCTTCATGTCCAACAGAACTGAGATCTGATGGTTCATTTTCACCTAAATCTACTTTCTAAACACATCAGGCTCCAAGAAACTCTGAAATCATCTCAACTGAATTTAAAAATACTATTTATTACAATAAAAACCACAAAAATGATCAATTATCTGTTTTAGAATCAGAAAAAGTCAACAATGGTTGCAGATATGAAGATGAAGGTAACGTTGAAATGAAATAAAACTAGAAGCAAATATTTCCTGTAAAACTGTAAATCTGTTGGTGTTTTTACCTCATCAGCTGCAGCTCTAGAAAATCAATCAATCAAACATCAACTAGAACCAAATGAAGTGAAGGAAGATGATTGAATCAATATGATCTGATTCTACTGATGGAAACATCTAAAGACATGTCAGACCTGTCCATCTCATCCATCCAACTTTTACACCTGGAGAAATATTTATGTTTATTATCAGGCTAAAAATCATCATATCTCCACCTGTTAATGTTAGAAACTAGGAGAGGGTTAGAAATCTGCACTTTCCAGCTTTGAAACCGGACCGGGACGTCCCAGAACCTTCTGACCCACCAGGCTGTTGGTTCCACTGTTGGCTCTGAAAGTTGGGCTGTTTATGTGGATGACGTCCCCTGAAGAATAAAATGAGACCAAAACAGCATTAATCTCAGATTGTTTCATAGAGGTCATGGCAGGGGTCCCAAACTGTAGCTCAGGGGCCATTTGTGGCCCTAGGATGGATTTTGTGGCCCCTGGACCACATTTCAGGAATGGATCAAGTCTAGTTGGCCAGTCCAGGCAGCTGGTGCTGAGATGCTTTTCAAAGAACATTTTAGAGTCAAATTTGACTGATTCCAGAAAGATGCAGACAAGTTGAAATCTTCTTAAAATGGAGTTAATTCTTGTCTTCTTCACTGATCTGCCTCCATGCTGCCTGGGAACCGGTGGACATGTTCTTCTACGAGATACCTGCAGTGTTGATGAGACTCTGTAGAAAGCAGCTGGTCTGAGATCAGAGAGCAGATCATCAGTCACCTCCTACCGGACAGATCAGAATCACACCTGGTTCTGTTCTGCAGGGAACAAAGAGGATGGAGGGAACAGGAATGGACTGATTTTTGATCTGGTTCTGCTGTTGTTCCTGTTTTTCTGCGCCTTAGAAGGCAGAAATATTCATCATCAAACTGAACCCACCTCCATTATCAGAAGCTGAAGGTGAGAACATCATGACAGGACCATAAAAGTGTGATCATCCAGGACAACCTGTGAGAAGCTTTCAACTCACCAACATGAAGGATAAAACTCATTTCTACCTGATTGTTTTTCCCTGATCCGGTCAGAGATTCCTGACAGTTTGGACTCGTTACTAAAAGTAAATTTAACAACATTTTAAACCTTCTCAGATTGAACCAGCTGTATTTTAGGAGGCTTCTGGAACTGGGAGCATTTATTTTAAACATGCTAATATTTGTTTTTGTTTCCTTCATCATCAGGTCATACAGCTAAGATGGAGTATTGGGGCCATTGTGGATAAAGAATAAAAATAATGTGGACTAGAAGAAAGATCAGAGATTTCTAGAATAATTTCACATGTTTACAAGATAATACTTCCCTGATGTCACAAAGTTGAAAATTTGCAGGAAAAAATTGAAGACATAAATTATTATTCTCTGATATTGTAAAGTCAGATGTTTGCATGAAGAAAACTCAGAAGTTTACTGAGATTATAAAGTCAGACTAAAGTACCAGAAGTCCTCTAAGATTGAAATGGTAAATTTAGGAGCTGAGCATCTGGTCATGTTCCAGAGGTTAAATGGTACCGCCGTGTTCTTGTCCTGTATCAGAACCACTTCTCCTGGGTTCAGACCCACCATGAACGTCTCTAAGAAGTTCTGGAAAACCCGCCTGTAGCAGCGAGGAAGAAGCTGCAACATGGCTGCATCCAGTCTGCACCTGGGAGATGTTCTGATACTGGAGGAGTCTGGATCTGCTGTTTACATGCTGGGAAATATCCAGATGTTCATCCCATAAATGTTGCACCTCAACCTTAGAGAACTTCTGGGATTTATGTTGCAAATAATTTAGAAAGTCTCCAAGTTTCATACTTTACCATGTAAGAGAGTTTAAAATAGTGTTAAATTGTTTGTTAAAATTTATGGTTTTAATCGTGGTAAATTATAATTTTTTTCTAGTGAATTTACAACTTTTCAGTATCAGAAGATTTTTCTGGTAAATATGGGCATTATATCTAGACATTTCTGAGTGATTTTTGTTATACATTTGCTCCTCCGTGTCGACATAATAATTATTTTTATTTTATCTACAATGGACCTAATCCATTGTAGGACAGTAAACATTCTTGACACTGACTTTAAAACATTCGACTCAAACGTGTTTAAAGTGTCAAAACGGTCATTTCTTGAATTAATTACCTTGAATATATTTAGAATTTCTCTTTTTGAAATATATTTCAATATGTTTTCTGAGCTATGTTGCTGTACTGAGCAGTTACTGCTTGTTACTACGTGTTACTGTGTGTTACTGCTTGTTACTGCGTGTTACTGCACGTTAATGCTTGTTACTACGTGTTACTGCGCGTTAATGCTTGTTACTACGTGTTACTGGGTGTTACGTGTTACTGCGTGTTACTACGTGTTACTGCGTGTTATGGCGTGTTACTACGTGTTACTGCGTGTTACTACGTGTTACTGCGTGTTACTACGTGTTACTGGGTGTTACTATGTGTTACTGTGTGTTACTGCGTGTTACTGCGTGTTACTACGTGTTACTGTGTGTTACTACGTGTTACTGTGTGTTACTGCGTGTTACTACGTGTTACTGTGTGTTACTACGTGTTACTACATGTTACTGTGTGTTACTGCGTGTTACTACGTGTTACTGTGTGTTACTACGTGTTGCTGTGTGTTACTACGTGTTACTGTGTGTTACTGCGTGTTACTACGTGTTACTGTGTGTTACTACGTGTTACTGCATGTTACTGCGACAGGTCGTCCAAATCTCGGCAGGCATGTCAACCACTGCTTCCACAACCTACTGCATGCGCCACTTCCTGCGGACATGTTTCCTGTGGAGAAGTGAAAGTAAAGTTTCATCAGAAGGTCAGGAGATGATCATCTGCTGGTAGCTGATGTCCTCCAGGGCTTTGAAAGTGTCTCTCTGTTTGTTCTTGTTGCTCTCTGACCAGAAGATGAAGATGCTGGTGGTTCTGGATCATCTTGCACGGATTAATCTGCTTCTTCTCTCTGCTCTCATCATCTCTGAAGACCGATGATGACTTTTGATTTATTGTAAAGTGAAGTTCAGGGCAGTTAGTGGAAAACACTGGAGCTGTGAGAACAGAAATAACAGTTTAGTGAACTGGGATGAGGATGTTTTATTGATGTCAGGAGGTCATGAGGAGGTTCTGCTCCATCCGGTCGTCTTCCTATGGGAGATTTCACGTGGGGGAGGGGCTACCGTTATATTGACATGGTTGTTTGTTTTTAAAAAACCTACCCCGCCCCCTATTTATCGAGGGACCATGGATGGATGGTTACTGATCCTGTGACTGTTCACATACTGCAGTACTGTAATAATGATGCCTTCTGGTGTTTCCCTTGCATAGAACCCAGACACAGAACCAGGTCCAACAGTTTCCAGCCCAGCCACACGGCCTGCAGAAGGTGTACTGACTCCTCACCAAGAGCCATGTCTAACTCAAACATCCCATTGGCCACAGCAACCCAGCGCTGTGCACTAATAAATCACTGGATTACATCATAAACACTGGAAACATCATCCAGTCTCAGAGCTCCTGCAGCCTTAACTGACCTTTAACCTTAGCTGTGTTTCACAGTACTGAGATTATGGCTGCAGTCTGAAAGGTCCTACAACTAAACAGCAGACGATAGACACAGAATGGAAACATTAGAAAGATCAAAACAACTTGACTCTCCAGCAGTTCAAGATCTTCTTCTTGGGTCTGAGCTTCAGTACCGGTACCAGTCCAGTCTGCTGAAAGACAGGAACCCAGAGATCCAGCTGTCCTCCACAGGCTGCAGGAGAGTCTGTTATTCCAGCTGGAGGCAGATCATAGCACTCCTTTTTCCCTCACAATCCACCTACTGCAGGAACCTTTCCCTGAGCTGGTGGCTGCAGCCCAGCAGCTAAAATAGGCTCCCGTCTCCTTTAGATGCTGCTGCAACATTTCATTAAAACAATAAGTTAAACTCTTATTCCCATCAGAGACACGTTAGATGTCGTCATGGGACATTTCATCAGCTTCTTCAGCTTCAACAGGGACAGCTCTGTGTTCAGTTAACATACAGGTCCTTCTCAAAATATTAGCATATTGTGATAAAGTTCATTATTTTCCATAATGTAAAGATGAAAATTTAACATTCATATAATTTAGATTCATTGCACACTAACTGAAATATTTCAGGTCTTTTATTGTCTTAATACGGATGATTTTGGCATACAGCTCATGAAAACCCAAAATTCCTATCTCACAAAATTAGCATATTTCATCCGACCAATAAAAGAAAAGTGTTTTTAATACAAAAAACGTCAACCTTCAAATAATCATGTACAGGTATGCACTCAATACTTGGTCGGGAATCCTTTGGCAGAAATGACTGCTTCAATGCGGCGTGGCATGGAGGCAATCAGCCTGTGGCACTGCTGAGGTCTTATGGAGGCCCAGGATGCTTCGATAGCGGCCTTTAGCTCATCCAGAGTGTTGGGTCTTGAGTCTCTCAACGTTCTCTTCACAATATCCCACAGATTCTCTATGGGGTTCAGGTCAGGAGAGTTGGCAGGCTAATTGAACACAGTGATACCATGGTCAGTAAACCATTTACCAGTGGTTTTGGCACTGTGAGCAGGTGCCAGGTTGTGCTGAAAAATGAAATCTTCATCTCCATAAAGCTTTTCAGCAGATGGAAGCATGAAGTGCTCCAAAATCTCCTGATAGCTAGCTGCATTGACCCTGCCCTTGATAAAACACAGTGGACCAACACCAGCAGCTGACACGGCACCCCAGACCATCACTGACTGTGGGTACTTGACACTGGACTTCTGGCATTTTGGCATTTCCTTCTCCCCAGTCTTCCTCCAGACTCTGGCACCTTGATTTCCGAATGACATGCAGAATTTGCTTTCATCCGAAAAAAGTACTTTGGACCACTGAGCAACAGTCCAGTGCTGCTTCTCTGTAGCCCAGGTCTGGGGAATGCGGCACCTGTAGCCCATTTCCTGCACACGCCTGTACACGGTGGCTCTGGATGTTTCTACTCCAGACTCAGTCCACTGCTTCCGCAGGTCCCCCAAGGTCTGGAATCGGCCCTTCTCCACAATCTTCCTCAGGGTCCGGTCACCTCTTCTCGTTGTGCAGCGTTTTCTGCCACACTTTTTCCTTCCCACAGACTTCCCACTGAGGTGCCTTGATACAGCACTCTGGGAACAGCCTATTCGTTCAGAAATTTCTTTCTGTGTCTTACCCTCTTGCTTGAGGGTGTCAATAGTGGCCTTCTGGACAGCAGTCAGGTCGGCAGTCTTACCCATGATTGGGGTTTTGAGTGATGAACCAGGCTGGGAGTTTTAAAGGCCTCAGGAATCTTTTGCAGGTGTTTAGAGTTAACTCGTTGATTCAGATGATTAGGTTCATAGCTCGTTTAGAAACCCTTTTAATGATATGCTAATTTTGTGAGATAACAATAAAAGACCTGAAATATTTCAGTTAGTGTGCAATGAATCTAAAATATATGAATGTTAAATTTTCATCATGACATTAGAATCAGAATCAGAATCAGAAAAGCTTTATTGCCAAGTACGTTTTTGGACATACAAGGAATTTGTTTTGGCGTAGTCGGTGCAATACAGTACAAATTAAACAGTACAAACATATCTACAATATAATATAAATAAATAAATATTTATTATGGAAAATAATGAACTTTATCACAATATGCTAATATTTTGAGAAGGACCTGTACCTGCTGAGAACTTACACTGTAAAAACGGACTCCATGATAGATTCAAATATTCTAATAAATGTATTACTTACTTGGTTCTATATGGGAAGAAAGCCATCAGAAACTGAATTTGAGTTGTTCACATTGAAAATGTGTTTGTGTAATTTCAATGCAATTCAATTCAGTTTTATATATATAGCGCCAATTCACAACACATGTCGTCTCAAGGTTCTTCACAACAGTCAGGTACATACATTCCAATTAATCCTAATCATTGAACAGTTCAGTCAGATTCAGTTATTTATTCAAATTGGATAAAAAGTTTTTCTATCTAAGGAAACCCAGCAAATTGCATCCAGTCAGTGACTTGCAGCATTCACTCCTCCTGGATGAGCATGTAGAGACAGTGGACAGTCACTGGCGTTGACTTTGCAGCAATCCCTCATACTGAGCATGCATTTAGCGACAGTGGAGAGGAAAAACTCCCTTTTAACAGGAAGAAACCTCCAGCAGAATCAGAACCAGGCTCAGTGTGAGCGGCCATCTTCCACCACTTACTGGGGGTTTGAGAGAACAGAGCAGAGACACAAAAGGAACACAGAAGCATTGATCCAGGAGTACTTTCTATGGGAAGGAAAAGTAAATGTTAATGTTTTCAAGGTTAGAGTCTGAAAGAGAGCACATAGAGTTTGTTACAGTAAAAACTCAGTCAATCGCCATGTCTAGGAGAGAGAAAGGTGAAACAGCTAACTCCTGGCACATTGTTTTCAAAATCCCGCTGGGTTTCCCCAATGGGTGGAAGTTAAACAGATATAATTCAGTCAGATGAAATCTAATATTAACATTTTTTGTTTATTTATTATAATAATTCTTATTATGCTCTGCAAATAAACTGATTTAAACTTTGTTCCTTAAGTTAATATGTTAGTGTTTAAGTTGTTGAAAGCTTTACAAATAAATTAAAGAAATGGTATTTGTCATCAATGTGTTTTATCTAGTGTTAGATTTTTATATCTATGAACACAAACAATATTTTCAACATTTTAAATGGCTGAATAATGAACAAGATCATAAAACTATAAAATTTTAAAACAAAACAGCATCATAAGCCATCAGCAATATGTAAAAGGTTAAATAAAAACCATGTAGTCATTTAAACATCCATTGGTACTTTTCAAATGGAATAATACACGTTGATCAATAAAATAATCGTCGTTTATGGAGCTCCCAATACAATAAGACTTATCAGGCGGCCATCATCCAGAAGAAGAAAGTGAGATCATAAGCCCTGTCCTAATACCCACACTACACCCTACGCCCTTCTATGAAGTGTGTACATTGTAGAAGTGCTTGTAGGGGTTGAAGTGCGCAGGTTACAAGTGTGCAAAACTAGATAACTGGGACAGTAGTTGTTACGTCATCGGCCCGGTCCCAATACTCGCACCTCCACCCTCTATTGCGCGTTCCCGTTGATGGGTTCGGAGGCGTAGTGTGTCCCAATTCTCCAGTGGTCCTTAGCCCCGCCCCCTTTGTGCCCTCAATCCACACTTGGGCTAGCGCGCATCTAAGGACCTGTCCCAATTCCCACACTACACCCTACGCCCCTCTATGAAGTGTTTACTTTGTACAAGTGCATGTAAGGGTTGAAGTGCGCAGGTTACAACCTGCATAATTGGAGAATTAGGACAGTAGGGGTTACGTCATCGACTTGCAGCTCTGCACCGTAACTGCAACATCAAAAAGAGCGGGAAACAGCGCTGTTTTCACAGTCTTGCTGCTAAAAAAACTATTTAAAACTGCAACAAGCAAATTGTTTTGAGGAGAAGAAAGTGCAGGAAGCCACGGAGGTTTATACACCAGACTCTCGCCGCGCCAGTGTTTGTTTGAAAGGTAACTTCAGTGTTATGACCTACTGACTGCCCAGAGTCACTCTGAACCCACTGGTTTCTTACAATGTTGAGTCCGGAAAACCAGTAAAAAAATATATTTGTCCGCTTGCTGTCTAAAGTTTACGCAGTTCTTATTATTCTGATTTGGTGGCTGGTTACGTTGACGGTTGTGATTGGTTTTTGCTCAGAACGTCATCTGCAGCAGTGACTTGTGGGTAATATACTTCGGCGAAGTCCGCTTAGATGCGGGCTTCACCGAAGTGCGGATGTGGGGCACAAAGGGGGTGGGGCTAAGGACCACTCTGGAGAATTGGGACACACTATAGACTCGAACCCATCAACGGGAACGTGCAATTCAGGGACACAAGGGTGGAAATGCGGGTATTGGGACAGGGCCATCGATGAATCTGTGTTTGATTAATCTGTGGCTATCATCAAGGACCCGGATGTGTGACACAAAAACTGAATTTTGGAACTGAAATTGAATTACAGACCTGAAAGTGAAAGTAGTCTAACTGAATTTTTAATACAACGAAATACATTTTAAAAGCAAATGAATTCAGCTTCAAACCATTAAATTCAGTTTCCGTTTAGTGAAATTTTCAAACCAATGCATTTAATTTCAAATTACACAAATACAAGTTCAGTCAGAGCCATTCAAATTCAGTTCCTGATGGCACAAGTTTCTTCCAATACTTCTATCTGTTTCTGTGTGATTAATAACTTCAGTTAAATATTAGAGTTATTACCTTTAACCTAAGATGTTTTACACAACAAGGCAGAGAACACAACCAGAACATCAGGTTCTAAGAAGAACAAAAGAATAGTCCACTATTTGTCCATCAGTGGGACATTTAAAGTGAGAAGAACAGAGTTACAAACATAGAACTGCTGGTTAAAGGTCAGAAATATAATCAGACAGCTGCTGTAGATCCAGGTCAGAGGTCATGATGTTCTTTATGTGTCTCCAAAGAACCGTTTCCATCCTGGGCCATAGCTCTCCTGGTTCTCCTGGTTCTGGTTCTAATTGTTGCTACAGGTCTTTTATATCATTTCCGGCTCCATTTCATGTCAGGTGAGTCTCTAAAATTACATTACCCATAATGCCAATGGTCACTGTCTGATCTCCTGTCATTGCCAGAACCTTCTCACTCATCCATCCATCTGATTGGCTCCTTAATAGTTTCTGACTCCTTCTTTAGTAGCTCCTCCAAATGTCATGAAGAAGAAACACGTCTTCATCAGAAACTGGTTTAAACTGGTTTCTGTCAGACAAGAGACAGACGTCAGGTGAGCTCAGGTCACCTGGTTGGTCCACGTCCTCAGACAACCTGCTGGACCTTCTTCATCCTGAGAGTCCTCCACCAACATGAGACTCAGAGACAAGGAGGAGACAGTCATGTGACCATCAGACCTCCTGCTGCTGTCTGTCCAACTCATCTTGTCCTTTGTTGTCCTCTCAGATTACAAGGTGGAGGTGGATTCAGGGGTGGAGTCGGTCCTGCTGCCCTGGAGAACCATAGTTCACCTGCCTAAAGATGCTAGAGTGGAGTGGAGGGATTGTGATGGTGATAAGGTCCATGTGTATGAGAACGGTTCTGATCATCCTGAACAACAGCACCAGTTCTACAGAACCAGAACCAAGATGAATGAAGACCTGCTGAGAACTAAAGACCTCAGTCTGACTCTGAAACATCCCACAGATAAAGACAGTAACATCTACACCTGCATCGTCTCCAGCAGGAAGGGAAACATCCTGATGAAGAAACAAGTTGATCTCTGGGTCAAAGGTCAGTGGTTTAAAACTGATGTTATTGTATTTTTCCAATCAGCTGATTAGTTGTGATCAATAGTGATCAGAGGCTCATTAGAAGGTGGAAGAGTCAAAGTAAATGTGATGTAATGAGTGCAGCATGTTTCCATAGCAACACATTAGAATGATGAAGATGAGGAACCAGTGTAGGAGGCAGAGGTCCAGTCCAGACAGGGACCAGTTTCCAGCTCCAGGTTTTCATCACTTCTCATGACAAACACTAATCTGATCAATGGAAGCTTTGGTGGGACTGAAGAAGCAGCTGGACGCTTTGACTCGGGACCATTTCCACTGCTGGAGAAACGGGTTTGGGTTCAGAACCGACACATGGATCAGAAGAGAAACATCAGCATTTAAGTTCCTGCAACCAGAACCGCTGGTTTCACATCTGAAAGGAACATTTGTCCTGAAATCAGCAGAACCAACATCACATCAAGATTTGCAGCATTTCTCACTAAATTCACATGATAGCAGAAGAACTGAGGCCCAGGTTCTGATAGGTTCTTCCAAGGGAACTGTTTGGATCAGCACAGGAACATTTCTGTCTGGCTCTAATTAACTAGTTTGAGCTCCAACAGAGAGGTGGTTCTGATTCTGTTTTAGAAACATTTCTCCCTGACCACCATCAGAAACATGGATCCCTCCAGAATCCAGCAGAACCAGGCCTCAGAGGTCCAGAAGCTTCAGCTCCTCTCACCTTTCAGCCAGTTTTCCTGTCAGGTGTGCTGGAAGGTTCTGGATCTCTGCACAGCTTCAGAACCATCACCTTAAAGTAGTTTCATCAACACTTCCAGAACCCGGTCAGGTTGTCAGAGAGAAGCTTCTCTTCACTGAAGGTTGTGAGGACCAGGAAGAAGATCTTCCTCCATGGATCTTCCTTCAACATGTCAGGAATCAAACTAGAGGACAGGAACATCTGAAGTGTTGCTTCATTTCTTCTGGTTGGTCCACGTTGAAAAGACTGAGCTGCTGAAAACTAATCCCACTTAGAGCCTGTCTGGTTCTGGTCTCCAGTTGGACCTGTCTTTGTCTTTCTGCCAGTCTGAGGGAACCAGGAGCTAGATGAAGATGTTGGATCAACATGTTGAAGCTGTGAAGAACTGCAGCAGCAGCTTGAACACAGTGTTGACTGCTGGTTGGGTCAGTCTGCAGGGTTCTGCTGGGTCTCCTGTCCACACTGAGGACTTTCTGTCCAACAGTCGGTTCTGCTGCTGATTGGACCCACAGCAAATACAACACTGTCTCTCTTCAGTGGAGACATGGGGCCCATTTCAGACTGGAACCAGTCCAACATGTTGGAACTTCATCCAGTCAAAGAAAATGTCCTCAGAGCTGCTGCTGCTGTCTGTCCAACTCATCTTGTCCTTTGTTGTCCTCTCAGTCCAACAGGTGGAGGTGGATTCAGGAGTGGAGTCTGTCCTGCTGCCCTGCAGAACCACAGTTCACGTGCCTGAAGATGCTACAGTGGAGTGGAGGGAGCGTGGCACTGATGGTGTAGGGGCGACGCACGTGACCATATGCAGAGGCTATAGTCCTCGAAGCGGCTGTCCTGGGTTCGATTCCTGGACCCGGCAACATTTACCGAATGTCTCCCCCTCTCTCCACCCCTTTCCTGTCTACCTACTGTCAAAAAATACAAAATTAAAGGCCACTAGTGCAGAAAAACATATCTTTAGAGTGGAGTGGAGGGATGGATACAACATGAAGGTCCATGTGTATGAGAACGGTTCTGATCATCCTGAAGAACAGGATGAGTTCTACAGAAGCAGAACCAAGATGAATGAAGACCTGCTGAGAACTAGAGACCTCAGTCTGACTCTGAAACATCCCACAGATAAAGACAGTGACATCTACACCTGCAGCATCTCCAGCAGGGAGGGAAACATCCTGATGAAGAAACAAGTTGATCTCTGGGTCAAAGGTCAGTGGTTTAAAACTGATGTTGTTGTATTTTTCCAATCAGCTGATTAGTTGTGATCAATAGTGATCAGAGGCTCATTAGAAGGTGGAAGAGTCAAAGTAAATGTGATGTAAAGAGAAGCGCACAAAAAATATACATTATAAATGCAAAAGTACAGGGGTTGGACAATGAAACTGAAACACCTGGTTTTAGACCACAATAATTCATTAGTATGGTGTAGGGCCTCCTTTTGCAGCCAATACAGCATCAATTCATCTTGGGAATGACATATACAAGTCCTGCACAGTGGTCAGAGGGATTTTAAGCCATTCTTCTTGCAGGATAGTGACCAGGTCACTACGTGATACTGGTGGAGAAAAACGTTTCCTGACTCACTCCTCCAAAACACCCCAAAGTGGCTCAATAATATTTAGATCTGGTGACTGTGCAGGCCATGGGAGATGTTCAACTTCACTTTCATGTTCATCAAACCAATCTTTCACCAGTCTTGCTGTGTGTATTGGTGCATTGTCATCCTGATACACAGCACCGCCTTCAGGATACAATGTTTGAACCATTGGATGCACATGGTCCTCAAGAATGGTTTGGTAGTCCTTGGCAGTGACGCGCCCATCTAGCACAAGTATTGGGCCAAGGGAATGCCATGATATGGCAGCCCAAACCATCACTGATCCACCCCCATGCTTCACTCTGGGCATGCAACAGTCTGGGTGGTACGCTTCTTTGGGGCTTCTCCACACCGTAACTCTCCCGGATGAGGGGAAAACAATAAAGGTGGACTCATCAGAGAACAATACATGTTTCACATTGTCCACAGTCCAAGATTTGCGCTCCTTGCACCATTGAAACCGACGTTTGGCATTGGCATGAGTGACCAAAGGTTTGGCTATAGCAGCCCGGCCGTGTATATTGACCCTGTGGAGCTCCTGACGGACAGTTCTGGTGGAAACAGGAGAGTTGAGGTGCACATTTAATTCTGGTTTTATGTTTTTTGGATACAATCCGGGTTAGTACCCGAACATCCCTTTCAGACAGCTTCCTCTTGCGTCCACAGTTAATCCTGTTGGATGTGGTTCGTTCTTCTTGGTGGTATGCTGACATTACCCTGGATACCGTGGCTCTTGATACATCATAAAGACTTGCTGTCTTGGTCACAGATGCGCCAGCAAGACGTGCACCAACAATTTGTCCTCTTTTGAACTCTGGTATGTCACCCATAATGTTGTGTGCATTTCAATATTTTGAGTAAAACTGTGCTCTTACCCTGCTAATTGAACATTCACACTCTGCTCTTACTGGTGCAATATGCAATCAATGAAGACTGGCTACCAGGCTGGTCCAATTTAGCCATGAAACCTCCCACACTAAAATGACAGGTGTTTCAGTTTCATTGTCCAACCCCTGTAAATTCAAAGCTTCTAAAGTGAGTGCAGATAACCCAACCTGGAGGCCTACCAGCCCGTGCAGCAGAACGCCGAGCGGTGCGCTGAGCTCCGCTGCTCTTTGTTCGGCGCAGCGAAAAACCGCCACTGAAAATAATGGCTTTTAGGGTGCAGCGGCGTGCGCACTACGCCCCCTTCATGGGGTGAAAGGAAGCAGGAACAGACTCAGCGCTACAGCCGTCATAAAAACCACACAGAGAGGGAGTCCAGATGCCAGTGAAAGGGCCTAATTTCATCGTAGCGGGCCGCTATGCGCTGGCGAGAACTCTGTTCACTAAATTCACATGATAGCAGAAGAACTGAGGCCCAGGTTCTGATAGGTTTGGATCAGCACAGGAACATTTCTGTCTGGTTCTAACTAACTAGTTGGAGCTCCAACAGTGATCAGATGTTTGTGTTTCATCAGTGGAACCAGAGAACCACTCGGTACCAACAGGTGAGTCCACAGTCCAGAGAAGATCTCAGACATCACATGATGAAAGCAACCAGAACCAGAGGCGCCTCATGGCTCGGTTCTACAGACAAACTGTTGCTCATTGAAACAAGTCCTCTACTGCTGAAGGTCTGACAGAACCAAACTGAACTGGTCCTCAAGCTTCTGTCACAAACACACAGAACCTCATCCTGATTGGTCCACCAACTCACACGCTTATTATGGGATGTTGATGGCTGGGAGTTCATCTGGACTTGAGTTCCAGGTCCAAAGAACCTGGACAACAGATCTTTGAGAGAAGGTTTACCTGGGAATGAAGGTCCAGATTCAACCTGGAAGAACTTTCTTCTCTGAACTTCTGTAGAAGCTCCTTTGTAGGAGACGGGTCCGGATATTTAGCTGTGAAGTTCTGGAAGAATCCCGCAGACATTCTGGTCCAGTTTGAAGGATAGATTTGCCTCTTCAAGCTGTGGTTCTGCTCTCAGAGACTGAAGCTTTGGCCCGTTTCCTTCATCCTGCTAACATGTTCCAAGGTCCAACAGGACCGATGCAGCAGAACCACTCAGTGATGGAGTTTGTTTGGAGGAAGCAGCCGATCTGAGGTCCGTCTGAACAGCAGCAACTGGATCCATTTCCACAGTAAACTGGTTCAGAACCAGTGATGCTGTTTGGTTCTGAATCTTCAGGCTGGAAAGCTGCTTCTCACGTGATGTTGATGAGAACTTGGTGT
This sequence comes from Girardinichthys multiradiatus, assembly GCF_021462225.1. Classification (NCBI taxonomy): domain Eukaryota; kingdom Metazoa; phylum Chordata; class Actinopteri; order Cyprinodontiformes; family Goodeidae; genus Girardinichthys; species Girardinichthys multiradiatus. The sequence continues at coordinate 8,319,369 of NC_061807.1, read as the reverse complement.
CTCTGCAGGGATCCAGCTTCTTCTCTCCAAACATGTTGGTGAAGAAGAAAGAGAGCAGCTGCAGTTTTAGAACCAGAACCCAGTGAATTCTTTATGGGTTCTGGTTCTACAGCAGTGGAGTGGGAAGAGATCATCTGACAGAGATTTAGAGATGATCTGAGTAGATCCTGCTGCTGCTGCAGGAACAAGGAGGCTGTGATGTGATGAAGGTGTGTGTGTCATGAAGCAGCTGCACACTGCCGTGCAGCAGCACATGGACTAAACATCTCAACAGCATCAGGATTCTGATCGTCTGCAGAACCTTTCTGTTACCTTCTGCTCTCATCTTCTTCTGGCCTTCAGCTTTCTACACAATCAGTCAATAAAGTGATGAAGAGCTGCTGCTGCTGCTGTCTCTACAGCTCATCTTCCTCTTTGTTGTTCTCTCAGACTGTCAGGTGAAGGTGGAGGAGGGGGCGGAGTCTGTCCTGCTGCCGTTCACAACAACACCTGATCTGCTGGGAGATGCTAGAGTGGTGTGGAGAGACATCAGAGACAGGAAGCTCCATGTCTATAAGAATGGTTCTGACAAGCCTGAAAAACAGGACCAGTTCTACAGAAACAGAACAAAGATGAATGAAGACCTGCTGAGAACTGGAGACCTCAGTCTGGTTCTGAGACGTCCCACAGAGAGAGACAGTGGAGAGTACAGATGTGTAGTCTCTAGCGAGAACATCTGGAGACGGAAAACAGTTCAGCTGAAAATCAAAGGTTTGTCTCTTGGTCCATCTATCTTCTGTCCATCTATCTTCTGTCCATCTATCTTCTGTCCATCTATCATCTGTCCATCTATCTTCTGTCCATCTATCTTCTGTCCATCTATGTTCTGTCCATCTATCTTTTGACAGACTGTCTTCTGTCCATCTATCTTCTGACCATCTATCTTCTGTCCATCTATCTTCTGTCCATCTATCTTCTTTCCATCTGTCTTCTGTCCATCTATCTTCTGTCCATCTATCTTCTGTACATCTATCTTCTGACCATCTGTCTTCTGACTGACTGTCTTCTGTCTCCTCAGCAGCAACAGTTCAGGTCCAGGACCAACCAGAGGAAATCAGGACCAGAACCAGCTCCACTGATCCGACTCCTCTGATGGCTGATCAATCAGTCTGATTAGTTTGTTAATCCATCTTTGATTACTGATCCAATCTGACTTTGGATCAGAGAGAAGATCTCAGTGAAGGTTCTGATGGATCATCAGAGGAACCTTGATCCAGTCTGCAGACTCTGTATTGATCAGTATTGATTGTATATATATATGTCCTGTGAATGTTCTGATCCATATTTGATCTTCTACGGACCTCTGTTACTGTGTGAGAAGCAGTTTGTATCTCCAGGATTTCTGTGGAGTCAACCTGGATGTTTCAGTGTTTTTCTAAGTTCTTCTTCACTCTGCTGCTCTTCCTCCTCTCTTCTATATATCCAGTCATTATAAAGTTGTCACATGTATCTACTGCACTGAGATGTTTGCTGTGTATGAAACGGGACCTTCTCTCCAGGAGGTCTGGTGCTCTTTATCAGGAGCAGCAGGCTGAACGGAGAGGAGGTCTCCTGCAACCAAAGCTTCATTAAATCTTCATCATGGAGACGTAGTTTGTGTCTTTCTGAGTTTTAAACTCGACACTGAATCTGCAGAATGACCCTTGAACCATTTTAATTATTCAACCATTCCCAGTTTCATGCAGCTGATCAACTGGTTTTTACAGCAGATTAAAGCAGATTTCCTTCAAACCATAAAAATAACTCAGATTTAATAGCTGCTGATGTTTGTTGATGGTTTCTGGCAGGTCTTCTGAACACTATTCCTAATAAAGTCTCCGATTTAGATGCTGAACATGAACTTTGTGACGATGAAACAACGTCTAGTGATGATCTAACAACATGGATGATGAAGAAATCAGAGTATTTGCTTCCAACGTTGTGAACAGAAAACATTACTTCTGTCCTGCAGCTCAGACATGGTGTCTTCTAGGAGGTCCAGAAAACATCCGTCTGCTTTGTGGTTCAATCATCTCCAACTAACGAGCCTCAAATCGTCTCTTCTCAGTCGGGTTCTTGAAGAACTTTTCCTTCATTTTCTTTACTTTTTATCACATATTTCAAACTAGAGCAAATATTTCATCTGGAAAGTTCCTCCTTCTATAAAACCCGACTTTATTAGTTCTGGTGATTTCAGGAGGAGCCTTGCTTCCAGATGGACTTCAGAACAACACCAACTGGAGCCAGATGATGCTGCTCCTCATTTTAGGTCAGAATTAATCCAACAAACTGGTTTTACTCTGATCAGAACCAGAACATCTCCAGGATTTCTATCAAGTTCTCCTTCATGATTGTTAGAGTCATCTGGGATGAGGACTGTTTGATGGAGGTCCAGAACCATCCAGAACCAAAACCTGGTTCATGAGTTCAGTGTTTGATCTGAGACCCTGAAGAACCTCCTCAGAGGAGCTCATGTTGGTTTGAAGTGAAGGTCAGTCTGTCTGTCCAGCAGCAGTAAGAGTAGGACCACATGTCTTCAGGGTCTGAGTTGTTCTCAACCATGGACCTCAGTAGAACCTCAGCAGATCTTCATCACAGCTCTTTACTCTGTATCATCTTCCTCATCATCTCAGCAGGGATGAAGGTCCAACAGCTACTGTCAGTCCTGGAATAGTATGGAGGTCATCAGCAGTGCTGAGATGTTCTTACTTTGGTTTCATTGATGACCTTCAAGTAAATCATTGATGCTCCTGATTTCTGTTTAAAATTTCCTTTTTCTGCCCTGAAACCTGAATAATTATTACAGTTGGATAATTTCTCCTCATGAATCTCTGATCTTCACTTATTCTCTTGTTCTTAATTCAAAGGTGATCAAGTCAAATCAAAGTTTATTTATAGCACTTCTCAACAGTCCGAACGGTGCTGAAAGAGCTTCACGTGTCAGGAAAAATAAAACAAGGAGGAAGAAAAGTAAAAAATACAGAAATATATAAAAAGATATAAAAGTTATCTGGATGGACACGTCCAGATAAGTGACACTTTAAACATCAACCACAGCTGGACAACAGTTGTGTGTCTAGATGTGTTTTAGCTCCAAGCTCAGTGATGATCTCAGCTCTGATGATGAGGAGTTCCAGAGCTCAGGAGCAAAGGCAGCAAACCAACCGTCCTCCATGTTTCATATCTTCTCCTCAGAAGATGTAGAGTTTTGTGCTCAGATCAGCATGAAGCTCTGTGATGTTTAATGGAAAAATGAAGCATATGAAATAAATGAAACCAGTCAATCTGATCATCAGTGGAGGAGGTCTATGGCAGATAAGACTGAGTATCAGCAGAGGGTATTTCTTATTCTGTAATAGATTTAATTTTTATTGTCTTCATTTCTTATGCCCTGAGATTTTATTTTGATTTGCATTTACAGTCTTTTCTGTCATCCATCCATCTTCTATACCTGCTTCTTCCATACTGGGTTGTAGGGGAGCTGGTGTCTATCTCCAGCAGTCTGGATCTAATTCTTTGCCAGAAGGAAACTCAGAGGCCGTGTAGAACGATAACTAAAGGCTCTGGCCTGAAAGCTTTACAACACGCTACCATGACAGCAGTGGAGCACTGATTCACACTGAGGGCTCTATGCTGTTGTCCACTGTGTGATGATTGATGGAAGAGCTCATTCACTTGGTTGCAGGTTGTGTTGCTTGAAGGTAATATTTGCTTTTGATCCATATTTAAATATTTTAACACGGTTGGAGCCTTCTGCAAACAAAGTGTCACTTTGACCATGAGCACCACTGTTTAGGTCTGTGTGTTAACTGTGCTAAAATGTGGAGTTTGAGTTGAAGAAAACCGGCTCAGTTATGGTTGAGGTCCAAACACACCCTCCATTTCTGCTACCTGTATGACCCCTTCTCTTTTCCAATGGTTATAATCAGTCTGACAGAGAGAGGTATCCCAATCCTTGTGGTTTTTAGTATAACAATGACCATCAGTGGGACCCTTTGTGGGGTTCCTTGAGACGACATTGTTGTAAATAAGCGCCGTTTAACTAAATAATCTGAACTGAAACTATGGACTGAATTGGACTGAATTTATATAGCGCCTCTCCAGTCATACAGACCGCTCAAAGCGCTTTACACTAGAGCCACATTCACCCAATCGCACTCACTAACGCTCACACATTCATACACCGATACGCAGATCGGTAGGCAACTTGAGGTTAAGTGCCTTGCCCAGAGGCACATTGACATACAGCAGGAGGAAGCTGGAATCAAACCCACAACCTTCCGATTGCAAGACAACTACTCTTCCTACTGAACCACAGTGGCGCCTACTATATGGTAGTTATGCTGATATAGGCTTAGGCTGCCTGAGGACATAATGACCACTTTCATCCTCTTCGCTACATTCTCATACTACTCTCCAATTTTGCATTATTTGCTGTTATTTCAGCTTTTAACTTTGTTCTCTCTCTTTTCTCTTCCTAGAAGCTACACCTGGCCTGACTCTGTGTCTACCTGTGACACCTTTCTGGAGAGGGGAATTGTCCGAGCTTCTGCTAGCAACAACTTAATGCTCACCCTCTACAGATGATCCACATAGCCCTGTCTTTTAGTGTTTAACCCTTTCTCTCTCCTAGACATGGCTACTGACTGAGCTTCTACTGTAACTAACTCTATGTTCTCTTTCAGACTCTAACCTTGAAAACTGGCTCAGAGTTTATCTGTTCTTTCTTTCTAGATGAAACGACTAAAGGAGCTACATCCATTAACATTTACTTTTCCTTCCAATAGAAAGTACTCCTGGATCAGTGGTTCTTTGTTCTTTTTGTGTCTCTGCTCTGTTCTCTCAAAGCCCAAGTTGGTCGTGGCAGATGGCCGCTCACACTGAGCCTGGTTCTGGTTCTGCTGGAGGTTTCTTCCTGTTAAAAGGGAGTTTTTCCTCTCCACTGTCGCTACATGCATGCTCAGTATGAGGGATTGCTGCAAAGTCAACACCAGTGACTGTCCACTGTCTCTACATGCTCATCCAGGAGGAGTGAATGCTGCAAGTCACTGACTGGATGCAATCTGCTGGGTTTCCTTAGATAGAAAAACTTTTTATCCAATTTGAATAAATAACTGAATCTGACTGAACTGTTCAATGGTTACGATTAATTGGAATGTATGAACCTGACTGTTGTGAAGAACCTTGAGACGACATGTGTTGTGAATTGGCGCTATATAAATAAATTGAATTGAGTTATATGAGCTTTTTATTAACTGAGGTCCGGCTGGACCAAACAGAACCAGAAATATGTTTCTTTCAGGATTGTTTTCAACCACATCATTGTGTTAAAGTGAACTGATGGTTTAGCTCAACCAGTACAGCTGATTCTTGTCTTACAGGTCCTTCTCAAAATATTAGCATATTGTGATAAAGTTCATTATTTTCCATAATGTCATGATGAAAATTTAACATTCATATATTTTAGATTCATTGCACACTAACTGAAATATTTCAGGTCTTTTAGTGTCTTAATACGGATGATTTTGGCATACAGCTCATGAAAACCCAAAATTCCTATCTCACAAAATTAGCATATTTCATCCGACCAATAAAAGAAAAGTGTTTTTAATACAAAAAACGTCAACCTTCAAATAATCATGTACAGTTATGCACTCAATACTTGGTCGGGAATCCTTTTGCAGAAATGACTGCTTCAATGCGGCGTGGCATGGAGGCAATCAGTCTGTGGCACTGCTGAGGTCTTGTGGAGGCCCAGGATGCTTCGATAGCGGCCTTTAGCTCATCCAGAGTGTTGGGTCTTGAGTCTCTCAACGTTCTCTTCAAAATATCCCACATATTCTCTATGGGGTTCAAGTCAGGAGAGTTGGCAGGCCAATTGAGCACAGTGATACCATGGTCAGTAAACCATTTACCAGTGGTTTTGGCACTGTGAGCAGGTGCCAGGTCATGCTGAAAAATGAAATCTTCATCTCCATAAAGCTTTTCAGCAGATGGAAGCATGAAGTGCTCCAAAATCTCCTGATAGCTAGCTGCATTGACCCTGCCCTTGATAAAACACAGTGGACCAACACCAGCAGCTGACATGGCACCCCAGACCATCACTGACTGTGGGTATTTGACACTGGACTTCTGGCATTTTGGCATTTCCTTCTCCCCAGTCTTCCTCCAGACTCTGGCACCTTGATTTCCAAATGACATGCAGAATTTGCTTCATCCGAAAAAAGTACTTTGGACCACTGAGCAACAGTCCAGTGCTGCTTCTCTGTAGCCAGGGTCAAGCGCTTCTGCCGCTGTTTCTGGTTCAAAAGTGGCTTGACCTGGGGAATGCGGCACCTGTTGCCCATTTCCTGCACACGCCTGTGCACGGTGTTCTCTGGATGTTTCTACTCCAGACTCAGTCCACTGCTTCCGCAGGTCCCCCAAGGTCTGGAATCAGCCCTTCTCCACAATCTTCCTCAAGGTCCGGTCACCTCTTCTCGTTGTGCAGCGTTTTCTGCCACACTTTTTCCTTCCCACAGACTTCCCACTGAGGTGCCTTGATACAGCACTCTGGGAACAGCCTATTCGTTCAGAAATTTCTTTCTGTGCCTTACCCTCTTGCTTGAGGGTGTCAATAGTGGCCTTCTGGACAGCAGTCAGGTCGGCAGTCTTACCCATGATTGGGGTTTTGAGTGATGAACCAGGCTGGGAGTTTTAAAGGCCTCAGGAATCTTTTGAAAGGGGTTTAGAGTTAACTCGTTGATTCAGATGATTAGGTTCATAGCTCGTTTAGAGACCCTTTTAATGATATGGTAATTTTGTGAGATAGGAATTTTGGGTTTTCATGAGCTGTATGCCAAAATCATCTGTATTAAGACAATAAAAGACCTCAAATATTTCAGCTAGTGTGCAATGAATCTAAAATATATGAATGTTAAATTTTCATCATGACATTATGGACCCTCAGAACTTGAGAGGGTCAGAACTTGAAAGGGTCAGAACTTGAGAGGGTCAGAACTTGAGAGGGTCAAAACTTGAAAGGGTCAGAACTTGAGAGGGTCAGAACTTGAGAGGGTCAAAACTTGAAAGGAACAGAACTTGAGAGGGTCAGAACCTGAGAGGGTCAGAACTTGAGAGGGTCAGAACCCGAGAGGGTCAGAACTTGAGAGGGTCAGAAGTTGAGAGGGTCAGAACTTTAAAGGATCAGAACTTGAGAGGGTCAGAACTTGAGAGGGTCAGAACCTGAGAAGGTCAGAACCTGAGAGGGTCAGAACTTGAGAGGGTCAGAACCTGAGGGTCAGAACTTGAGAGGGTCAGAACTTGAGAGGGTCAGAACCTGAGAGGGTCAGAAAATGAGAGGGTCAGAACTTGAAAGGGTCAGAACTTGAGAGGGTCAGAACTTGACAGGGTCAGAACTTGAGGGGGTCAGAACCTGACAGGGTCAGAACTTGGGAGGGTCAGAACTTGAGAGGGTCAGAACTTGAGAGGGTCAGAACTTGAGAGGGTCAAAACTTGAAAGGGTCAGAACTTGAGAGGGTCAGAACCTGAGAGGGTCAGAACTTGAGAGGGTCAGAACCCGAGAGGGTCAGAACTTGAGAGGTTCAGAACTTGAGAGGGTCAGAACTTTAAAGGATCAGAACTTGAGAGGGTCAGAACTTGAGAGGGTCAGAACCTGAGAAGGTCAGAACCTGAGAGGGTCAGAACTTGAGAGGGTCAGAACCTGAGGGTCAGAACTTGAGAGGGTCAGAACTTGAGAGGGTCAGAACCTGAGAGGGTCAGAAAATGAGAGGGTCAGAACTTGAAAGGGTCAGAACTTGAGAGGGTCAGAACTTGACAGGGTCAGAACTTGAGGGGGTCAGAACCTGACAGGGTCAGAACTTGGGAGGGTCAGAACTTGAGAGGGTCAGAACCTGAGAGGGTCAGAACTTGAGAGGGAGGGTCAGAACGAGAGGGTCAGAACTTGAGAGGGTCAGAACTTGAAAGGGTCAGAACTTGAGAGGGTCAGCACCTGAGAGGGTCAGAACCTGAAAGGGTCAGAACTTGAGAAGGTCAGAACCTGAGAGGGTCAGAACTTGAGAGGATTGGAACTTGAGAGGGTCAGAACCTGACAGGGTCAGAACTTGAAAGGTTCAGATATTGAGAGGGTCAGAACCTGAGAGGGTCAGAACTTGAAAGGGTCAGATATTGAGAGGGTCAGAACCTGAGAGGGTCAGAACTTGAGAGGCTCAGAACCTGAGGGTCAGAACTTGACAGGGTCAGAACTTGAGAAGGTCAGAACCTGAGGGTCAGAACTTCAAAGGGTCAGAACTTGAGAGGGTCAGAACTTGGGAGGGTCAGAACTTGAAAGGGTCAGATATTGAGAGGGTCAGAACCTGAGAGGGTCAGAACTTGAGAGGGTCAGAACCTGAGAGGGTCAGAACTTGAGAGGGTCAGAACCTGAGGGTCAGAACCTGACAGGGTCAGAACTTGAGAGGGTCAGAACTTGAGAGGGTCAGAACTTGAAAGGGTCAGAACTTGAAAGGGTCTGAACTTGAGAGGGTCAGCACCTGAGAGGGTCAGAACCTGAAAGGGTCAGAACTTGAGAAGGTCAGAACCTGAGAGGGTCAGAACTTGAGAGGGTTGGAACTTGAGAGGGTCAGAACCTGACAGGGTCAGAACTTGAAAGGGTCAGAAATTGAGAGGGTCAGAACTTGAGAGGGAGGGTCAGAACGAGAGGGTCAGAACTTGAAAGGGTCAGATATTGAGAGGGTCAGAACCTGAGAGGGTCAGAACTTGAGAGGGTCAGAACCTGAGAGGGTCAGAACTTGAGAGGGTCAGAACCTGAGGGTCAGAACCTGACAGGGTCAGAACTTGAGAGGGTCAGAACCTGAGAGGGTCAGAACTTGAAAGGGTCAGAACTTGAGAGGGTAAGCACCTGAGAGGGTCAGAACCTGAAAGGGTCAGAACTTGAGAAGGTCAGAACCTGAGAGGGTCAGAACTTGAGAGGGTTGGAACTTGAGAGGGTCAGAACCTGACAGGGTCAGAACTTGAAAGGGTCAGAAATTGAGAGGGTCAGAACTTGAGAGGGAGGGTCAGAACGAGAGGGTCAGAACTTGAGAGGGTCAGTACTTGAAAGGGTCAGAACCTGAGGGTCAGAACCTGACAGGGTCAGAACTTGAGAGGGTCAGAACTTGAGAGGGTCAGAACTTGAAAGGGTCAGAACTTGAGAGGGTCAGAACTTGAGAGGGTCAGCACCTGAGAGGGTCAGAACCTGAAAGGGTCAGAACTTGAGAAGGTCAGAACCTGAGAGGGTCAGAACTTGAGAGGGTTGGAACTTGAGAGGGTCAGAACCTGACAGGGTCAGAACTTGAAAGGGTCAGAAATTGAGAGGGTCAGAACTTGAGAGGGAGGGTCAGAACGAGAGGGTCAGAACTTGAGAGGGTCAGTACTTGAAAGGGTCAGAACTTGAGAGGGTCAGAACTTGAGAGGGTCAGATCTTGAGAGGGTCAGAACCTGACAGGGTCAGAACTTGACAGGGTCAGAACGTGAGAGGGTCAGAACTTGAGAGGGTCAGAACCTAAGAGGGTCAGAACTTGAGAGGGTCAGAACTTGACAGGGTCAGAAATTGAAAGGGTCAGAACTTGAGAGGGTCAGAAATTGAAAGGGTCAGAACTTGAAAGGGTCAGAACTTGAGAGGGTCAGAACCTGAGAGGGTCAGAACTTGAAAGGGTCAGATATTGAGAGGGTCAGAACCTGAGAGGGTCAGAACTTGAGAGGCTCAGAACCTGAGGGTCAGAACTTGACAGGGTCAGAACTTGAGAAGGTCAGAACCTGAGGGTCAGAACTTGAAAGGGTCAGAACTTGAGAGGGTCAGAACTTGAGAGGGTCAGAACTTGAAAGGGTCAGATATTGAGAGGGTCAGAACCTGAGAGGGTCAGAACTTGAGAGGGTCAGAACTTGAGAGGGTCAGAACTTGAGAGGGTCAGAACCTGAGGGTCAGAACTTGAGAGGGTCAGAACTTGAGAGGGTCAGAACCTGAGAGGGTCAGAACTTGAAAGGGTCAGAACTTGAAAGGGTCAGAACTTGAGAGGGTCAGCACCTGAGAGGGTCAGAACCTGAAAGGGTCAGAACTTGAGAAGGTCAGAACCTGAGAGGGTCAGAACTTGAGAGGGTTGGAACTTGAGAGGGTCAGAACCTGACAGGGTCAGAACTTGAAAGGGTCAGAAATTGAGAGGGTCAGAACTTGAGAGGGAGGGTCAGAACGAGAGGGTCAGAACTTGAGAGGGTCAGTACTTGAAAGGGTCAGAACTTGAGAGGGTCAGAACTTGAGAGGGTCAGATCTTGAGAGGGTCAGAACCTGACAGGGTCAGAACTTGACAGGGTCAGAACTTGAGAGGGTCAGAACTTGACAGGGTCAGAAATTGAAAGGGTCAGAACTTGAGAGGGTCAGAACTTGAAAGGGTCAGAACTTGAAAGGGTCAGAACTTGAGAGGCTCAGAACCTGAGAGGGTCAGAACCTGAGAGGGTCAGAACTTGAAAGGGTCAGAACTTGAGAGGGTCAGAACTTGAGAGGGTCAGAACCTGAGAGGGTCAGAACTTGAGAGGGTCAGAATTTGAGACGGAGGGTCAGAACGAGAGGGTCAGAACTTGAGAGGGTCAGTACTTGAAAGGGTCAGAACCTGAGGGTCAGAACCTGACAGGGTCAGAACTTGAGAGGGTCAGAACTTGAGAGGGTCAGAACTTGAAAGGGTCAGAACTTGAAAGGGTCAGAACTTGAGAGGGTCAGAACTTGAGAGGGTCAGAACCTGAAAGGGTCAGAACTTGAGAAGGTCAGAACCTGAGAGGGTCAGAACTTGAGAGGGTTGGAACTTGAGAGGGTCAGAACCTGACAGGGTCAGAACTTGAAAGGGTCAGAAATTGAGAGGGTCAGAACTTGAGAGGGAGGGTCAGAACGAGAGGGTCAGAACTTGAGAGGGTCAGTACTTGAAAGGGTCAGAACTTGAGAGGGTCAGAACTTGAGAGGGTCAGATCTTGAGAGGGTCAGAACCTGACAGGGTCAGAACTTGACAGGGTCAGAACGTGAGAGGGTCAGAACTTGAGAGGGTCAGAACCTAAGAGGGTCAGAACTTGAGAGGGTCAGAACTTGACAGGGTCAGAAATTGAAAGGGTCAGAACTTGAGAGGGTCAGAAATTGAAAGGGTCAGAACTTGAAAGGGTCAGAACTTGAGAGGGTCAGAACCTGAGAGGGTCAGAACTCTAAAGGGTCAGATATTGAGAGGGTCAGAACCTGAGAGGGTCAGAACTTGAGAGGCTCAGAACCTGAGGGTCAGAACTTGACAGGGTCAGAACTTGAGAAGGTCAGAACCTGAGGGTCAGAACTTGAAAGGGTCAGAACTTGAGAGGGTCAGAACTTGAGAGGGTCAGAACTTGAAAGGGTCAGATATTGAGAGGGTCAGAACCTGAGAGGGTCAGAACTTGAGAGGGTCAGAACCTGAGAGGGTCAGAACTTGAGAGGGTCAGAACCTGAGGGTCAGAACCTGACAGGGTCAGAACTTGAGAGGGTCAGAACCTGAGAGGGTCAGAACTTGAAAGGGTCAGAACTTGAAAGGGTCAGAACTTGAGAGGGTCAGCACCTGAGAGGGTCAGAACCTGAAAGGGTCAGAACTTGAGAAGGTCAGAACCTGAGAGGGTCAGAACTTGAGAGGGTTGGAACTTGAGAGGTTCAGAACCTGACAGGGTCAGAACTTGAAAGGGTCAGAAATTGAGAGGGTCAGAACTTGAGAGGGAGGGTCAGAACGAGAGGGTCAGAACTTGAGAGGGTCAGTACTTGAAAGGGTCAGAACTTGAGAGGGTCAGAACTTGAGAGGGTCAGATCTTGAGAGGGTCAGAACCTGACAGGGTCAGAACTTGACAGGGTCAGAACTTGAGAGGGTCAGAACCTGAGGGTCAGAACTTGACAGGGTCAGAACTTGAAAGGGTCAGAACTTGAGAGGGTCAGACCCTGAGAGGGTCAGAACTTGAGAGGGTCAGAACTTGAGAGGGTCAGACCCTGAGAGGGTCAGAACTTGAGAGGGTCAGAACCTGAGAGGGTCAGAACTTGAGAGGGTCAGAATTTGAGACGGAGGGTCAGAACGAGAGGGTCAGAACTTGAGAGGGTCAGAACTTGAAAGGGTCAGAACTTGAGAGGGTCAGAACTTGACAGGGTCAGAATTTGAAAGGGTCAGAACTTGAGAGGGTCAGAACTTGAGAAGGTCAGAACCTCATAGGGTCAGAACTTTAGAGGGTCAGAACTTGAGAGGCAGAACCTGAGGAGGTCAGAACTTGAGAGGGTCAGAACTTGAGAGGGTCAGAACCTGAGAGGGTCAGAACTTGAGAGGGAGGGTCAGAACGAGAGGGTCAGAACTTGAGAGGGTCAGAACTTGAGAGGGTCAGAAATTGAGAGGGTCAGAACCTGAGAGGGTCAGAACTTGAGAGGGTCAGAACTTGAGGCAGAACCTGACAGGGTCAGAACTTGACAGGGTCAGAACTTGAGAGGGTCAGAACTTGAGAGGGTCAGAACCTGAGAGGGTCAGAACTTGAGAGGGTCAGAACTTGAAAGGGTCAGAACTTGAGAGGTTCAGAACCTGAGAAGGTCAGAACATGAGAGTGTCAGAACTTGAGAGGGTCAGAACCTGAGGGTCAGAATGTGACAGGGTCAGAACTTGAGAGGGTCAGAACCTGAGGGTCAGAACTTGAGAGGGTCAGAACCTGAGAGGGTCAGAACTTGAAAGGGTCAGAACTTGAGAGGGTCAGAACCTGAGAGGGTCAGAACTTGAAAGGGTCAGAACCTGAGAGGGTCAGAACTTGAGAGGGTCAGAACCTGAGGGTCAGAACATGACAGGGTCAGAACTTGAGAAGGTCAGAACCTGAGGGTCAGAACTTGAAAGGGTCAGAACTTGAGAGGGTCAGAACTTGAGAGGGTCAGAACTTGAGAGGGTCAGAACTTGAAAGGGTCAGAACTTGAAAGGGTCAGATATTGAGAGGGTCAGAACCTGAGAGGGTCAGAACTTGAAAGGGTCAGATATTGAGAGGGTCAGAACCTGAGAGGGTCAGAACTTGAGAGGGTCAGAACCTGAGGGTCAGAACATGACAGGGTCAGAACTTGAGAAGGTCAGAACCTGAGGGTCAGAACTTGAAAGGGTCAGAACTTGAGAGGGTCAGAACTTGAGAGGGTGAGAACTTGAAAGGGTCAGATATTGAGAGGGTCAGAACCTGAGAGGGTCAGAACTTGAGAGGGTCAGAACCTGAGAGGGTCAGAACTTGAGAGGGTCAAAACGAGAGGGTCAGAACTTGAGAGGGTCAGAACTTGAAAGGGTCAGAACTTGAGAGGGTCAGAACTTGACAGGGTCAGAATTTGAAAGGGTCAGAACTTGAGAGGGTCAGAACTTGAGAAGGTCAGAACCTCATAGGGTCAGAACTTTAGAGGGTCAGAACTTGAGAGGCAGAACCTGAGGAGGTCAGAACTTGAGAGGGTCAGAACTTGAGAGGGTCAGAACCTGAGAGGGTCAGAACTTGAGAGGGAGGGTCAGAACGAGAGGGTCAGAACTTGAGAGGGTCAGAACTTGAGAGGGTCAGAACCTGAGAGGGTCAGAACTTGAAAGGGTCAGAACTTGAGAGGGTCAGAACTTGAGGCAGAACCTGACAGGGTCAGAACTTGACAGGGTCAGAACTTGAGAGGGTCAGAACTTGAGAGGGTCAGAACCTGAGAGGGTCAGAACTTGAGAGGGTCAGAACTTGAAAGGGTCAGAACTTGAGAGGGTCAGAACCTGAGAAGGTCAGAACTTGAGAGTGTCAGAACTTGAGAGGGTCAGAACCTGAGGGTCAGAATGTGACAGGGTCAGAACTTGAGAGGGTCAGAACTTGAAAGGGTCAGAACTTGAGAGGGTCAGAACTTGAGAGGGTCAGATCTTGAGAGGGTCAGAACCTGACAGGGTCAGAACTTGACAGGGTCAGAACTTGAGAGGGTCAGAACTTGAGAGGGTCAGAACCTGAGAGGGTCAGAACTTGAGAGGGTCAGAACTTGACAGGGTCAGAAATTGAAAGGTCAGAACTTGAGAGGGTCAGAACTTGAAAGGGTCAGAACTTGAAAGGGTCAGAACTTGAGAGGCTCAGAACCTGAGAGGGTCAGAACCTGAGAGGGTCAGAACTTGAAAGGGTCAGAACTTGAGAGGGTCAGAACTTGAGAGGGTCAGAACTTGAAAGGGTCAGAACTTGAGAGGGTCAGAACCTGAGGGTCAGAACTTGACAGGGTCAGAACTTGAAAGGGTCAGAACTTGAGAGGGTCAGACCCTGAGAGGGTCAGAACTTGAGAGGGTCAGAACTTGAGAGGGTCAGACCCTGAGAGGGTCAGAACTTGAGAGGGTCAGAACCTGAGAGGGTCAGAACTTGAGAGGGTCAGAATTTGAGACGGAGGGTCAGAACGAGAGGGTCAGAACTTGAGAGGGTCACAACTTGAAAGGGTCAGAACTTGAGAGGGTCAGAACTTGACAGGGTCAGAATTTGAAAGGGTCAGAACTTGAGAGGGTCAGAACTTGAGAAGGTCAGAACCTCATAGGGTCAGAACTTTAGAGGGTCAGAACTTGAGAGGCAGAACCTGAGGAGGTCAGAACTTGAGAGGGTCAGAACTTGAGAGGGTCAGAACCTGAGAGGGTCAGAACTTGAGAGGGAGGGTCAGAACGAGAGGGTCAGAACTTGAGAGGGTCAGAACTTGAGAGGGTCAGAACCTGAGAGGGTCAGAACTTGAAAGGGTCAGAACTTGAGAGGGTCAGAACTTGAGGCAGAACCTGACAGGGTCAGAACTTGACAGGGTCAGAACTTGAGAGGGTCAGAACTTGAGAGGGTCAGAACCTGAGAGGGTCAGAACTTGAGAGGGTCAGAACTTGAAAGGGTCAGAACTTGAGAGGTTCAGAACCTGAGAAGGTCAGAACATGAGAGTGTCAGAACTTGAGAGGGTCAGAACCTGAGGGTCAGAATGTGACAGGGTCAGAACTTGAGAGGGTCAGAACCTGAGGGTCAGAACTTGAGAGGGTCAGAACCTGAGAGGGTCAGAACTTGAAAGGGTCAGAACTTGAGAGGGTCAGAACCTGAGAGGGTCAGAACTTGAAAGGGTCAGAACCTGAGAGGGTCAGAACTTGAGAGGGTCAGAACCTGAGGGTCAGAACTTGACAGGGTCAGAACTTGAGAAGGTCAGAACCTGAGGGTCAGAACTTGAAAGGGTCAGAACTTGAAAGGGTCAGATATTGAGAGGGTCAGAACCTGAGAGGGTCAGAACTTGAAAGGGTCAGATATTGAGAGGGTCAGAACCTGAGAGGGTCAGAACTTGAGAGGCTCAGAACCTGAGGGTCAGAACTTGACAGGGTCAGAACTTGAGAAGGTCAGAACCTGAGGGTCAGAACTTGAAAGGGTCAGAACTTAAGAGGGTCAGAACTTGGGAGGGTCAGAACTTGAAAGGGTCAGATATTGAGAGGGTCAGAACCTGAGAGGGTCAGAACTTGAGAGGGTCAGAACCTGAGAGGGTCAGAACTTGAGAGGGTCAGAACCTGAGGGTCAGAACCTGACAGGGTCAGAACTTGAGAGGGTCAGAACTTGAGAGGGTCAGAACTTGAAAGGGTCAGAACTTGAAAGGGTCAGAACTTGAGAGGGTCAGCACCTGAGAGGGTCAGAACCTGAAAGGGTCAGAACTTGAGAAGGTCAGAACCTGAGAGGGTCAGAACTTGAGAGGGTTGGAACTTGAGAGGGTCAGAACCTGACAGGGTCAGAACTTGAAAGGGTCAGAAATTGAGAGGGTCAGAACTTGAGAGGGAGGGTCAGAACGAGAGGGTCAGAACTTGAAAGGGTCAGATATTGAGAGGGTCAGAACCTGAGAGGGTCAGAACTTGAGAGGGTCAGAACCTGAGAGGGTCAGAACTTGAGAGGGTCAGAACCTGAGGGTCAGAACCTGACAGGGTCAGAACTTGAGAGGGTCAGAACCTGAGAGGGTCAGAACTTGAAAGGGTCAGAACTTGAAAGGGTCAGAACTTGAGAGGGTAAGCACCTGAGAGGGTCAGAACCTGAAAGGGTCAGAACTTGAGAAGGTCAGAACCTGAGAGGGTCAGAACTTGAGAGGGTTGGAACATGAGAGGGTCAGAACCTGACAGGGTCAGAACTTGAAAGGGTCAGAAATTGAGAGGGTCAGAACTTGAGAGGGAGGGTCAGAACGAGAGGGTCAGAACTTGAGAGGGTCAGTACTTGAAAGGGTCAGAACCTGAGGGTCAGAACCTGACAGGGTCAGAACTTGAGAGGGTCAGAACTTGAGAGGGTCAGAACTTGAAAGGGTCAGAACTTGAAAGGGTCAGAACTTGAGAGGGTCAGCACCTGAGAGGGTCAGAACCTGAAAGGGTCAGAACTTGAGAAGGTCAGAACCTGAGAGGGTCAGAACTTGAGAGGGTTGGAACTTGAGAGGGTCAGAACCTGACAGGGTCAGAACTTGAAAGGGTCAGAAATTGAGAGGGTCAGAACTTGAGAGGGAGGGTCAGAACGAGAGGGTCAGAACTTGAGAGGGTCAGTACTTGAAAGGGTCAGAACTTGAGAGGGTCAGAAGTTGAGAGGGTCAGATCTTGAGAGGGTCAGAACCTGACAGGGTCAGAACTTGACAGGGTCAGAACGTGAGAGGGTCAGAACTTGAGAGGGTCAGAACCTAAGAGGGTCAGAACTTGAGAGGGTCAGAACTTGACAGGGTCAGAAATTGAAAGGGTCAGAACTTGAGAGGGTCAGAAATTGAAAGGGTCAGAACTTGAAAGGGTCAGAACTTGAGAGGGTCAGAACCTGAGAGGGTCAGAACTTGAAAGGGTCAGATATTGAGAGGGTCAGAACCTGAGAGGGTCAGAACTTGAGAGGCTCAGAACCTGAGGGTCAGAACTTGACAGGGTCAGAACTTGAGAAGGTCAGAACCTGAGGGTCAGAACTTGAAAGGGTCAGAACTTGAGAGGGTCAGAACTTGAGAGGGTCAGAACTTGAAAGGGTCAGATATTGAGAGGGTCAGAACCTGAGAGGGTCAGAACTTGAGAGGGTCAGAACCTGAGAGGGTCAGAACTTGAGAGGGTCAGAACCTGAGGGTCAGAACCTGACAGGGTCAGAACTTGAGAGGGTCAGAACCTGAGAGGGTCAGAACTTGAAAGGGTCAGAACTTGAAAGGGTCAGAACTTGAGAGGGTCAGAACCTGAGAGGGTCAGAACTTGAGAGGGTCAGAACTTGAGAAGGTCAGAACCTGAGAGGGTCAGAACTTGAGAGGGTTGGAACTTGAGAGGGTCAGAACCTGACAGGGTCAGAACTTGAAAGGGTCAGAAATTGAGAGGGTCAGAACTTGAGAGGGAGGGTCAGAACGAGAGGGTCAGAACTTGAGAGGGTCAGTACTTGAAAGGGTCAGAACTTGAGAGGGTCAGAACTTGAGAGGGTCAGATCTTGAGAGGGTCAGAACCTGACAGGGTCAGAACTTGACAGGGTCAGAACTTGAGAGGGTCAGAACTTGAGAGGGTCAGAACCTGAGAGGGTCAGAACTTGAGAGGGTCAGAACTTGACAGGGTCAGAAATTGAAAGGGTCAGAACTTGAGAGGGTCAGAACTTGAAAGGGTCAGAACTTGAAAGGGTCAGAACTTGAGAGGCTCAGAACCTGAGAGGGTCAGAACCTGAGAGGGTCAGAACTTGAAAGGGTCAGAACTTGAGAGGGTCAGAACTTGAGAGGGTCAGAACCTGAGAGGGTCAGAACTTGAGAGGGTCAGAATTTGAGACGGAGGGTCAGAACGAGAGGGTCAGAACTTGAGAGGGTCAGTACTTGAAAGGGTCAGAACCTGAGGGTCAGAACCTGACAGGGTCAGAACTTGAGAGGGTCAGAACTTGAGAGGGTCAGAACTTGAAAGGGTCAGAACTTGAAAGGGTCAGAACTTGAGAGGGTCAGCACCTGAGAGGGTCAGAACCTGAAAGGGTCAGAACTTGAGAAGGTCAGAACCTGAGAGGGTCAGAACTTGAGAGGGTTGGAACTTGAGAGGGTCAGAACCTGACAGGGTCAGAACTTGAAAGGGTCAGAAATTGAGAGGGTCAGAACTTGAGAGGGAGGGTCAGAACGAGAGGGTCAGAACTTGAGAGGGTCAGTACTTGAAAGGGTCAGAACTTGAGAGGGTCAGAACTTGAGAGGGTCAGATCTTGAGAGGGTCAGAACCTGACAGGGTCAGAACTTGACAGGGTCAGAACGTGAGAGGGTCAGAACTTGAGAGGGTCAGAACCTAAGAGGGTCAGAACTTGAGAGGGTCAGAACTTGACAGGGTCAGAAATTGAAAGGGTCAGAACTTGAGAGGGTCAGAAATTGAAAGGGTCAGAACTTGAAAGGGTCAGAACTTGAGAGGGTCAGAACCTGAGAGGGTCAGAACTTGAAAGGGTCAGATATTGAGAGGGTCAGAACCTGAGAGGGTCAGAACTTGAGAGGCTCAGAACCTGAGGGTCAAAACTTGACAGGGTCAGAACTTGAGAAGGTCAGAACCTGAGGGTCAGAACTTGAAAGGGTCAGAACTTGAGAGGGTCAGAACTTGAGAGGGTCAGAACTTGAAAGGGTCAGATATTGAGAGGGTCAGAACCTGAGAGGGTCAGAACTTGAGAGGGTCAGAACCTGAGAGGGTCAGAACTTGAGAGGGTCAGAACCTGAGGGTCAGAACCTGACAGGGTCAGAACTTGAGAGGGTCAGAACCTGAGAGGGTCAGAACTTGAAAGGGTCAGAACTTGAAAGGGTCAGAACTTGAGAGGGTCAGCACCTGAGAGGGTCAGAACCTGAAAGGGTCAGAACTTGAGAAGGTCAGAACCTGAGAGGGTCAGAACTTGAGAGGGTTGGAACTTGAGAGGGTCAGAACCTGACAGGGTCAGAACTTGAAAGGGTCAGAAATTGAGAGGGTCAGAACTTGAGAGGGAGGGTCAGAACGAGAGGGTCAGAACTTGAGAGGGTCAGTACTTGAAAGGGTCAGATCTTGAGAGGGTCAGAACCTGACAGGGTCAGAACTTGACAGGGTCAGAACTTGAGAGGGTCAGAACTTGAGAGGGTCAGAACCTGAGAGGGTCAGAACTTGAGAGGGTCAGAACTTGACAGGGTCAGAAATTGAAAGGGTCAGAAATTGAGAGGGTCAGAACTTGAAAGGGTCAGAACTTGAAAGGGTCAGAACTTGAGAGGCTCAGAACCTGAGAGGGTCAGAACCTGAGAGGGTCAGAACTTGAAAGGGTCAGAACTTGAGAGGGTCAGAACTTGAGAGGGTCAGAACTTGAAAGGGTCAGAACTTGAGAGGGTCAGAACCTGAGGGTCAGAACTTGACAGGGTCAGAACTTGAAAGGGTCAGAACTTGAGAGGGTCAGAACCTGAGAGGGTCAGAACTTGAGAGGGTCAGAACTTGAGAGGGTCAGACCCTGAGAGGGTCAGAACTTGAGAGGGTCAGAATTTGAGACGGAGGGTCAGAACGAGAGGGTCAGAACTTGAGAGGGTCAGAACTTGAAAGGGTCAGAACTTGAGAGGGTCAGAACTTGACAGGGTCAGAATTTGAAAGGGTCAGAACTTGAGAGGGTCAGAACTTGAGAAGGTCAGAACCTCATAGGGTCAGAACTTTAGAGGGTCAGAACTTGAGAGGCAGAACCTGAGGAGGTCAGAACTTGAGAGGGTCAGAACTTGAGAGGGTCAGAACCTGAGAGGGTCAGAACTTGAGAGGGAGGGTCAGAACGAGAGGGTCAGAACTTGAGAGGGTCAGAACTTGAGAGGGTCAGAACCTGAGAGGGTCAGAACTTGACAGGGTCAGAACTTGAGAGGGTCAGAACTTGAGTCAGAACCTGACAGGGTCAGAACTTGACAGGGTCAGAACTTGAGAGGGTCAGAACTTGAGAGGGTCAGAACCTGAGAGGGTCAGAACTTGAGAGGGTCAGAACTTGAAAGGGTCAGAACTTGAGAGGTTCAGAACCTGAGAAGGTCAGAACATGAGAGTGTCAGAACTTGAGAGGGTCAGAACCTGAGGGTCAGAATGTGACAGGGTCAGAACTTGAGAGGGTCAGAACCTGAGGGTCAGAACTTGAGAGGGTCAGAACCTGAGAGGGTCAGAACTTGAAAGGGTCAGAACTTGAGAGGGTCAGAACCTGAGAGGGTCAGAACTTGAGAGGGTCAGAACCTGAGAGGGTCAGAACTTGAGAGGGTCAGAACCTGAGGGTCAGAACTTGACAGGGTCAGAACTTGAGAAGGTCAGAACCTGAGGGTCAGAACTTGAAAGGGTCAGAACTTGAGAGGGTCAGAACTTGAGAGGGTCAGAACTTGAGAGGGTCAGAACTTGAAAGGGTCAGAACTTGAAAGGGTCAGATATTGAGAGGGTCAGAACCTGAGAGGGTCAGAACTTGAAAGGGTCAGATATTGAGAGGGTCAGAACCTGAGAGGGTCAGAACTTGAGAGGGTCAGAACCTGAGGGTCAGAACATGACAGGGTCAGAACTTGAGAAGGTCAGAACCTGAGGGTCAGAACTTGAAAGGGTCAGAACTTGAGAGGGTCAGAACTTGAGAGGGTGAGAACTTGAAAGGGTCAGATATTGAGAGGGTCAGAACCTGAGAGGGTCAGAACTTGAGAGGGTCAGAACCTGAGAGGGTCAGAACTTGAGAGGGTCAGAACGAGAGGGTCAGAACTTGAGAGGGTCAGAACTTGAAAGGGTCAGAACTTGAGAGGGTCAGAACTTGACAGGGTCAGAATTTGAAAGGGTCAGAACTTGAGAGGGTCAGAACTTGAGAAGGTCAGAACCTCATAGGGTCAGAACTTTAGAGGGTCAGAACTTGAGAGGCAGAACCTGAGGAGTTCAGAACTTGAGAGGGTCAGAACTTGAGAGGGTCAGAACCTGAGAGGGTCAGAACTTGAGAGGGAGGGTCAGAACGAGAGGGTCAGAACTTGAGAGGGTCAGAACTTGAAAGGGTCAGAACTTGAGAGGGTCAGAACTTGAGGCAGAACCTGACAGGGTCAGAACTTGACAGGGTCAGAACTTGAGAGGGTCAGAACTTGAGAGGGTCAGAACCTGAGAGGGTCAGAACTTGAGAGGGTCAGAACTTGAAAGGGTCAGAACTTGAGAGGGTCAGAACCTGAGAAGGTCAGAACTTGAGAGTGTCAGAACTTGAGAGGGTCAGAACCTGAGGGTCAGAATGTGACAGGGTCAGAACTTGAGAGGGTCAGAACTTGAAAGGGTCAGAACTTGAGAGGGTCAGAACTTGAGAGGGTCAGAACCTGAGAGGGTCAGAACTTGACAGGGTCAGAACTTGACAGGGTCAGAACTTGAGAGGGTCAGAACTTGAGAGGGTCAGAACCTGAGAGGGTCAGAACTTGAGAGGGTCAGAACTTGACAGGGTCAGAAATTGAAAGGTCAGAACTTGAGAGGGTCAGAACTTGAAAGGGTCAGAACTTGAAAGGGTCAGAACTTGAGAGGCTCAGAACCTGAGAGGGTCAGAACCTGAGAGGGTCAGAACTTGAAAGGGTCAGAACTTGAGAGGGTCAGAACTTGAGAGGGTCAGAACTTGAAAGGGTCAGAACTTGAGAGGGTCAGAACCTGAGGGTCAGAACTTGACAGGGTCAGAACTTGAAAGGGTCAGAACTTGAGAGGGTCAGACCCTGAGAGGGTCAGAACTTGAGAGGGTCAGAACTTGAGAGGGTCAGACCCTGAGAGGGTCAGAACTTGAGAGGGTCAGAACCTGAGAGGGTCAGAACTTGAGAGGGTCAGAATTTGAGAAGGAGGGTCAGAACGAGAGGGTCAGAACTTGAGAGGGTCAGAACTTGAAAGGGTCAGAACTTGAGAGGGTCAGAACTTGACAGGGTCAGAATTTGAAAGGGTCAGAACTTGAGAGGGTCAGAACTTGAGAAGGTCAGAACCTCATAGGGTCAGAACTTTAGAGGGTCAGAACTTGAGAGGCAGAACCTGAGGAGGTCAGAACTTGAGAGGGTCAGAACTTGAGAGGGTCAGAACCTGAGAGGGTCAGAACTTGAGAGGGAGGGTCAGAACGAGAGGGTCAGAACTTGAGAGGGTCAGAACTTGAGAGGGTCAGAACCTGAGAGGGTCAGAACTTGAAAGGGTCAGAACTTGAGAGGGTCAGAACTTGAGGCAGAACCTGACAGGGTCAGAACTTGACAGGGTCAGAACTTGAGAGGGTCAGAACTTGAGAGGGTCAGAACCTGAGAGGGTCAGAACTTGAGAGGGTCAGAACTTGAAAGGGTCAGAACTTGAGAGGGTCAGAACCTGAGAAGGTCAGAACATGAGAGTGTCAGAACTTGAGAGGGTCAGAACCTGAGGGTCAGAATGTGACAGGGTCAGAACTTGAGAGGGTCAGAACCTGAGGGTCAGAACTTGAGAGGGTCAGAACCTGAGAGGGTCAGAACTTGAGAGGGTCAGAACTTGAGAGGGTCAGAACCTGAGAGGGTCAGAACTTGAAAGGGTCAGAACCTGAGAGGGTCAGAACTTGAGAGGGTCAGAACCTGAGGGTCAGAACTTGACAGGGTCAGAACTTGAGAAGGTCAGAACCTGAGGGTCAGAACTTGAAAGGGTCAGAACTTGAGAGGGTCAGAACTTGAGAGGGTCAGAACTTGAGAGGGTCAGAACTTGAAAGGGTCAGAACTTGAAAGGGTCAGATATTGAGAGGGTCAGAACCTGAGAGGGTCAGAACTTGAAAGGGTCAGATATTGAGAGGGTCAGAACCTGAGAGGGTCAGAACTTGAGAGGGTCAGAACCTGAGGGTCAGAACATGACAGGGTCAGAACTTGAGAAGGTCAGAACCTGAGGGTCAGAACTTGAAAGGGTCAGAACTTGAGAGGGTCAGAACTTGAGAGGGTGAGAACTTGAAAGGGTCAGATATTGAGAGGGTCAGAACCTGAGAGGGTCAGAACTTGAGAGGGTCAGAACCTGAGAGGGTCAGAACTTGAGAGGGTCAGAACGAGAGGGTCAGAACTTGAGAGGGTCAGAACTTGAAAGGGTCAGAACTTGAGAGGGTCAGAACTTGACAGGGTCAGAATTTGAAAGGGTCAGAACTTGAGAGGGTCAGAACTTGAGAAGGTCAGGACCTCATAGGGTCAGAACTTTAGAGGGTCAGAACTTGAGAGGCAGAACCTGAGGAGGTCAGAACTTGAGAGGGTCAGAACTTGAGAGGGTCAGAACCTGAGAGGGTCAGAACTTGAGAGGGAGGGTCAGAACGAGAGGGTCAGAACTTGAGAGGGTCAGAACTTGAGAGGGTCAGAACCTGAGAGGGTCAGAACTTGAAAGGGTCAGAACTTGAGAGGGTCAGAACTTGAGGCAGAACCTGACAGGGTCAGAACTTGACAGGGTCAGAACTTGAGAGGGTCAGAACTTGAGAGGGTCAGAACCTGAGAGGGTCAGAACTTGAGAGGGTCAGAACTTGAAAGGGTCAGAACTTGAGAGGGTCAGAACCTGAGAAGGTCAGAACTTGAGAGTGTCAGAACTTGAGAGGGTCAGAACCTGAGGGTCAGAATGTGACAGGGTCAGAACTTGAGAGGGTCAGAACCTGAGGGTCAGAACTTGAGAGGGTCAGAACCTGAGAGGGTCAGAACTTGAAAGGGTCAGAACTTGAGAGGGTCAGAACCTGAGAGGGTCAGAACTTGAAAGGGTCAGAACTTGAGAGGGTCAGAACTTGAGAGGGTCAGAACCTGAGGGTCAGAACTTGACAGGGTCAGAACTTGAGAGGGTCAGAACTTGAGAGGGTCAGAACTTGAGAGGGTCAGAACTTGAAAGGGTCAGAACTTGAAAGGGTCAGATATTGAGAGGGTCAGAACCTGAGAGGGTCAGAACTTGAAAGGGTCAGATATTGAGAGGGTCAGAACCTGAGAGGGTCAGAACTTGAGAGGGTCAGAACCTGAGGGTCAGAACTTGACAGGGTCAGAACTTGAGAAGGTCAGAACCTGAGGGTCAGAACTTGAAAGGGTCAGAACTTGAGAGGGTCAGAACTTGAGAGGGTCAGAACTTGAAAGGGTCAGATATTGAGAGGGTCAGAACCTGAGAGGGTCAGAACTTGAGAGGGTCAGAACCTGAGAGGGTCAGAACTTGAGAGGGTCAGAACCTGAGGGTCAGAACCTGACAGGGTCAGAACTTGAGAGGGTCAGAACCTGAGAGGGTCAGAACTTGAGAGGGTCAGAACCTGAGAGGGTCAGAACTTGAGAGGGTCAGAACCTGAGGGTCAGAACCTGACAGGGTCAGAACTTGAGAGGGTCAGAACCTGAGCGGGTCAGAACTTGAGAGGGTCAGAACTTGAGAGGGTCAGAACTTGAGAGGATCAGAACTTGAAGGTGGAGAGACCACCAAGTGTTGGGTCAGAGATGGTCAGGTAGAAAAGCGTTTTTCATTCTTTCTTTTTTTAAGGGTCAGGTGTATTTACTGTAAGTCAGTTTCTTCAATGGTTTTTAATTATTCTATTTGATGTATTTATATTTTTTATTGATAATAAAGTCATCTGCAGATTTAAGGCATTCATATGATTAGCAAATAGAATTATATTAATGTAAACATGTTATGTATTCAGTGGCGCAGATCAGATACAACAAAATACCACCAACTAGACCACCCTGACCAACGCCCTTGTACCTGTAGCCTGTTTCTATTCCACAGCAGGATTTTTTTTTGCTTCAATAGTTTAGCACATTTCTTCTCCAATCTTTATTCTTTTTAATATTTAGCTTCATTTATAAGAGGCATTTTTCTTACGGGAAAAATGTATTCTCGGTTCTAATTATTACAGTGTTTCTACATTGCAGACGTTTTAACTTTATTTTACTTGAAAATCTACAAATCGTTCCCTGGCTTTTTTAAAAGAGGTGGCAAAAGGAGAAATGATCTGATGAGGCCCAACAGTACATCAAAATTTGCAAAAATTTGGAAGCCACTGGAAGTAACTTTTTGTTGTTGTTGTTGGCTTCAAACAATGACACCATCCCTATCTCTTCTGTTGAGCTGGAACATTTGCACGCAGGACTTTGTCCATCACCTCTGATCTGACGCATGCAGAGGTGATCAGAATTTAAGCAGCTGTGTTTTTGCTTTCAATTGATTCTTTTAGGGGGATAAAGTCCTGTATATGCTGTTGTCTTAACATTTTCCATATCTATACATAAAATTGTTACTGTTGACATGAGTTATTTAACACCAAATTTTTATATATAGTTATCCTGTTTATTGAGATCTACCTACCCTAAGATGCTGGATCTAGAGGACAGATGGTTGATATACAAAGCCGCAGGTGGGCTTCCAGCCATCTTTACATACAGATCGTTCTCAAAAAATTAGCATATTGTGATAAAGTTCATTATTTTCTATAATGTCATGATGAAAATTTAACATTCATATATTTTAGATTCATTGCACACTACCTGAAAAATTTCAGGTCTTTTATTGTCTTAATACAGATGATTTTGGCATACAGCTCATGAAAACCCAAAATTTCTATCTCACAAAATTAGCATATTATTAAAAGGGTCTCTAAACGAGCTATGAACCTAATCATCTGAATCAATGAGTTAACTCTAAACACCTGCAAAAGATTCCTGAGGCCTTTAAAACTCCCACCCTGGTTCATCACTCAAAACCCCAATCATGGGTAAGACTGCCGACCTGACTGCTGTCCAGAAGGCCACTATTGACACCCTCAAGCAAGAGGGTAAGACACAGAAAGACATTTCTGAACGAATAGGCTGTTCCCAGAGTGCTGTATCAAGGCACCTCAGTGGGAAGTCTGTGGGAAGGAAAATGTGTGGCAGAAAACGCTGCACAAAGAGAAGAGGTGACCGGACCCTGAGGAAGATTGTGGAGAAGGGCCGATTCCAGACCTTGGGGGACCTGCGGAAGCAGTGGACTGAGTCTGGAGTAGAAACATCCAGAGCCACCGTGCACAGGCGTGTGCAGGAAATGGGCTACAGGTGCCACATTCCCCAGACCTGGGCTACAGAGAAGCAGCACTGGACTGTTGCTCAGTGGTCCAAAGTACTTTTTTCGGATGAAAGCAAATTCTGCATGTCATTCGGAAATCAAGGTGCCAGAGTCTGGAGGAAGACTGGGGAAAAGGAAATGCCAAAATGCCAGAAGTCCATTGTCAAGTACCCACAGTCAGTGATGGTCTGGGGTGCCGTGTCAGCTGCTGGTGTTGGTCCACTGTGTTTTATCAAGGGCAGGGTCAATGCAGCTAGCTATCAGGAGATTTTGGAGCACTTCATGCTTCCATCTGCTGAAAAGCTTTATGGAGATGAAGATTTCATTTTTCAGCACGACCTGGCACAGTGCCAAAACCAGTGGTAAATGGTTTACTGACCATGGTATCACTGTGCTCAATTGGCCTGCCAACTCTCCTGACCTGAACCCCATAGAGAATCTGTGGGATATTGTGAAGAGAACGTTGAGAGACTCAAGACCCAACACTCTGGATGAGCTAAAGGCCGCTATCGAAGCATCCTGGGCCTCCATAAGACCTCAGCAGTGCCACAGGCTGATTGCCTCCATGCCACGCCGCATTGAAGCAGTCATTTCTGCAAAAGGATTCCCGACCAAGTATTGAGTGCATAACTGTACATGATTATTTGAAGGTTGACGTTTTTTGTATTAAAAACACTTTTCTTTTATTGGTCGGATGAAATATGCTAATTTTGTGAGATAGGAATTTTGGGTTTTCATGAGCTGTATGCCAAAATCATCCGTATTAAGACAATAAAAGACCTGAAATATTTCAGTTAGTGTGTAATGAATCTAAAATATATGAATGTTAAATTTTCATCATGACATTATGGAAAATAATGAACTTTATCACAATATGCTAATATTTTGAGAAGGACCTGTATAATGTTTGAGGGTGACAGTGAGAGGGGCAAAATACTAAAATACTCTCTCAACGACCTTGATAAACAGCTGTTCAAGTATGTTTTTCACTTTTTATTAATTTCATAATCTGAGATACATTATTTTAAAATATGAGAAAATGTAAAAAATACAAAGTATAAACCTTGAGACATATAATGATGAGACTACCCCTATGAAGAAGGCTTTTGACATTTAAAAAACATGTGTTAAGGTTTAAAACACCAACATTGTGACTTCAGGTGATGGAAAGAAAACAAGGCGTAGTATGCTTTGTGAAAGGTCAACCTCAGCTGATTGACCTTTCATATTTACAGAGTTGCAGGGGAAATATTTAGTGTGAGTGTAGCCCAAGGAGGACCAGCACCACGGTTTATGCAGGAGTGGTGTTACAACTACCTTGTCACCAGAAAACTTCAAACTCATGGTGTATATGACACTGAGTTATCAACGTTACTAACGATGGTATGTTCAGTGAAAGAATTGAATCCTCTGTAAAATGTATCATTTACTTCGTTATTGCCTTTCTCACATTGTGTGCTTTGATAGTTAATTATTATGTAACAGCAAATAAGTTCTAGAAGCACTTCCATTTACACAAACAATGTGAAACGGTTAGATTTAAATTCCTATAATGTTTGCATCCAAGATTGTCATTTTGAAGACGGTAAAATTAAAGTTGTAATAATAGAACTGAAGAAACAATTTTTTTCTGTACATCACATCTATAGATTGAAGGTGCATCTGACCTGTCTGTGTACACTAAAGAGATACTGGATTGTGGCAACACCGGTCCGATTAATACAGACCATAAGAACACTATATTGAGGCAAGTTTTAAATTTAGAAATTAGAAGTAATGTGACATTTCTTGCTTTGATACAAAGTATCAGTGTAACACAATTAGTTATTGTGATAACTAGGAAATTATTTCAGATTATACAAGACCCTAAAATTCAGTTACTTTTAACATTGAACAAATCAATACATATTCAGACACTGAAGAACAGCAGACACTGAAGAACAGCAGACACTGAAGAACAGCAGACAGACACTGAAGAACAGCAGACACTGAAGAACAGCAGACACTGAAGAACAGCAGACACTGAAGAACAGCAGACACTGAAGAACAGCAGACACTGAAGAACAGCAGACAGACACTGAAGAACAGCAGACACTGAAGAACAGCTGACAGACACTGAAGAACAGCGGACACTGAAGAACAGCAGACACTGAAGAACAGCTGACAGACACTGAAGAACAGCAGACACTGAAGAACAGCAGACACTGAAGAACAGCAGACACTGAAGAACAGCAGACACTGAAGAACAGCTGACAGACACTGAAGAACAGCAGACACTGAAGAACATCAGACACTGAAGAACAGCTGACAGACACTGAAGAACAGCAGACACTGAAGAACAGCAGACACTGAAGAACAGCAGACACTGAAGAACAGCAGACACTGAAGAACAGCAGACACTGAAGAACAGCAGACAGACACTGAAGAACAGCAGACACTGAAGAACAGCAGACACTGAAGAACAGCAGACACTGAAGAACAGCTGACAGACACTGAAGAACAGCAGACACTGAAGAACATCAGACACTGAAGAACAGCTGACAGACACTGAAGAACAGCAGACACTGAAGAACAGCAGACACTGAAGAACAGCAGACACTGAAGAACAGCAGACACTGAAGAACAGCTGACAGACACTGAAGAACAGCAGACACTGAAGAACAGCAGACACTGAAGAACAGCAGACACTGAAGAACATCAGACACTGAAGAACAGCTGACACTGAAGAACAGCAGACACTGAAGAACAGCTGACAGACACTGAAGAACAGCAGACACTGAAGAACAGCAGACACTGAAGAACAGCTGACAGACACTGAAGAACAGCTGACAGACAATGAAGAACAGCAGACACTGAAGAACAGCAGACACTGAAGAACATCAGACACTGAAGAACAGCTGACAGACACTGAAGAACAGCAGACACTGAAGAACAGCAGACACTGAAGAACAGCAGACACTGGAGAACAGCAGACACTGAAGAACAGCAGACACTGAAGAACAGCAGACACTGAAGAACAGCAGACAGACACTGAAGAACAGCAGACACTGAAGAACAGCAGACACTGAAGAACAGCTGACACTGAAGAACATCAGACACTGAAGAACAGCTGACAGACACTGAAGAACAGCAGACACTGAAGAACATCAGACACTGAAGAACAGCTGACAGACACTGAAGAACAGCAGACACTGAAGAACAGCAGACACTGAAGAACAGCAGACACTGAAGAACAGCAGACAGACACTGAAGAACAGCAGACACTGAAGAACAGCAGACACTGAAGAACAGCAGACAGACACTGAAGAACAGCAGACACTGAAGAACAGCAGACACTGAAGAACAGCAGACAGACACTGAAGAACAACAGACACTGAAGAACAGCAGACACTGAAGAACAGCAGACAGACACTGAAGAACAGCAGACACTGAAGAACAGCGGACACTGAAGAACAGCAGACACTGAAGAACAGCAGACAGACACTGAAGAACAGCAGACACTGAAGAACAGCAGACACTGAAGAACAGCAGACACTGAAGAACAGGCACATTGACCCCATGTTCAACTTCTTCACTTTGCTGTTCTTGGGACAGCAGCTCCTCAGCATGCTGAATCTGCTTTGACGAAAGCCATAGACAGATTACCCATAAAAAATACCAGGGAAAATAAATAAAAATCTACAAATCCATGTAGCCATCTGTCATATTTATGAAGCCCGAATGTTGCAATTAAATCCAAGTAAAACATACCTCTGTCAGATCTGGTTCTGACACTGGTTCCTGCAGCATACCGATCATCCACAGTTGACTGGGTGTTAGGTTTCTCTCTGTCCTCAAGGGATGAGAATTACAACTCTCGTCGAAAACCTGCAGATCTTCTCGTAGTCGTGGTATAAAGACATAGCCCACACAGAACAGATGGACCACATTCGACAGGTCAATGAGACCCTCTTCCTCCAAACTGTAGAGCATGTTGTAATATTTTGAAGTCACACTCCAAACATCTCTCCATAGGCGTTCAATTCTAAACTAAATGGCAAAACATTACAACTGTCAAAATCAGGCAACTTTCTTTTTTTGAAATAATTGTATAATGAACATTAGTTATTGTTATTCACAAATGTGAAAATTTGGCTTCGGTTTCAGGTGATAGTTTAAAAAACAATACAGCAAATTCCACACACAATATGAGGACATGAATAAACAATGAGAAATGACTCCAATAGTATGTATTGATGTTGCCCTTATTGTCTTATATGTTCTTCCAGAAGGGAGTTTACCAAATTACACAAAATTGGAGCAACCCAAGTCATTCACAATCTGTTGGATCTTTTGCTTACTATGCTTTTTGACAGATCTGCCAGTTTTCTTTGCTTTATTATTAAGAAAATGTTGTCAAATGTGAGTGTTGTAGCAGATATTTATAGAAAAACAATGTAAAGTAAAATAACCGAGATTGTTCTTGTAAAGACAAAAAAAGACAGATTTGTGGTATGTTACCTCTGGTTATGAACACTTTTCCCAGCAATGAAACTGCCACGTCCAGTACCTCGAACCGTAAACATGCACCTTGCAATGTCCACATTTTCAACCCCATGATCACCTTGAACTCTATAAGACAAAGTGGAAAGTTATATTTTACAAAATCAATGTAATTCAAGAACATCATATGCAATCTTTATCTTTTTTTAACATAAATTAACTTGCCTTGATGGCCATCCATGTTTACAAACCCCATCCATGAAGAAACAAAAAGCTGTCCCTGCCTTGTTGTTGCCAAGTAAAAGATCTGTAGGATAATTTCTAGAATTAAACAGACAGAAGTGATAAGATGTTAAATTCACAAAAACACACATACCTTACCTTCCTTGAAAAACCATCAATTGCTCCAAACACAACGATGTTGTACCTAGGAATATACACACTGTTATCATCAACAGAATATATGTATATATTCTTTATGTATTCAATAAACAAACCTGATGAGCTTGTAGGGTTAGGGTTGATTTGTATCAACGTGGACAAGAGATAAGGGAGCTGGAACACAGTATTGTCGTCTTGCGATGCTGGACCATTCTGGCAATAAGTCCTGCTCTGTCCACACGCTGCAAGGACATTTTCACTCTCTCCCATTGCTTGAAGAGACCCTTTCACTAATCTGTAGCCAGCATTTGGCATTCTGGTCTTTATACACCTAACCTTCTGATCTAATGAGTCATCTGAAATGCTGGAATAGCATTTTCTTACAGACAGATCATGCTCTTTCAAACGTCTATACAAAGTTGACCTTGCAATTCCAGAAAGGCTACATAAGGAGGTCAATGGTAAACCACTACTCTGAGAAACTGTAACTCCTGACAACAAACAAAGTACAAATAGTCAAAGTCAATGGGCTGCCTGTTGAGAGTAGAAATCACTCTATGCCTAACTCTTTGTAAAAGCTGATGCAGCATAGATTCCTAAGAAAAAAACAAAAAAATATGAGAACATATTGATTAGTCTTTACACATTTAAGAAATTCCACAAGGTTATTATTTTACATGCAACTAACACAGCATAATACTTTAGGTGTTGACCAAAGTAAATAAATCAAAATGCAATTAGGCAGCAGCATTCCTGGGTCTGCGAACTGTCCAGTTGGTTTTCCATTCTGTGTACAAGAGGGTAATATCATGCCATTGCAATTAGTCTATAGTCACTTCTGAATTAACAGAAAATTTAACCTTGACTGGAAAAAAAAAGGAACAAATATTATCTGACACAATGTCTGTGGGTCTGGTTGGATATCTTTTAGGCTTTAGTATGAACAGAGTTCAAGGTGATAAAGCCCCCCCACAGCCCCCCACATCAAAGATGAATCCAGTGCCGCTGAGAGACGGTATTGGAGCATGAAAGAAAAAACATCACTTTGAACTCAACTCGAACTAAGGTCGGTGTTAGAGTAGTTTTTCTCTTTGTGAGAAAAAATGAGTCATTTTAATCGGAAAAAGTTTTTTCAAACAATTTTGTTTTCTCCCCAAAATAAAATATTCCAGTAAAAAAAAAAAATGATCACAACTTAATATTTTTTGATTGATATTAGTTTTTTTTTGATTGAATAATATTGAGACACATTTACCTCCATAGAATAACACTAAGGATGACCTCAGAGGTCAAAAAGAAAATATTTTCTGGATTAATTCTGAAATATAAAACTGGACTTTGATCTAAGAGGTAAAACTTTTAGAAGGAGATGAGGTCAACTCCCGGGACCTCCATGACCTTTCAGCACCAGACCGCTGTAGCAGTAGAAGAGAACAGAGCGCCTTACTTGAGGTCCGACTTGTATCCAAATCAAATCCCACAGAACCGGCCTGGTTGTCTGTGGATGTGTGGCTCCAGGACTCGCCTCTTTGCCTGGATGATGGTTGACCTCTGTTGGATCGTCCTGGAGTCATTTCAAGGATGTAATAAACACATTTTCAGTTAAGTTTCTTCTGAACTTATAAACTATAAATCTTACTCATATTAAGTATATAGTTTTGTTTTTCAGCATTAGATCACATTAGAATGATTTGCCATGTCTGGTGTTGTCAGTCGTACATAAATGCTTCATTTATTATCAGTTTTGTATTCAGAATCTCACCGATCAGGCTTTTCTGGGCCGATATTGATTACTAATTCTGTCTTTTGTCTATGACCGTGTATTTGGTGTTTTCATTCACCAAACCTGTTTTTACCTGTTTGGTAAAATATAAACTCAGAGGTTGTGTGAGCTGTGGGAATGTGGCTGATTGTTAAAGGTAGGTTCCTCAGATGCTTTGGGTTTCTGGTCATTTCATTCAGGCAGAAATAAAAGCACAATTTTACTGTATCTGGTTAAGAAGATTTAATACATCAGACTTCTTTCCATGATGCCTAACCTACCCAACTATATATAACTATACTATAACTATACCAACCAAAGGTGAAGAGCCTAGTAGTCTCAGAATGTCACGCGCTGCTTTCCCTCTAAATTTCCTGCCTTGGATCAGAATCATTGGAGCTCCTAAAAGAACCGGTTCAGAAAGAATCACCTTGAAGCGTCTGCTGGAGACCAGATGCAGCTGCTGTTGTTTTTTTTTAGTTCTTGGTCTGGACTTCTCACCCTTTCAATTAAAGCCTCTTAATCAAGCAACCTAATTAACATCATGTCCCTCTTGGAGACCAAAACAGAATCTGTGAAAGCGATGATTTAACTGGACCGCTCCACCTTAGTTCATTATGAGGGTTCAGATTATGAAAGACTGTCAGCTGCTCACAGGGCGGCTGAGCACCTCTGGAGGTCAGATCCCTGAACCTCCATCTCTATCTCAGTATGTTTACATCTGATTATGAGAACAAAGACTATAATCAGTTGTTTTCTGAACTGAAAATATAAAAATGATATTTAATGTGATTATGAAACATTTTGTTGGTGCTTCTGCTGTGCTATGAGCAAAGTCTTCAAAGAACATTTCTTCCTGTTCTTGTCAATCTGTATCGTTGAACTCTTGAACCTAAAAATACCAACTGGAGCTGCGATCCTTAGAACCAGTTTACCTTTATTTCAGGGGAAACATCTAAAGATGTTCATGTCTGCAGTCTTTTTTCAGAATGACGTCTGTTGGTAGATCTCCTCCAGCAGCTCCAGTTTCTCCTAAACTTTGTTTCACTGAAGAAGAGTCTGCTGTGGTCCTCACAACACCAGAGGAACCAGGTTAGGGTGCAAATTAGGATTTGAAAGTATTCAGAGGAGGAAACGACTATTACAAACAAACACTTTGTCATGGTTCATGTGGACGAGTCAGTAGTTCACCAGACTCTAAACTAAGCCGTCTTCTAAAACCGTTGCTTTATTTTTAGTGAGATGAGGTTTAGGGGCGATTCAGCGTCTGATTACCAATATTACTGGTAATAACTGCCTGGTCTAACCCAAACGTGTTTAAAGAGGCTCACATATCGGCCTGAAAAGATTCTCCACCACTGCATGGTGACCTTCAGCTCCATCTGGTAAGAGATACAGACATCCAGGAGCAAGTGTTTCCCTCAGGTAGAGAGAGGCAGCTGAGGAGCAGCTGGCCATGAGTTAAACAACCACCCTCCTCAGGGGGGAACCACACCATGTGGTTGGGAGGACAGATATCTGCTCTCCCTCCTGGACCTGCTGCCCCTAAATGAAAAAGGATCAAACATTAAGAAAGACGGAAAGCAAAGCAGCTGGATTCATGCTGCCAGCGTCCAGCTGCAGTTTATATTTAGCTTTAGCAGAGCTGAGAACCAGTTAGCATCCAGCTACCCCTGGGGACAATAACAGGGATGGATAACTTTACCACAGCTGGATTAAAGGTAATAAACCAGGAGACAAATGTAGATTTGATTATCTAACAAACTATGAATGAAGGGAGGCTCTGTCCCACAGAGAATAATATTCATCGGGTATTCTTAGGTTTGCTAAGAATATACATCTAGTATTAGATACCTTCTACCAGAGCTGACCTTTGACCTCTTGCGCTGTTTTGAGTTGTTCCTCTTTCCATCATGGTGACATGAGTTGGGATTTGTTCCAGTGCTGATGACCTTATTCTGCAAATCTCCTGTTGAACTGCTGACTATGAAACAAACTAGTGGTGATTTGAGCAGAGAATGAATGAGCTACCAGGCTCTGTCCACCAGGTGGCAGCATCACATCAGAGCCACACTGGTTGAAACAGGGGTTGAAGCTGGGGTTAAAGTTCAGCCCGGGAGCAAATTCGTTTTATCCAGTGAGTCTTCATGTTTGTAATCAAAGCAGTAGATTTGACTTATTTTATTCCTTGATCACATTTGTCGACATGAAGAAAATAGTTCAAATCAGTTTTGTCAGGTGAGAAAGTTTGCAGAAGACTCATCTGGATAAAATTCATTTACAGATCTGCTTGGAGATAGAATTAAATACGTTTGAAGGGAAATTAATAATTTCTTAGACTGTTTTCAGATTTCAAAAGCCAAGGTTTGTTAATATAATCCTAAAAAAGACATAATCCCAAACACTTCAGTGGTTCCTGCTTCTCCTCCTCTTCCTCTGCCTCATCCTCTTTCACAGGTCCACAACCACAGCTGATACTGTCCTCATCTGCTACTGTACCACTATGATACAATTTATACCATTTTGCAAATAATTCATAGTGTTAGAGCACAAATAAAATATAAGAATCAACTTAAGGAAAAGCGCTAAACATCATTGACTTTATTTCTATTTTTCTTGAGTGGGTAAAGCAGCTAATGAAAAATCCACAACAGGACAACTAGATGTAGGCTACAGTTTATACTCACATTTTTTTTTTTTTACTTTAAACACAGACTTTCTCCAATAACGCTTTGTTTTACAATAAAGAAATGTGTCATTTTCTGTTTGGCGGCAGAATTAATTATTTCTGCATGTTGTTCTGGGTGTTGGCATGGACAAGAAGCTGACCTTCAGAGAAAATACTGAGAAGATCTGCAGAAAATCCCATCAAAGGCTGAACTTCCTTCACAATTTCAATCAGTTTGGAGTGTTTCAATATTTAATGACAATGTTCAACTATTCTTCGCTCAGATCTGTTCTTATATTTGCTTTTATCATTTTAGAAAGGCAACCTTTCAGTGGTAAGTGGAAGGCAACATTACTGGTAATAACTGCCTGGTCTAACCCAAACGTGTTTAAAGAGGCTCACATATCGGCCTGAAAAGATTCTCCACCACTGCATGGTGACCTTCAAACAGGCGGTGTAAGTTTGACCTTTCCCCTCTGCAGCTGATGATGGATGTATTAGATTTAGGATGCAGAGGGTTTCTTATAGCACCACCATCTCCCATTAATACCAGTTACTGTAGGAGGCCGGAGTGACAGCCATGCTGTGGTCATCCAGGAGCACTTCTGCGTCTCCACAGGTTAGTCCAGATTCACCTGTCTGGCCTTTAACCATCATGTTGCACTAAAGCAGGACGAACGGATCTGTTTAACCTGCATTGTAACACTTTAACACGAATAAAAAGGGCTTCTCTGACCTCATTCCTGCTGGGAATAAGAGAAAAAAACAAATATTTTAGTTTATGGTGTTTAGAAAAATATAAAAGACTTGGGTTGTTTTCTTGTCTCTGAAGATCTTCTCACTGGAAACAGGTTCTGGTCCCATTTATTAGGAAAAGTAGACGATAGCGTAAAAGCTGTCATTTGAAAACAGACGGTCTGAAGATGACTCCATTTTGTGTTATTAATACAAACATTAATGTTTCTGTGCAACTTTGGATTTTTAATTTAAAAAAAGTTTCAGTTTTGTCCATAAAAGCTGACTAAGCTACCTGACCCACACTGACCTTAGATTTGCCTTTAATCACATCCTCAGCTCTGTCGGCTCTGCATCTTCTGGACTGGACTTCTGCAAGACTTCGTGACATTCAGTTTTCTGCAGCACCAGAATGATTCTGTTTCTTCTCCCAGTGGATCTCCTCTGTTCCCACAGCTGCAGCCTGCTGGTTTCCAGCACAGTCCCAGTAGAAATCCGACCATCAGGACTCACTTTCTGGACTCTCGGTTCAGAAGACTGCAGGTCCTGATGTGATGAAACCTCCGACCTTCATTCCAGTGATGGAGGAGGTCATGATCAAGGTCTCCAGTGTGGTAGAAAATAAGGTGAAACGATTCAGGTTTTCTGTTTATTCAGGTGAACCAGGTGCAGCTAACATGTTAAAGTGGCCAAATACAGTTCAGATGAAAAATGTTAAAAACATTTCAATCATATCAGAGACGATCTGCTACAAAACACAGCATGAAGAAAAATGTACCTAATGTTTCACTGATCTACAGGAAGTGGATCCTTGTCCTGAGATGTCGGCCCGTTTGGACCCAGCAAACCAAACTAAACCAGAACCACGTTCAGTCAGAGTCAGACGAGTCTCTGCATGTTTATGGGCTTCGGATCGTATGACTCCTTCTATCCGTGTTCCAGGAACAGACGTGTTTCACATTCATTCCTCCCCGAGAAACAGAAAGAGGACCCAAGTTCAGATCGGTTCTGATTGGACCTCAGTCTGGTTTCTTAAGGGCTGAATCTGGATACCAGGATGAGGTTTAACCTGCTGCAAACAGCCGCCTCATGTTACTGTGGTCAGAGACGATGGAAAACACAGCGTTTATAAACCAGATTAACCAGATTTTATGAACAGATTAACATTTCCCAGCAGTTAATGCATTCACCATCAACACCAGTTTATACGGTACTGGGAGAAAGTATTTACCCCCTTACAGATTTCTGCTGTTTTCGTCACTCCTAGAAGTTTTCGATCCTGAAACTGATTTTATTATTGAACCTGAATAAATTCAGACAGCGGTTCTCAGACGATGATTTCATTCACGAAGAGAAAAACGTTTTCTGATGGCGGGATATATATCGGAAAATTCATGATTCATAATCATGGGAAGTTTTCCAGAAGCAAACAGTCCCAGATCATCACACCACCACCACCATGTTTGACTGTCAGTATGATGTTCTGTTTCTGAAACACTGAGTTGGGTTTGGGTCAGATGGGACACAACCTTCTAAAAAGGTCCACCTTTGTTTTCAAGAAGCAACACTTGATCTAAAAATATTCAAAAATAATAGTGAAAAAGTCATCAACCAGTCTGGAAGGCTATCAACACCACTTCTAAGACTTTAGGACTCCGGCGACCCAAAGACCCGCTGGTGTCAGATGGAACGGAACAAACGTTCCACAAAGGTCCATTTGTGTTTCATCAGCCCACAGAATATTTTTCCTCGTCTTCAGGATCATGAAGTTGTTTCTGGTAAACCGGGCTTTGTGTTCTTTTGGGTCAGCAGAGGTTCTGGCCTTAGAACCAATCAAACACACTGAAGATTTATCCAGAAGAACCCAGAACAACATCTAAAGTTCTGCAAATCTCACTGCCTCAGCTAAGGTCAGAGGTCATGATTCAATAAGAGGAAAGAGAAACTGGGCAGAAATGGCCCCTATGAGAGGGATCCAACACCAGAACCACTGCTGACCTACAGAACCCAAAGGCCCGTTTACCAAAAACATCTTGATGATCCTTAAGACTTTAGGGGAAATATTCTGTGGACTGACGAGACAAAAAAGTACCTTTTTGGAAGGTTCATGTTCTGTTACATCTGACCCAAAACATCTGACACCAGCGGGCCTTTGGGTCGCTGGAGTCCGGAGTCTCAGAAGTGGTTCTGTGTCCTTCAGGAGACTGATAGATGTTTTTCTACTCTACTTTAGATGATGTGTTGCTTTGTGAGATCTTTCAGAGGTCCTAGTTAAAGTATTTATCATATCAGGTCCAGTAATAATCAGGCCTGGGCTTGACTTGTGAATTTAAGCTCAGCTTTCCAAAAATATATTTGATCACAGTTAGTTCCTGATTTAACAGGGGGAGTAATTACTTTTCAGTTTCTTTGCCTTCATGAATGAAGTCGTTTGTTTTAACTCAGGTTATCTTTAACCAGCAGCAGAATTAGTTTCACCTCAAACATTTAAGTGGGACAGAAAAGCAAAAAACAGAAGAAATCTGTAAGGGGGGTAAATACTTTTTCACAGCGCTATAACCAGTTCCTTTCCAAGCCTTTAGAGCAGTCAGAACCTCAGTGAAAGTGTAACTCTGTCTCCATGACGATGTGCTCAGAGTGACATCAGCTCCCATCATGACTTCTTAAATGATTTCAAGTCATCAGAAAATAAAACTCCATGAAAACATCTGAAAAACGTTACAAACACATTTTATTCAGTTTAAATATGAAGGTCATGTGATGATCTGCTCTACATTGGACCTTCTGAAGTTACCATCCTTTCATCATGAACATGCATGTCATTAATTTAAGGTTTTATTTATTTAAACTGTTCATTTTTCAGGGTGGAATGATGGAGAAGATGAAATGATTTCTAAAAGGACAATTTGGTGTCAAATATTATGTTTCATTTTCTCTAATCCTAAATCTTCCTGATCAACATCCTGACAAAGATCCACCGATCCAGACCTCATGTTGGTTTGCTCATCTGAGTCTGCTTCATCTGCTCCAAATGTGGTTCTGAACTGCATGATTCTGGTTCTGTGTGGGTCACAGAACATTTCAGTTCTGTTGTCTAATCATTCCACCCTGACAGAAGGAACACTTCAAACTATTAAACACCTCAAAGTTAAATAAAATCACGCTGATGCTGAGTGGATGAAACTTACCACCAGGATCCAAACAGAACCATTAATTATTTGGTACCACAACTGAAGCAGGGATGGAGATAGAGGTCCAAAGGGCTGATAAAAGGAGGTTCCTCTGCTGATGAACTAATCAGAACCTCCTGTTAGTAAGATCCACCATCAGTTTGTCTTGAACACAGACATCACGGTGTCATATCAGATCAGACGGTACTTTATCAGGAGGCGGGTCGGACCTCCTCTTCTTCCAGAACATTAAAGCAAACACTGCAACAACAACCAGAGCAACACATGACAGAGAAGCAGCTACTCCAGGAACCGTTCTGCTTCCAGGCTTGTTCTCTCCATCCTGGTTCCCAGCGGTCCGGATTGGTTCAGCCCGTCCAACTGCAAAGAAGAAGCAGGAGTGAGTCACCAGGTGGGCTGGTTCCCAGCCTCCTACAGGACGATACACTCTGCAAGAACATCGACCCGTTGTCTCAACCAGACCTGAAGAACAAATGAACCTTTGTGTTCCTGCAGCTTCTTCTCAACATCTGGAACAAACCGTTCTTCCTGTCTGGTGTCCAGAACCAAGCAGACATGTGTGGGACCTATGAGGTCCTCCAGCAGTTCAGTGTTTGTCTGGTATGAAATGTGCTGACCTTGCTAATCGTTACCGTGGTAACCAGAAGAAATAAGCTGCTGTATTTTATGAAGCTGAAGGTGTCTGAGGTAGAACATCAGGAACAGGAACATTATGGGCGGGTCGATAATCAGCAGCTGACATTTAGTTGACCTGGTTTGACCTTGGTGACCTCATCAAACAAACGAGCGCTGCTTCTCATATTTACATAACAGATATGACCTCCACGCCCCGGCGGGTCAACAGCTGGTTCTGATCAGCTGCTGTAATCACGTTAGAAACGTCGGGACACATTTCAGGAAGATGGAAACTCAAGAGAATGTTTTACACAGAAGCAAACCAGAAAAATGAGAAAATATTATTTTTAACATAAAGCTGAACCAGTACTATACTTCACTGGTTTCCATAAAAGAAGAACAACATGCAGGAGAACTCAGACGGACCTTTTAATGCTTCAACGTGGACCACTTCCTGGGCTTCCCAAACAGCACTTCCTCCATCTTTGGTCCCTTCAGCCTGACTTCCTGCAGATAGGCAGCAGGTGAGAGGAAGCAGTTTATTTATGACACATTTATCAGGCAGCACAGAGGAGAAGATGG
The DNA here is from genome assembly GCF_021462225.1 of Girardinichthys multiradiatus. Taxonomy (NCBI): domain Eukaryota; kingdom Metazoa; phylum Chordata; class Actinopteri; order Cyprinodontiformes; family Goodeidae; genus Girardinichthys; species Girardinichthys multiradiatus. The sequence goes on along the minus strand of NC_061807.1, from coordinate 8,278,992 downwards.
TTAACGTTCAGGCAGAGGAACTTCACATTTATATCAGTGATCTGCTGCTGGTGGAACATCAGTCAACATCTCCTAATTGGTCCGTATTACTCCTAACATGGAGAACTCCAACACATCTATTTGGGTCTGGAAAACCACAACAGCACCAGAAGAGAAGAAGACCTACCAGCTGAAGTTGATGTCTCCTGGATTCCTCCATCCTGGTCTCCCGTATCTCTGTTTTCTTCATCCTTCTCCCGTCCAAGCTGGACTGCTTGGTCTCCTGTTTGTTTCTCAAAGTGAGCTGCAGAACAGAACCAGGTGTGAGTCTGAGCTTTCAGGGAGGAGATGACTGAAGAACATCATCTCCTGCTCTCAGACCAGCTGCTGTCTCATCGTCAACATCTTTAGGAAAGATCTAATCTGAGATGTTTCACTCTCACATCAAGGTCCAGGAAGTTCTGCAAGTTCTGATCCAGAGACAAACTCACCTGGAGAAGGAGGAGCTACCTCCAGGTGGATGGTGCTGATGAGATTCTTCTTGCGGCTTGTTCCACTCTGAACGACCCGACACTCATATGTTCCTCTGTCATCAGTCCTCACGTTCTTCAGAACCAAAGACACATCTCCATCCTTCATCTGTCTGTCCTGCAGATCCACCCGGTCCTTAAAGGATTGGTGCTGGTTAAATGGGTCGACCTGCTGGTCTCGATACAGGAGAACATAATCTGAGCCCAGGTCAGTTCTGCTCCACTGCACGACGATAACAGGGTCCCTGCGGGTCAGTCCACATGGCAGAACCACCGTCTCTCCTTGATGAGGTCTGATGGTTGGAAGATCTGTAGGAGAGACCGAGAGGAGGAGATACGGAGATGTTTCTGCAGACAGGTCATGAACAATCATCTGTCCAGAAAACAACTCATTAAAAGAACGACAGAAATATTCTGCAGTTTTCTGAAAATATTCTGGACAAATAAAAAATAACACGTCAGGTGACGCTGAACGTGGCTTCTGATTGGACGCTTGTGATTCTCATCAATTAAAGGTTTATTTCAGTGTTTTAACTCCACTAAACAGAGAAACTAGAAGACACAACTTCTCATTTATTTGACCTTTATGTGTGGAAACACATTTATTTGCATTTGTGAATAATATTCACTCTTTTATTATTATGTACTGAACATAGAGAGTAAATAAATGCCAAATGATATTTAAAAGTTGTTTAAATTAAAGACAAACTGCAGGAAACAGAGAGGCTGGTTATTTCATAATGTTTAGCTTTTTAATTATTAATTATAGTTTATGACCGTTTATTCTGTCTGCCTGGTGACGGAGATTCAGTTTCATATTTATGGATCAGATGACGTATCCAGTTAAGCTCAGAATTGTTCATACCCCTGGCAGATTTAGGGTTAATCTGTGAATTACTTTTAATGTTACCATCATGTTTCTTTTTGACCATGCCATTTATTAATAAAAATGTTAAAACAGCTCATTTTTAAACTGATACTCCCTCCCCATCAGGAAGCTTCCTGATTGGAGGAAAAACACTTCAAGTCTAAACAAGCCAGGGGTGTAAATACTTATTACCTGGAAAGTGAAACTTAAGCTTTACTAGACGCTCAAACATAAAGAAAAACCTAAAAATATAAAACAATCAGCATTTTATTTTAACATTAGGAGCCATAAAGTCATTATTTGTGTTTGTGAATAAAATGGATCAGCAGACATGATTTCCTTTGTTTCCGAACCAAGTCTGAAAACCAGTTTGTAATGTTTCTCTCTGAAGAAACCAGCAGATCATTAAGTCCACCTGTATAGAAGCAGCTTTCTGATTCACTCACCTGCAGAAACAAACACGGAGAGTCCCACAGAGAGCAGCGCGCCGAGGAGTCCGGGTCCAGCAGCCATTATCAGCCCACCTGTACCAGCTGTGGATGAAAAGCTACTTTTAACAGAACCGAACAGAACAAACGCTGCAGTTTCACTTCTAAACCGGACCTGATGGAACTGGAGATGTCGATGGTTGAGAGACACCAAGCTTGGAGCTCCCAGTGAGAGATAAAATCCAAGGCCTGCGTATAAAAATGGAGCGGAGCCGTTTGTGGGTCGGTCAACAGGGGGCGCTGTTAGTCAGACTGACTGAATTACTGATGATCATCTGGTCAACAGCACATTCCTGGCTCATATGTGCATTATTTTATTTTAACAATAAAATAATATATGTATTATTGATTGTATCGTCTTTATATGACGTAGCAGTGTCAGCGTGTTCCCACCAGGGGGCGCTGATGCTTTTTTTTAAAGCTGCACTGAGCTGAGACAGACAGGTCATTGTGTCCTTAAAGTTCTGTCCTGTAAACCAGTAAGTCCATAAATCTGAATGGGTCACCAGCGGGGTTCTGTAGAACTCACTAATAGGCTGAAGAGGTCATGAAACTAGTTAATCAGAGGTACTGGACCAGAGAAACATCTAACATGCATGGCAGCAGGCCCTCAGGATGGGTCTGGTTAAAGCAGGGTGTCTTCAGGTTTGCATCATGTGTCATTTTCCTGCCAGTACCCCCATTAAGATGTAATAATACATTTCTTTTCATTATTGGTAATATATTCGTAGGTGTCCAACTCTGGTCCTGGCTGATTTAGCGGCTCAGCAGGTCACCAGGTTCTGCAGAGGCCCGGTAATAAACCAGTTGTTGGATTGAGGTGTTCAGGTGTTGGATTCAGCTCACCTCACCTGCAGGACAACACTCACTGGACTCAGTTGGTTCTCAGGCCAGATATGTCCTCCTGTTTCAGTCCTGACCTGTGACCTCAGGGCTGCTTTCTCTGCACATAAAATCCGCCTACAGAGAGGATCAATAACAGGAAGCTGGAAGTCTGCCTAGCGACAATCCCAGCCAATTAAAAAACAGTGTAATTGTGACATCATTGTTTTGCTCGCAGATCCCAGTTAAAACTTAGTGGTGATTAAAGATGAGAACTGCTAGAGGCCACAGAATAAATGAATTTTCCCTGTTTTCCAGTTCTGTACAGGAATATTCCAGAGGATCATCTGAGTGCAGAGAAGCAGGATGTTGACATGACTCCATGACTCTTAGTGGAGATCAGGATTTAGCTCCTATTAAAGCCACATTCCAACTGATTCCTACAGTTACCATCCTCTCCCTGCCACTGGTACCAAAAACTAAACCAGAACTTTCCTGAATCCAAACCCAGTCCTTGTTTCTGTTGGAGAAAAGCTGAGTTGTTTACCTGGCAGTTGCTCGGAGATCAGCAGTAAAACCCGGACTGGATCTTTGACTTGTCTTCATGTTTGCTTTGGACTGAAATGGGTTCGTGTGAAACCTGAACTGGATCTTGTAAAGATGCTGGAGGACTAATAATACATAATATTAAAACTGAACTGCATTAATGTTTGACTTTTTATTGGGTTTGTGGTTGTTGCTGCTGGGCCCGTTTTATGTGGAATATTCTGGTTCTGTGAGGTTTAAATGAGAACAACACAGGATCTGATTGGCAGGAAGAGGCGGGTTCATGTGGTTTCCAGTCAGAAAAATGTAAAACTGCTGAAATCAGTCAGAGCTGCAATGATGGAAGCATCTTTTCCCTGTCTGGTCTGTAAGTAGAGAACCGGTTTTATTTATTGTACCTGAAGTAGCGCCTGAGGATGAGGAGAAAGGATAGAATAGAGTTTTATTTGAATGAATACTAGTTCATCTGAGGCAACCTGAAAAGTGATCGCAGACACACATCCACACACAGAACCAGAAACTGTTAGTATTTCTCATTCCTCCACAGCAGACTACAGAAACACCAACAAAACAATAGAGACAAATGTTACAGTCAACTGTAATCCGTACTGAGGCAGGGAGGCAGCTACAGAGTTTATGTGTATAAAGTTTTAGAGTAGGAACACATTATCATGTCAACATTTAGTATTTTTTATCATAATCAGGACTGAAACCTGTTTTCCAGATTTTACTGTAACCAGCGTTCTGTGATCCATCGTGTTGTAATATCCTGTAATTAAAATCTTTGGATCAGAACCGGACCACGCTGTAGTGGAATCACATGTCTGAAACCTACATTGGAGAGTTTGACGGCTCTTTAATCTAAAATAGTTTTATATGTTAAATCAGATGAAGCTGGTTTATTTTATTTTACAGTTCTGACCTCAATGCAGCTCCGTGCAACCTTTCAAGGTCAGCAAGCCTCTCGTCTAATAAAAATATTAACATTCTAGGAGGATCAGCACCTTCTGCAGCAGTTTAATTTAAAGAAACATCAATAAAATGATTAATAAAAACACTTTTTCATTGTTCTTCACAAAAGCTGGTCTGACTGTGAGTCCCAGCAGATCTCAGTTCTTTGAAGGAAACTCTGTGTCTCTGAGCTGTGAGGAGGACAACATCTCTGCTGGATGGACTGTGAGGAGAAACACAACCAGAGAAACCAGAACTCAGTGTGGAAAAGGATGGGGGACACAAGCTGGTTTAACCTGTAACATCACCTACCTGTACCCATCAGACACTGGAGTGTACTGGTGTGAGTCCAGAGAGGGAGCAGCCAGCAGCAGCATCCAGCTCACTGTCTCTGGTAAGATCAGACTGTGGAGTTAGTGTTGATGAAGCTGTGTGGAAATGGATGAAATGCTGTAGTTTGTCTCTGTGTTGAGGTGGATCAGTGATCCTGCAGAGTCCTGTCCTCCCTGTGATGGAGGGAGATGACGTCAGAATAAGGAGAGGTGATCTAATGGATTATTCTTTTATTTCAGAAGAACCCCTCACCTCCTCTCCCCAGTCTCCCTCTGCTCCCCGAGCCTCCTCTTCCTCTGCTCTTCTTTATGTGTTGTTGCCTCTGGCATCTCTGTGTGCTGTGGTAGCATCAGTTTTACTGGTGAGACGGAGCTGCAACCAGTCAAAAGGTGACATTAACCAGTCATTGAATAAATTAGTCATTTAAACCAGTCAGTGTGAAAGTATTTTACATACATGTAGTGTTTCTAAAATGTTTTTAAAATGTTTGTTTGGTGGCTGATTTCAGGTAACAAAGAACAACCTGGAGAGGACAGTCTCACCTATAGTGGCCTCGTAATATCAGGTCAGCAACAGAACAAAGAGTCGACCTCAGTTAATGATTGGCTCCAGGATGAGATCAAACTGACATGTTTCAACACATCTTCTTTGTTCCCTCAGGGTAAAACATGGTTTTACCATCATTTGTATATTAAAATATCGCTCATTACTTATAAAGTTTACATTTTTAACTAATAATTTCCAGTTTGATTCTAAACTGTTGCTGTTTTCAACCTTTAACTGATCAACATAACAAGACATTGACCACAGTAGCCTGTTAGGCTTCAGATTAGAGACCATTTGTGGACAGGTTGTGAGTTTTTTGCTTTGCAAGCTGGTCTTTGTTCCGGTGGTTATTGCCTTAGTTAAAGATGTAGTGAAGTGAAAGCTCTGTGGTCAGCTATAGTTTCCTGTTTTTGATGAAAACCTTTCAGCTGAAGGACAAGAAAATGTGCAACTGAATACCTGAAATAAGACGTAAGAATAATACATGAAAATCTGATGTTTTAGGAGCTTTATGCATTTTAATTCAATAATTAGACTATTTTGTGAACAATTTCAATTTGAAATTTATCATCTTGTCCATGCTTACTGTCCTGAAGCAATATTATTTGCAACTAAATAGATATTCTGATTGGTGAGTTTATCGGTTAAACTGTTTAGATCAGTTTTAACTTTCATAGCAGTGGTTCAGGCAATTAGGCTGCACAATATTTATATCACAATATCAGTGTTTGCAATATTCATATCGCTAAGAACTGTTTGGAGTGCAACCCCAGTTGGCTAATATATAAAGATCACAGAGTGACGGAAGTACAGATGGGAAAGAAGAAAATAAGCATATATCACAACTGATATTGTCATCGCAATATTTACCAATATTATCGTCACCGTAAGATTTTCTAACGTCGTTCAGCCCTAACAGGCACCGGTACTCACCACCTTGTCTTCAACTGTAACCTTATGTTTGCTGAATAAAATTGGTTTCTACTAAGAAAGAAACATTCTGTTTGATTCAGTTACATTTCAGTTAAGTTTAGCAGCATATACTGAATAAATAGAGAGTAGTAGGAGAAAGTATCAAAATGAGGAAGAGTGGTCATTCTGTCCTCCAACAGCCTAAACCTATAGCAGCATAACTACAGAGATAGTTCAGGATAACCTGAGCCTAAAAAGGAGACAGGGTGTCTACCTCCTGGTTCTAGAAGGGATGAGTTCTGTTTTCTGCAAAAAGGATTTCTATTGGCTAAATGCCAGAATAAGGGGGAAGTGTTTTTCGTTTTTACTTTTGTCAAATTCCAAAGTTTAATGCTTTCAGGAATTTATTGGTAGAATTTTCCTTTACTGGGATTTTGTCCCATTTCTCCTGACAGAGCTGGTGGTACTGGGTCAGCTTTGTAGGCCTCCTCGGTGTCAGACACCTCTCCAGCTCTGCCCACTGAGAACAGGGTTGGTGATGGTTACTTCACTGTCCCGAAGACTTGTTGTAACTCTGCTTGGAGACATCGTCCATTTAAAAGACTAATTTGTGTTGCCTTCACTTCCTGGCTAATGTCTTCAGATGTTGCTTCAATATTTTCACATAAAGCTTTTCATCATAATGCCACCTATTTTGTAAAGTGCAACCAGTGTTTCTTACAGCAAAACATGATGCTACCACCGCCATTCTTCTCAGTTGGGATGGTAGCTTCAGGTTTGTAAGCTTCCTCTTTTTTCCTTCAAGTACAACAATGGTCATTAGTGGTCATTAATACTTAGGTTTTATTTCACCAAACCTCAGAAAATGTGTGTTAAAACAAATAATTTTGACCCCGAGTACATTTGAAAACTGTAATTAGACTTTTGGAATATGGCTTCTTCCTCTCTGAGTGGCCTTTCAGCCCAGGTTGGTTCAGCACTCGTTTCACTGTGGACGATGACTCTCTCTAACCAGCTTCATGCAGCATCTTCCCACGGTCTGTAGCTTTGCTTCTCAGGTTAATTCACACCGTCCCCTTCCAGAACAGCATGATGTTCTCATGCTGTTTATACTTGCATTTAATTATTAGAACAGTGGGAATCGTGCTGATGATGTCACTCAAGGAAACGGTCTGTTTAAGGTGTTGCCTTGAGGCCAACCTGCATCCACAGGTCTGCTTCATTTTAACTCAGATATTGTGAATTAAACTATGAGAAGCTTATAAGACCATGACATCATTGTGTGGGCTTCACCAAATTGTTTAAATGCATAATAGTTTTATGTGTGTAATCATCTGAATGTGATAAATCTAATATTGTGTTATTTTTGCATTCAGCAAACAAATGTTGGAGATTCTAAGCGGCCTGAAAAGTTTTGTCTGGTTTATGTAAATATCTGGTTTCAGTTAGTATCTATTTATTTGACAGAGAGCGATCCAGCTACAATCTACTCAACTGTGAGAAGACAACACACCAGTTGTGGAGAAATATTCATCAACCAAATGCACGACAAGACAAATATGACAGGTAGAGCCTCCGTCTTTAGCTCAATAACACCATCATAGCTTATCATAGCTCATTAACACCAATAACACCATCTGCTCTAACTTTCATCACAGTTTAAACTGTGGCTGAGAAGAGTTTATTATGAAACTCAGACAGGAACTTTTAAAGTCATCTTAACCTGGAAAGCTTGTTGGTAACTTTGGCATCATTCACTGCACCAAATACATTTCCTGGCAGAACTCCTGCTGCAGACATGTGTTTCTCTGCTCTGTCTCACTGAGTGAAGGCAGTGACCCTGTTAATGCGTACGGTAGAATTGGGGAAATCTGAGTACAATCAAATTTCTGGGTGCAAGTGAACTGGTTCAGAAGCAGTCGAGAGTAAATAAACTCTCTAGTCAGACAACACAGGATAATCCTTTACATAAAGAGATGTGCAGCTCCTCAGCTCTGTTAGGTGTTCTGCGGCTTAGTTAAACATATTATACATCTATGCCTTGATGTTAATGACGGCTGAACCATGAGACAGTCAAACTGTGGTCCGAGTCACCATGTGGGGCGATGCTGGGCTCTAGAAAGAGACCCATTGGTTCCGACGTCAGGCCTTCTGTATTCCCCACGTGCTGCGTAACTGCTGTCCATGAGACCATCACACACACACACACACACACACACACACACACACACACACACACACACACACACACACACACACACACACACACACACACACACACACACACCAAAGGAGGATTAGAGTAACCAGTGACCCAACAGTCATGGTTTGGACTGCAAAAGGAAACTGGAGAACTCCATTCAGAAAGGCAGGGCCTGGATTCAAACCAGGGACCTTCTTGCTGCAAGGCATTAGTACTACAACTGTGCTCCATAGTTGTTTATCACTGTTTTCCTAATGGGAACACTATTAATGACAGCCAGATACTGGACATGCAGTAAATGGAGAGTAGTGTGAGAATGTAGTAAAGAGGGTGAAAGTGGTCATTATGTCCTCCAGCAGTCTAAGCCTATAGCAGCATAACTACAGAGATAGTTCAGGATAAACTAAGCCACTCTAACTATAAGCTTTATCAAAAAGGAAAGTTTTAAGCCTAGTCTTAAAAGTAGACAGGGTGTCTGCCTCACGGACTAAAACTGGGAGCTGGTTCCACAGGAGAGGAGCCTGATAATTAAAGGATCTGAGATGTTTTCAGCAGATGAGCATCCCATGATCCTTTGTGTTCTCAACCTCTTAAGCTGCATTTTGATAAAGACAGTTCTAATTATTAATGCAGTAATGTGAAAACTGGCAGCTTCCTCCTCCTCATGGTGCTGATATGTTGCCTGATACTGGTGAACCTTCGTTCTGCAGCATGTCTTACTGACAGGAAGTGCTTCTTTACACCATGGGTGTTACTTTCTCACTAGTCGTGCTGACTTGAATTCATAGAAACGAGGAGATGTCACATGGCACACAGAGAACGTTGATGAAAGCATGTCTCACTGTAGAGATGTCATGAAGAAAATGAAACTGCAGCTTCTGTTGAATCTCCCTCTAAACAACACATGAAAATAAAGGCTTTCACCTCAACTTGTGATGGTTCTGGTACCGGCCGTAGTAACGGTGTCAATATGATGCATGGTGTTTTGCAGAGAGTGATCCAGCTGCCATTTATTCAGATGTGACAACAGAGGACATCAGTTATGGACAGATAGTCATCAGAGAAAACAGGAACAGAGGTACAAAAAAACAAGAACTTTTTGACAGTCTTACTGCATCTTAATCCAAACATGTGCTTCATTAGAGTAAAACCTCTATTTCATTTTATCCTAAAGCTGTTTCAGAGCTTCAACCAGAGCCTTGGGTCATCTACTCGTCACTGAGATGATCTGCAGCCAGAAAAACACCAACCTTCATGAATTCGTGTTTTATTGCCAGACTACGGATGTAGTTCATGGTTTTCATTTGAAGCAGCAGCTCATGTTCCCACAGCAGCTGTGATGTTTCTCTGCAGATGCCTTCAAACGTAACCAGACATGTTCTGTTTTTCATGGTGCTGTGTGGCTTTCAGGAACAACCCAGCTGTCCTTGTTTGAGGTTGGTTGACACAAACGTGGCTCCAGAGCTGCAACCAGAGAATCAAACCACAGATGCTGCTAAAGGAAGCAGCAACCTGGTTCAGGGTTTTGTTTTCTTTGTTTTAAACACTGAGTCATCTGATTTAATCTTGTAGACATGACTGTACCTTGAGATCCTTTCCACGAACCCACAAACAGCATAAAGACGAGCTGCTGACGGAAACTTCTGATGATCCCAACTGAGCCTGATTCTCGGTACAAACAGCAGCTTTTCTGATTCCTTCCTGGACTGTCGGGTTTTTCTAATTGTTTGTGGAGGAATAAAACGCATCAGCTAACCGTGTTGGCATCAAGTCTTTATTCTGAACAGATGTGACGCCACAGCTCACAGTACAGTCATAAATACACTCACCGGCCTCTTTATTAGGTACACCTTGCTAGTACCGGGTTGGACCTCCTTTTACCTTCAGAACTGCCTTAATCCTTGGTGGCATAGATTCAACAAGGTACTGGAAACATTCCTCAGAGAGTTTGGTCCATATTGACATGATAGCATCACACAGATGCTGCAGATTTGTCGGCTGCATCCATGATGAGAATCTCCTGTTCCACCACATCCCAAAGGTGCTCTACTGGATTGAGATCTGGTGACTGGAGACCATTTGAGTCCATTGAACTCATTGTCATGTTCAAGAAACCAGTCTGAGATGAATGGTGCTTTATGACATGGTGGGTTATCCTGCTGGAAGTAACCATCAGAAGATGGGTACACTGTGGTCATAACAATCAGACTCATCAGACCAGGCAATGTTTTTCAAATCTTCTATTGTCCAACTTTGGTGAACCTGTTTGAATTGTAGCCTCAGTTTCCTGTTCTTAGCTGACAGGAGTGGCACCCGGTGTGGTCTTCTGCTGCTGTAGCCGATCCGCCTCAAGGTTCGACGTGTTGTGCGTTCAGAGATGCTCTTCTGTATGCCTTGGTTGTAACCAGTGGTTATTTGAGTTACTGTTGCCTTTCTATCAGCTCGAACCAGTCTCGCCATTCACCTCTGACCTCTGGCATCAACAAGGCATTTGTGCCAACAGAAGCGCCGCTCACTGGATATTTTCTCTTCTTTGGACCATTCTCTGTAAACCCTAAAGATGGTAGTGCGTGAAAATCCCAGTAGATCAGCAGTTTCTGAAATACTCAGACCAGCACCAACAACCATGCCACGTTTAAAGTCACTTAAATCACCTTTCTTCTCCATTCTGATGCTCGGTTTGAACTGCAGCAGATCGTTTGGACCACGTCTACATGCCTAAATGTATTGAGTTGCTGCCATGTGATTGGCTGATTAGACATTAACGAGCAGTTGGACAGGTGTACCTAATAAAGTGGCCGGTGCGCACACACACACACATGATACACATTTTATAAATGAACTCTTCCAAGCTGAGATGCCTTCCACTTCTTAACTAGTTGTTGTGATTGTTAACTCGCCTTCTCTGGTCGCAGCCTCTCTGGGAAACTGATGGCTACAGTTCATGATGAATATCTTGAATAATATCTTGAATAATGAGATTATTTAATTATCAGTGAATTAACACTGTCATTGTGTCAGCTGTCTCTGCTTGAAGCCCACCTGGTTGTATGAAGGAGCTAATTTTAGAGCAATGATCTCATAAAAAGATGAGCTCCACGACTGTTTGGAGGATAAACAAAGAAAGAAAACTGTGAATCAATCTGCTATTTTTGACTGTATTTGACCCAAGGCTAGTCCTGCTAGTCCTTGTTATCAAATTGAACCAATGAGCGCTAGTTTGGTTAACCAGCTGGTTCTGAAAGGTCCGACAGTCGACACCCACTTATCCTGTCCTCGAGATTCTTCAGATGCTCGTCAGGAAATCCTGATTGAGCTTACTAGGATGGGTGGGATTTAAAATAAAAACTAAAAGCATGGCTGCTCTAAAGCTAAAGACCCCGAGAAGAGAGAGAGTTGATTCCTGGAGGGGGATGAGGGACGACTTCATTGAGGAGTCAGAATGACCTTAATCCCAGCATGGAGGCCTCTGTTTGCCTTTTACTTTTAGGAGAGTCAGCTTATCCCAGCAATCCCAGACCGTCTCTCTTCTTTTTATATTCCCACAGACAGACCCCCTCTGTCCCCAGGTGGGGACCTACAGGTTGACTCTGGGAGGGAGTCGAACTACAACCCTTTAAAACCTCAGCACCTGCCTTTTATTATTACCCTCAGTCAGAAACCAGAAATTCATTCAGAGAAGGACACCTAGCTGATAAAAAGAAAGACTTCCAGACGAGGTTCTGTGTGAAAAATAAAAGGTTCCAAAAAGGAAGAATTTCTAGAAAAGGTGCAGATGACAAAATACAAAAAGTCTTCACTTCTAGTCTGAAGAATAAAAGGTCAACTCAACTCTAAAAACTAGCTCTAAAATCCACTGTCACAAGGTTTTATATGGTTAGATAAGCATGATTACCATATCTGGGTGTGATTTAATACATGCAATACATGAGAGAGAAAAATGAAAGCATTTAATATAGTGAAGAAGTGGCTGGCATCTTATTTCCTCATGGTCCACACATGGACTTCTCCTCCTCCTGCTCTCTCTCTCTGCTGGATGATTCATCTCCATCATCCTTGTGTGAAGCAGGCTGTTACAAGCCTCTCTGAATCCCTGAAGCTCTGCAGCTCCCTCTCCTGATCATGCTCCTTCCTGTTTCTTCCCAGAGCTGAGCTTCAACGTTAGAGCAAATAGTTCCTGTCCCAGCTGAATTTCCATAAGAGGAATCCTCAACAAAAACACAGTAAAAACAAAGCAATGTTGCAAAGGGAAAATAAATGAAACTCAGATAAAAGGTACATTTATCTGTTTGAGGTTTATTTACCATCAATCAGGAGCTTTTAATCAGTTTATTGCAAACAAGCAGCGACAGTCAGATGAAGCTTTATGAAGCATCAAGGTTTTTCATCCAACTGGTTCATTTAGGAGTTAAAGCTTCATGGTGCTGAAGTGGCTCTACGGTGCCACCAAGTGGTCATTTAATGTAAAACAAGCAGAGTGATTCTGACCCCATGGTTCTGGGTGGGAGGAACTGGACGGTACCAAACCGATAATGCCTCTGAACAAATAATAAGCCCAGTCAGGTGGTATCTGGTGGTCCTATAGGGACCTATAGGACCTACTGGGGACAATGTTTCATTTATCTCCTCCAAAGGCCTCCTATGATTGTTAGTTGTAAAGCTGTAAGGTAAGAACCACAGATGGACATGTCCAGGCCCGCCAGCAGCATACTGGACCCATACTGTTATCACACAGGACCGCTGGGTTTACAGGATTCAAATCACAGGAACATCTACACTTCTTTGGTTCTGCTTCATATTCTACAACACTTCAGAATGTTCTAATGGTTCTGGTCCTGTAAAACATTCCTTCACCCATCAGCTGATCCATTTGGCTGTAGTTAGGAATAAATCTGTTGGTATGAATAATTACTACATTCATTCATTACTCCATGTTTTTCCCGACTTGGAGACAACATTATATGGCTAGAAGTATTGGGTCACAGCACCAGATCAATGGGTTCTGGTGTCCCAGGCACATCCAAGGCTGCAGGTGTATAAAGTTTGGTGAGGAGAACCTTGACTGACCTGCAGAGTCCTGACCTCAACCTTCTTGAACACCTTTGGGATGATGAGGCTGCAGTTCTGGTTCTGATCCAACTATGAACACACTCCTAAACCTTGGAAGATGTTTACAGAATAGTTAAAGTTGCTGACAACGGTGGGTCCATCAACAAACTGGACCTGATAGACTAAGGATAGGATGTGATCAAAGTTCATGTGTTTGTTGGAAGATTTGTACATAAATTATCATTACTTCATTTAAAAAGGTTCTTTATCCTGAATGATTTACCTTTAAAAGACATTTTCATTTATTTAGTTTGGTGAACTTTGATTGAATACTTTTCACATTTATCTTTGAAGAACTTTTATGAACTATTAACAGAATTGTCATCTTGTCTTAAAGTTGCATTTGGGTGGTTGCTATGCAGACTGAGCAGGAACTTGTGTTTGGAGGAGTTCTGGAAGCAGTCTGTTTGAACCCAGCTAATCTCCGTGTCCTTGGATGCCAGATGTGGACATGTGGGCTGATCAGTATCTGGACAGAACCAGTTTTATTCAGTAGGACGTGTATTTGTGAAACTGTGTGTAGCCAGACCCACGATGATGTAACATGAGTGTTTATCCTTCCTTTAATGAAAGGTTGTGACACAGAGCAGCTCCTCTAAGAGAATGAACTGTTTCTACCTGGCAGCCAAAGATAACTTTGACTCACTTGTGTCTTCATTCATACCTTCTCTGAGTTTATCAGTGTGTCTAACTCTGACATCGTAGAAGTAGACAGACAAATACTTTTGGCAGTACAGTGTACTTCATCATGGACACTTGCTTGATGTGTTTAGTTGTCTCTAAGAAACAGCACCAGGATCTGGACTCTGCAGAGCAGACTGGAGCTCCAGTTCTGCAGCTGCTTGCTCGTTCTCCCTCAAACGTCTTCGTTTCTTATAAATCACAAAACCAACAGCAGCAGCAACAATGATGCCAACTGAGAGACCGACTGCAGGTCCAACAGGTCCAACCTTGTTCCCTCCATCCTCGCTGCTTCCATCCTTATGTCCTGCAGAACAGAACCAGGAGTATCAGGTAGAAGATGACTGAAGAACAACACAGAAGGTCAGATGAAACACAGACTAACATGAATCCATGGAGGGAAAAATTCAACCTGATTAAAAGTTTTTAACTTTTAAAACATTTTTCATTTGGGCCGTACGAACTCACCTGATGGAACCACATCCAGAACAATGCTGCTGATGGGTCGGGTCTTTAAAGCAGCTCTCTTCCTGCGGTTAGTTCCTCTCTGAACGACCCGACACTCGTATGTTCCTCTGTCATCCATCGTCACGTTCTTCAGAACCAAAGACACGTCTCCATCCTTCATCTGCCGGTCCTGCAGATCCACCCGGTTCCTAAAAGATAGATGCTGGTTTTCTGGGTCAAACTGCTCGTCTCTGTAGCGAAGAACATATTCTGACTCCAGATCAGTTCTGCTCCACTCCACAACTATGATGGCCTTATTGTCAGGAGCTCCGCATGGCAGAGTGATGTTCTGTCCAGGTTCTGCTGCGATGTTGATCTGACCTGCAGGAGAGGAAACGACACAGAGCACAGAGGTCAGAGGTCAAAGCAAAGCCCCACAGCACCTTTAATGAGATACCTGGTCTCTGGTCCAGCCTCTGGACTGGACCAGAGACCATTCAGCATTCAGTAAATGCAAACTGCATCCTAACTCCAGAAGTGTTCTTATCGACACCCCAGGAAGACACCAAGACAGCAGAACCTTACCTTATTTTCACCTGTTTTTCACCTGTTTTTAACAGTACATCTGATGTCATTTATGCCAATCTAGTTTACCTAGTCAAAATATAATTACAGATATCTTAATTAACTAATATGCCTAGACATAAATCAATTTCAGACGAAGTCAGACGAAGCCGATTTTATGTTAAAACGGCCTGCCATATCCCTGCACACAAAACGTTTGACTCCTCACACTGTGTTGCTATAGAGACAGAAATTAAAGGCTGAGTCTCTGGTCCTCAACATGAAGTTAGTGTTTTTACCGTGTTAGTGTAACAGGATGTTTCCACTTGGTTTTTATTGCTCCTTTCTGACCACATTTACTGTTACTGATCAGCTGGCGCATGCGCAGTACCCATTTCAGTCATTTTGTGATATAGTTTTTTTTTTTACTTTTACTGACTGCACCTTATAGGACAGGTTCTCCTGATTTCACTGTACATTGACAATCAGGCCATTCATTCATTCATGTTAGATTTATCATTTTCATTTAAATCATAGAATAATATGAAAAAAGCTCCCACCGTCTCCAAACACCGAGAGGAAAACCGCAGACAAATCCAGAAAAAGGCTCCACTGTAAAAGCGACTTAAGATCCATTCCTTCGTAAGAGATGGCAGAGCTCTTAATGCTCAGTTAAAGGAGAATAAAACCGGCTCTAAGAGAACCAGCCTGGTGTAGCGTCTGTACTTCCTGCTCTACATGGTCCACATGGTCCCAGCTGGAAAAGGTTTATCCTCTGCTGTCATCGGACCACCGGCTGATATTTCAGGGATCTGATTGGCCAACATGGCCGCCGCCATGTTTTCGTAGACACCGCCCCATACTTTCTATGGGAAGGAAAAGTAAATGTTAATGGATGTAGCTCCTTTAGTCGTTTCATCTAGAAAGAAAGAACAGATAAACTCTGAGCCAGTTTTCAAGGTTAGATGATCAGGGAATCTAATAAACAGCTAAAGATGAGCAAAAGAACATAAATATCTAAACATAGAAATGGGCTTCCCCCTGGAGGAGCTGGAGGAGGTGTCTGGGCAGAGGGACGTCTGGGCGTCTCTGCTGAGTCTGCTGCCCCCACAACACAGTCCCGGATAAAGCGGAAGACGACAAGTACGAGAAATAAACCATGAATCTGGTCTGAACATAAACAGGGGAGTTTGGAGAAACCAACAGGGAACTTCCACTGAAAACCTTACACAGACATATCATGACCACTGTGTACTAATGACCTTTCACCTCTGCATGTGACAAATCAGATGTTATAGACAGTGTCCTCTTTCCCAGCCCTGCTTGAAACAGCTTCAGCTTCACTGAAGGAGAAGGAGTTGTGTTACATTTACAGGCAAGTGAAAAAACGAGACCTCAAAGTGGTTCCACTTTAGCATTTCTTCAGGTTTCTCATTTTTCTTTTTCTCATGTCCTAAAAAAATCTGGGGAATGACGTAGTGTCAAACTCTAATCCTCAAGCACACATCACATCAAAACGTTGCACCAGACCAGCTCTCAAAGACCAGAGTTTGACATGTCTGGTCTAGAGCGTTAACTTACAGTCAGACACGGGGCAAAGCAATATTACATTAAATGATCCATGCATGATACATACGAATTACATGATAGCAAAAAAACGGTTAAGATCAAAAATGAGAAAAAGAAAAAGACACATATATACAGAAGCACAGTGTAACACCCTGACCTGCCCCTTTGAAAACAACTGCATTGACTTTCCTACCTGGTCATCTCAGACTCAGGTGAGAGTATCTGTTGGATTGTACTTTGGCCTTGTCTGCCCTCTCCCAGGATAACTTGGGAAAGCAGAGACATAATGTGCCTAAGTATGTTTATCTCAGCCATATGACTCCTCCGGTTTCCCTGGATCAGCCAGCAGAAGGAAATTATTCAGATCCAGAGAACCTCTGCTCGCCCTCCACGCTCTGCCTGTCCACCCTCCAAATCCACTCACTTCCTGGAAGGAACCTCTCGCATATCACGCCGACCTGTCAAACTTGGTTTTCTGTGGCTCTACTCACCTCTCCCTGGAACATCCTCTTCTACCTTCAGGTAAGCGATCTTCTCAGTCATCTGAAATTCAACTATTACATTTCTCCGTACTTCATACTATCTCCATACTCTCCATACTGCTATGTGATGAAGGTGTTTTCAGTATCTGTGTGGACCTAATGTCTGAGAATAATCTATCCTTTTCAAATGATATGTATAAAACAGATAAGATTTATATTCTTTTCAGAGAGCCGATCAGTAATGAACTACAGCTATGATACACTTTGAGGGCAGCAGCACATTGACAGTGGCTCATACACTAAAATTGTCTATTTCAGATGTCACATAGATACACACGTGGATTAAATTGTTGGTACCCCTCGGTTAATGAAAGAAAAACCCACAATGGTCACAGAAATAACTTGAATCTGACAAAGGTAATAATGAATAAACATTCTATGAAAATGAACAAATGAAAGTCAGACATTGTTTTTCAAAAATGCTTCAACAGAATTATTTAAAAAAATAAAAAAAATGATGGTTACCCTGAAAATAATGTGACCAAAGGGACATTTTAAATCTAGGTGTGTCCATTAATTAGCATCACAGGCGTCTACATTCTTGTAATCAGTCAGTGGGCCTATATATAGAGCTACAGGTAGTCACTGTGCTGTTTGGTGACATGGTACCAGACTCAACATGGACCAGAAGAAGCGAAGGAAAGAGTCTCAGGAGATTAGAAAGAAAATTATAGACAAGTATGTTAAAGGTAAAGGTTATAAGATCATCTCCAAGCAGCTTCATGTTCATGACTACAGTTGCACATATTATTCAGAAATTTAAGATCCATGGGACTGTAGCCAACCTCCCTGGACGTGGCTGCAGGAGGAAAACTGATGACAAAACAAAGAGACGATAATACAAACGGTAACAAAAGAGCCCAGAAAAACTTCTAAAGAGATTAAAGGTGAACTTCAAGCTCAAGGAACATCAGTGTCAGATCGCACCATCTGATGTTGTTTGAGGCAAAGTGGACTTAATGGGAGACGACCAAGGAGACCATGGTTGAAAACAAATCATAAAAAAGTCAGACTGGCAACTACATGTTGACAAACCACAAAGCTTCTGGGAGAATGTCCTACGGACCGATGAGACAAAAATTTAGATTTTTGCAAGGCACATCAACTCTATGTTCACAGATGGAGAAATGAAGCATATGAAGAGAAGAACACTGTCCCTACTGTGAAACATGGAGGAGGCTCTGTTATGCTCTGGGACTGCTTTGCTGCATCTGGTACAGGGTGTCTTGAATCTGTTCAGGTATAATGAAATCTCAAGACTATCAAGGGATTCTAGAGAGAAATGTGCTGCCTAGTGTCAGAAAGCTTGGTCTCAGTCTCAGCTCATGGGTCTTGCAACAGGATAATGACCCAAAACACACAGCTAAAAACACCAAGAATGGCTAAGAGGAAAACATTGGACTATTCTGAAGTGGCCTTCTATGACCCCTGACCTAAATCCTATTGAGCATCTTTGGAAGAAGCTGAAACATGCCGTCTGGAAAAGTCTCCCTTCAAACCTGAGACAACTGGACCAGTTTGCTCATGAGGAGTGGTCCAAAATACCTGTTGAGAGGTGCAGAAGTTTCATTGACAGTTATAGTAATCGTTTGATTGCAGTGATTGCCTCAAAAGGTTGTGAAACAAAATGTTAAGTTAAGGTACCATCATTTTTGTCCAGGCCTGTTTCATCAGTTTATTTTGAAGCATGTTTGAAGAGTAACGTCTGACTTTCATTTGTTCATTTTCATATAATTTTTATTCATTATTACCTTTGTCAGATTCAGGTTATTTCTGTGACCATTGTGGGTTTTTCTTTCATTAACGGAGGGGTACCAACAATTTTGTCCACGTGTGTATGCAAGTAATGGGAGAACATAGGACGAGCTTCCCTGTCCGTTCAGAAAGAGCGCAGGATTCAAACCTTCTTGTAAAGGAAAGATAAAATAAACTGAGGGTTCTGGTTTCCACACATGTTGGGGTTTCATAGTTCTACATCTTTACATAGTATCGGTACATTTAGAGAGGAGCTAGAATGATTCAGTCCTTGCTTGCTTTTAACTGCATTTGTGACTAAAATGTATAGCAGGATTCATTTCATAAACTCTTATTTTTTATTTTCAACTGAAACCTAATTTAACAGTTATTGAATGGGCAGATGGACAGTAAAAATAAATCTAAAGCAACCATAAAATGAGACGAATGTTTCTGTTTATATTTTTTCAATAATAAGATTTTAATAACAAGTCATTTGTTGTCATTTCATGTGTATCAAAACATAACTATGTTGTTATGAAGATGTTGAGTCGGTTATTTCCCTCCAGATATCAGGAGCACCACCTGTTACATTTCCTGACTCCCAGCAGCAGGGGGAGCTGTAGCAATAAGACGTTCATTATTAAATGTCTTGTTATTGATAACCAGTCATCGTTTAACTTTGTAAATCTTGCTAATATGTGACGTGTTTCTGAATACGGTGAAGCTCTGCTGTTTACGACAGTCAACTACGATAAAAATATAAATTTTAAAAACTCTCCTGAAGACGTTTTTCCTCCAGAAATGATACATTTCCTTATCACTTCCGCTTCCTGTGGAGCTCCAACTGTAGGCAGACCGTCTCGTCTAAATATGGTCAAGGCGTCGTTACGTCAGCGCTGATGACGTTTGACTTCCAAGAAATATGGGATGTAGAAGTCATTATTTTTACAGTTTTAATGCAGAACCCCGTGATTTGAAGCACACAATAAAACTGATATTCTGAAATGGACGGGTTCAGAGTTTGGGTTCAGATTTTCTCTCAGCGTTTTATTTGTTCTCGGAACATTTGAGTTCGGTCAGAAATCCACGGATCCTGCGAAGGGACAAATAGTCTTTGCGTTATCTCGCAATACTTTTAGGGATAGTTTCCAAACCAGACAACTGCAAAAATGGAACAAACACTTCACCCGTTTTTGAGATTTATTGAGTTTTATTTTGAAATCGGCCTTAAATAAAATGATCTTCAATCAGACGTAAAGACAGTTTTTATCCACAAGCTGTCAAACTACTGAACTCTGGACCATAAAACTGCATGAAACCACATCTGTGACACTTTATTAGCTTATTACTGCTGCATGATGTGTACTTTATTTTATTTTTATAGTGAGTTGAACGGTTCTTCTAACCATTTAATCGCATCGTTGACTGCATGTTAACCTGCAGATGACAAATAATCCATATCATGTTGTTTGTTTTGTGAGCAGTTTGTCATCTGTGCTGCTGTTCCAAAATACACAGTTTTCTCAAGATAATTAAATACTTTCGCGAGCGAACGCAAAAGTATTACATGTGTCCTCTATGTCCCTTGGCGGGCACCGTAGAAAACAACTGGGTCACGCTCAGATAACGGTTTTCATCAATAAGGAAATGAAAGCAAAGAAAATGGCAGCATGGAGCTCAGCGGATCTCTGGTGGATTCTGTTCTCTGTCAGCTTCTTCTTTACTTCTACTGGTAAGTTTTTACTCTGGACTTAAACCGAACCGAGTCCGGTTCCTAGGAACAAGTTACCAGAACTTCCAAACCCATCCTCAGATCCGTGTGTTTGGGGGTGGAGTGACGTCAGTCCGTATCCAGAGATATGAAAGTATACCTGGGTAAAAGTACCGATACTTTCTAAGAACTTTCAAGCCCAACTCTGTCTCACAGGAAAGGAAACAAGGTTTAATGTTTATAAATTTTATTTATAACTTTATTCAGACATTTTTTTTATTGCAAAGAAACAAATATACAATATATGACCTTGTAACCAAACTGTCCTAAAGGTTATATATGCAGAAGCAATAAGCTTATAATGGCCACTCCCAAAACCAGTTTACACTGGAGTAGAAAGGAGGATAGTTACCTTTATCATATTTACAAAACTAGAATTTACGGAAATAATTACAGTCTGCAATAATAATATTTTAGAAAACCAATAATCCAGCCAACAGCTCGCTGCTGTTAATTACATTCACATGATTCATAATGTTTAATCACATTTGTTTTAAATATGTTTTTAATTATATTAATGTTGTACAGTCTTTTAGCTCCTGGTCTAATTTATTCCATTCATCAACCCCAACAAAAGAAATACAATGTTTGTTTTTAATGTTTGTTCTTACTTTTGCTTTTCTGAACATTTTGTCCCTGATCAAACAGGCTCTGAATATACAACTAATTATTCTTTACAGTACAGTGGTTTTAAGGTCAACCAAATCTTTCAGTTTTAATGTTTGTAGATTAATAAAAATAGTTTTGTATGCTTTCTATAATCAGCTTTATTTAAAATTCAAAGAGCTCTCTTTTGAATGATGAACAAAGGGTTTAGTTTGTTCTGTAGGTGTTTCCTCCACACTTCAATACAGAACATCAGGTCAGGTAGAACTAAGGAGCAGCACAAGAGTTATAAATGTGTTGGATTTAGAAACTCTTTAACTGATTTGGACAACTTTGCTCTAATCAATAATCAATATGTGGTTTCCAACTTAACTTATTTTCTATTATTACCCCCAGAAGTTTGCCATCATTTACTCTTTGGATTTCTGGGTCATTTATTTTCAGTTTTGTGTTGACATTAATACCATGATTTGTGAATATGATAAATTTAGTTTTCTTTAAATTCAAGGTTAATTTGTTTAAATCAAACCAATACTTTAATATATTTAATTTTAGTTCAATTGTGTCCATTAGTGTTTTTAAATATTTATCAGAACTAAGGATATTAGTATCATCCGCAAATAATATATGCAATGTAATAAATGTAATGTTTTTGAAACTAAACATAGATTATTAATAAATATAATAAATAAAAAGGACTCAACGCTGACCCCTGCAGGAAACCAGTGGTCATTGTCAGTAACTGTGAGTCAGTGTTTTCAATGTGGACAGACTGTGATCTATTCTGTAAATCTTGATCCAACAGAGAGACTCACCCCTAGTGCCATATTTACACTATTTGTTGATTAATAATTCATGATTAACAGTATCGAGAGCTTTAGCTAGGGCTAACAACACCCCCACAGTGTATCGTTTGTTATCAATTACATCAGATATTTTTTCCACGAGATCAACAAGTGCAGAGTAGTCGTCCTATCAGGTCTGAACCCTTGTTGCTGTTCACAGAGAATATTAGATTTTACAATAAAAGGAAATAATCTTTTATGAAATGTTTTTTGCAGTAATCTTGAGAATTGAGATAAAAAAGGAAGTCGGTCTGTAATTAGAAACGTTTGTTCCCAGCCTTGTAAATAGGGATAACCTCAGCAATCTTCATCTTTTCTGGAAACTAACTGCAGAAAGAAAACAGCACACACACAGCCTGCACACAAACCACCATGGATATGACATACTGATAAAATCTAGAAGATTAGAGGAGCAGTCTGGACATCAACATCAAGTCCAGCACCAATGTGCACTGATTGTGTCCAGTCAGAACGAAATTGGACAAAATGACACAATTCTACCAAATCATCAACAAAAACTTGAAAGAAATTATGTATCAACTGAGTCTCCCCAGAACCAGAACCAGAACCAGAACCCAACATGGAGAAGCAGCATTCAGTTCTTATGCTCCACTAATTTAGAACAAGCTTGAAGAAAACTGTAGAGATGCTAAATCCCTGAGTTCTTTTAAATCAAGGTTAAAACCCATTTGTTTAGAGCTGCTTTTGTAAACTATTCATTACAACATAGACATTTCTACTAGGGTTAAAGGTCAGTTAAGATTTTCCACCTTGGAACAGACAGCGTAAAGGACCTTGTTGTCCACAGTGAGACTCTTGGTCCAGATGTAGAACAGTTTTAAAAGGAATATTTTCTGCATTATTGAGACACATAACGTTTGATTTAATTTTAAGAAAGTATGGGTCTAAAAGCATCTAGGTGATTTGGGATTTTCCCTTAGAGCGGACCTCGTTGCGAGCAGGTAGAGACGTTACACTACAGAAGACCACTCCCTGACTGACCATGGCTGAGCTGGGCTCTCCTACCAACAGTTAGAGGGAAGGTTACAGAGTGCCCAGAAGGCTCTGACTCTTGGTCCAGATGGGGACCAGTTTTAAAGGAATATTCCCCATTGCCCAGACGCATAATGGGCTAGAAGGGTTCTAAGGAATGACCTCCTCCCCAGAGAGAAACGTTTGATTTTAGGCTGAAAACATATGAACCAAAAAGCACCGAGTGCATCAATAAATGGGTTAAAGATTTTAATTTTCCTGCAGGGGGTCTTACGACTAAACGAACGTTACTCCAGCTCTGGGTAACGTTCGTTTAGTCACTTCCTGTTTTCGCTGTCGGTGAATTGTTTGGTGTGTGAAGCTCTCTCGTTTGATCTGATTTCTCTCTACTGTGATTTCTCTTACTTGTTCTAATACATAAGCACATTAAAACACATACTTTCTGTTGGTGTATTTAACGTTTGGGGACTCTCCGTGTCTTACACGGTTTTTCTAGTAGTGGTAAGGTGTCGCTAGCTTAGCTTTAGCTCCACCATGGCTACCCGTTCTACTGTTTCTCTCTCTGAGTCTCCTCTCTCCTGCTCTCTGTGTCAGATGTTCAGTTACTCCTCTGCCTCCTTTAGTGATAATGGTACGTGTAATAAATGTAGCATTTTTGTAGCTTTGGAGGCGAGGGTGTCGGAATTGGAGGCCCGGCTCCGCGCTGTTGAAAAACCAGCAGATAGCCGAGGCCCCTTAGCCAGCGCGGAGCCACCAAGGGTAGCTCCCCGTAGCAGTCCTCCAGCAGAGCCCGTGCAGCCGGGGCTTCAGGCCGGCTGGGTGACGGTACGTAGAAAGTATAGTCCTAGATCCCAGCCCACAGGTCACCACCAACCCGTCTGCGTTTCTAACAGATTTTGCCCGCTCAGCGACACACCCGCTGAGAAGCCAACTCTAGTAATTGGCAGCTCCATAGTCAGAAACGTGGCACTAGAGACACCAGCGACCATAGTCAAATGTCTGCCAGGGGCCAGAACGGGCGACATCAAATGAGTTCCACCTTCAAAGGTATGGCATTTAACTTTTTATAATTTTTCCTTCCATTCTGGCAGTATTGGTGACTCACCAAAATTGATGTTCAAAGGTGCTGTTGATGTCTCCTCAACTATATGATTGGTCACATGGGGCTCTGAGATGATACCTGCATAGGCTTCCAGTTCAGCAATGATACTTAAAGCTGAAATGAAGGTGGCATGCTTTGTTTCATTGGAGACAGCACCTGGAACCTTATCGAGTGAGCCAACTTGAAGTGCAACCAGACAGCTACTGACAACCAGGCCACCCGGCAGCCCTGAAACCGGGTGCTGAACGACAGCACACTGACTTGTCGCACTAGAAAGCTTGGCACAACCCTCAACCACTACTGTGCAACCAGCTGGAATAAGCACAGGGGTTTTGCTGTGGAGTGTCACAACACCCAAATGGTTGCCACAGTTCTGCTGATGCATTAACTGATGCAGAACTGTTTTAAACCCATATGAGGTAGGTTGAAATGTTGGACAATCACTGGAACGAAATTTTCCATTGAGAATTTCAAGTGTATTCATACCTATTAGTACTGAAACTGGAAATCCGGGTCTCACATCAGGAACAACCAAAGCAAGGGTTTCAACTGTTAAGTCACTCCCAATGAAGTCTTTTGGAAATGTTATTGATACTTCAACATAACCCAGATACGGAACCTGTTGACCTGCAGCCCCTTCAACATGAAGTAGGTCACTTAGCGAGTGAATTGGTTGACCTGAGAGATGCTCATTGAAGAAAGAAACTGGAATTGTAGTGACTTGAGAGCTGGTATCCAGAAGACATTGAGAGTTGTAGCCAGCAATGTTGACTTCTGCTGTACATCTGGAGCCGATTAATCCATTTGGCAAGTTAGTTTTGTTTTTTGTCTGCAACTTGGCACACTTAACAGACTCTCTCTTTGCGGGACAAGGTTGGTCCAGCTCAGTTCCTGTTCACCCCTCATCAGGAACTGAAACTAGTTTAAATGTGCTGAAGTAGAGAGATTTTGTCTCTGTTTCTTCTGTTTATTATAAAATATTTTCCACTTTGCACTGACCAATGCTGGATTAGGCTCATTATCACATTGAGGCTTAACATGGCCATCCTCCCCACAACGGAAACAAAACCCAGGTTTAGAGTTAGAAGTGCTGAAATTTGCATCTTTAACAGTCTTTGTCACATTAGGCTTTGAAGTAGCTTTTGTAGCAAAAGGTAGCTTAGTGCCCATCTGACCTGCTGTTAGAGCAGTGAGCTGCTGCTGTATTGATGCCATCTGCTGGGAAAGCTGTTTAGTCATGTTGTTCAAAGCAATACACAGGTTAGTTTCCTGATCAGTATGTGCAAACTGGACTTGAGATGTAGCCTTCTGTTTAATGGTCCCCAAATGGTGCTTCATCCTCAAGGTTTGTGCTGCTTCCCTGTCCTCTTCAGTTCTAAGTAACAACAAAAACTCAGCAAATGAAGGTGGATTCATTTTTCTCTGTTTAAGTTGAAGTTCTGATATTAGATTATTGTCCCAACGTCCTCTACAAAATTGAGTCAACAGTCGTACGTCCATGTCCTTCTCCAAAACACCTCCTCTCTTTACTGCATGCTGTAGCACAACCTGCAGATGCTGCAAATAGGCACCTGGCTTTTCTCCACTATCTTGATAGGTGTCCATGAATTTAACATACCACTCCTCTCCATCTTGAACAGTTCCATAAGCTGAATCAAGTTGTTGCATGTATACTTTTGGTAATGTATCAGGACTCATATGTTTCACTATATCACAGGCAGGTGGAAGTAGACTATCACGGAGTAGTCTGGTACATTGCAACTGTGACATAGAGGGATCTAGAAGAACTAAATCAACTCTTGTCCATGTGTCATAGTCAGTCTCATGACTTGGCCTGGGGACTTTTCCAGAGAATGCTCTCAGTCTATGGGATGTATGCATATGCAGAGAGCTGTCCCCACTCCTGACAACATGCTCCACAATGTAGCGTTGCATGTGGACCGCTTCTCCTGATCTTGCACTTCAGTTCTGCTGGAGACAGAAGAACTGGAGGGAAGAGGAGCTGACTGTGAAAGGGGTGACAGAGGAAAATGAGTTGAGTTGTAGCATGAGCTAATGGCTGCTGCTCTTCATCTTCCTCCGCAGGTTTTTCCTCTTTTGCCTTCACTGGCACCACAGGACAGTAGTCTGCTACAGACTGCTGTATCTGAGACATCACTTCTGTGGGGACTTCAGCATAATTTTTTCCAGACATCTTGGCAACTTCTTGTAAATCTGCCAAATACTTGTTTGTCTTTAAGCCACCAACCTTTGAGGCATAAATCTCAGACACACTTTCAATATGAAATTTATCACCCACACCTGAAGTAAATGTATATGGTAATATTGGAGATAAGCGTGCTAAAGATAATCCAGAATCATATTCAACAACCAACATTTGATCAAATTCTGATTTGCGTAAATCTATGGTAGTTTTCTGCTTAATATTACCATACTGCTCAAGAAAATGAATGAGTTCATCAGGGGGGTTCTCTAAGACTCCATCAATCAATACTGTATTACAGATTTTTAGACCAAAAGTTTCAAAAACTTCCATGATGGAAACTGAATTGGTGAGTATGAACCAAGACTTATTTGTGCAACTTTATTCAATTGTTTTCCATTAATTACTGATCAAAACAGCTCCTGGCTAGCTCGCCAATAATGTAGCACTACTTAATGTACTAAGAGACTAGATAGCATATGATATCAGAAGACTAAATTCATCTACTGGAGCTGTTGTCAGTAATCAATAAAAACAATGCAAAAGAATAACTGCTTTCAATACCATGTATTTTATATTATATTATTTATATTAAAGTGAACACCACAAGACACAAAACATACATAAAACCAAACAATAAATACTATATGTATATACACAGGACTGCAGTAGATCTTCCATATGAATGTGCACAAAAATCCTAAATTTCCCCTTCGGTCAGCACAATGTCTGATTGACACACATTTAAATAGTTCATGGTCTGATTATCCAGATACTTAAGATGAAAATGTCCAGCGCAATTTGTTCCCGATGAAGAAGAAATGAATAATGGATTGTGTGTCGGTATAGTGAGAAGGAGGGGGAAATACTACGGACCATCAGCCTCCTACCAGACCAGTATGGAGTGAATTTCAAGTTCTCCAGGCCCAACCAGTTGTCAGAAGCTCGCCATCCTTTAACCCTAAAAGGGTCACCAATTCCATATATAGTTCAGTGCATGACAGCTTCATGGCTCCAAGCTCACTGGGTATTCAGATCTGTAGCTCCTTTGTCTCCAGCTCTTCCCCTCACACCTGATTGGGAAAGCTGGAGCAGGCCTGAATAACCACTTCAGGTGCAGTGATTGGCTGAATGCACTGTGTGACTAACTGTCCCTCCAACCAATGGAGCAGCAAAGGCGGGATTAAGGGCAGTTTTTTTCCTGGGTTTCTTTCTGGGTTACACAAGGTTTCTCCATAAAAATATGCAGTAGTGAGTGTGAGGAGCCACAGACCTGCCCCCTGGACCTGGGACAGATACGGAGGAGATCCGAGCCACAGACATCCAAACGCCCCCCAGAGCACAGGAACCCCAGAACAACCACCACTGGGACTACTGCACCCCACCATAGAAGTGCAGGGGAGAGTCCCAGGGGAACCACCCAGCAGCCACAGTGCAGAAGCCCCAAGGAGCTGCAGTGACAAGCCCACATGCCCCGCCGGCGGCCGTCTACGCCTGTCTACGCAGATCTAGCCATGGACCCAGAGACCCGAGAACCCGGGACATATCACTCCCCAAGCAGAGGCTCGACAGAGCCCAGGGTTCCAGGCCCCAGAAAGCAGCAACCGGGAGTGAGCCAGCACACACCAAAGCACCCAGCCCTGATACCGAGAACCATAAGTACAAAAGTGGCCAGAGACACCAACCACCGGCAGATAGTGTGGCGGGAAGGAAATAGGCCCCACATTTGATGGGCAGCCCCAACTGACCCAAGAGAGGGACCAGCCCAAGACCCAGCCTGACACAGAAACAGGTACACACAGTCACAATCACACATTCCCACCCTCACGAGTACACATAAAAACACCCACGCACCCAACATAAAGACAAACAACAATGGACGTCGTACACTCACTCACACTCCCCATACATACTCTGCACTCTCAGGTCCAGGTGTCGATACCCCATAGGGACAACCAGCCCCCAGACCCAGGAGGTGGTCCCCTTCCCTCTGGGGGTGGAGACAGGCAGACCACCCCGGGCACCTGAACCTGGTCCAGGGCCCATGCCTGAAACTGGGTGACCCCGAGCCCCCGCCGCAAACACAGTCCCCAATGACCCCCATCCTTATCCGGAGAGGGGGCCATGTAAAAAAGAGGGGTCTACATGGTCCAAACTAGCCCCGCCAACCAGTGCCGCCACAGAATAAAATAGTCCTAAACCCCCAATGAATTGCGATCCCAACCCCACAAGCCCGCCACCCCAAATGAACCACGACATGAATCTCCCCAAAGGGCCACCCCCAACCAGGACACAGATATCAAACACATGCCCCCCAAACCCGAATGCCATGAATCCCCTCCCCACAGCACATGGGCACACCCCACAGGTGAGCTTCATTCCCGAAAAGCCGACAAAGCCACACCCACACAGCACAAGCTACACATAGCCCCGCCCCAAGCAGCCCCACCGTGTCCCGCCCCCACCACACAGCGCGCCGCGACAGCAAGGCAAGGACCCTGCGCAACGCCACCCCAGCCCACAGGTGCAACAGGGCAGACACCACCAATCACCGAGCTCACAACGGAACCCCCGACCCCACACCAAGACGGGACAAAATCACCAGGCAAGAGGTCCCCGGCCAGCGGCAAGCACTCGGAGCCGCAGTCCTCCACCACGCCCCCGCAACCACACAGACACACCAAATCACTCCCACTGCAATGATTGCCCAGGGAGAAACATTATCCAGCTCAGCTGTACCACCGCTGCTCAGCCGATCCAGGTGCCGGTGACCCCACATCCAAGAAGAGGACACAATCCTCACACGCTGCAGCCCCCCAAACCCCGGAGGTGCCCCAGGATGCTGGCCATCCACCCTCCCGCACAGCACACCTCGCCGCACCAAGCAGGCTGGCCAGCCCCTCCACCAAAGCGAATCCACATCTCAGTCAACACTGCACACTACCCAGCCAAGACCCCCTCGCCGGTGCTCTCTCTTCACCACGACGGACAGGTACAGCGTCCGCATCATTGCTGATGCAATGTGTCTATTGATCTCCCGCTCCATTTTTCCCTCATTTATGAACAAGATCCCAAGATACTTGAACTCCTCCACTTGAGGCAGGACACCCCAACCCGGAAAAGGCACTCTACCCTTTTCCGGCTCAAGACCATGTCCTCGGACTTGGATGCTCAAGTTCTCATAACACACCAGAAGCTGCCAACTCAGCTTTAGATGCCTGATCTGAACCAAGCAGCTCTTGAACTTAGAGATTCAAGCAGCTCCTCATACTGTTGGCCTCCAGGTTCCTCCAGAGAGGACTGTGTTGAAGAGCTTCATTGAACCTTCTTTCAGAACAAGTCCTGTTTGCTCCGTTCTTCTTGCTGACAGCTTATTTTCAGATCTCATGCAGATGATGATGTTAAATCTGAAACCATCTACTCTATGTGTCCTCACAGTGTCCCAGCAGGACTCAGCTGTGGAGATGTTTGAGGGCCATCAGTTCATCCTGCTGCTCTGTGAGTTTGACACTTTTGATTTAGACGACCCCACAGTGGTGTGGAGCCGCTCCAACCTCAGTCCTTCAACCGTCCACCAGCGTCAGCAGGAAGGAGATGACCTGAAGGATCAGAACCAGCATTACAGAGGCAGAACTTCCATGAAGACTGAAGCTCTGGAGACTGGAGATCTCAGCCTGAATCTGACCAACCTGAGGCTGTCTGACAGTGGAACCTACACCTGCACCGTCAGAACCTTTAGAGGAGGAGAACAGAGAGTTACAGACATAGAACTGCTGGTTAAAGGTCAGGAATATAAACAGACACCTGCTGTAGATTCAGGTCAGAGGTCATGATGTTCTTCATGTGTCTCCACAGAACGATTTCCATCCTGGGCCAAAGCTCTCCTGGTTCTCCTGGTTCTGGTTCTAATTGTTGCTGCAGGTCTTTTATATCATTTTCGGTTCTATTTCATGTCAGGTGAGTCTCTAAAACTACATTACCCATAATGCTGATGGTCACTGTCTGATCTCCTGTCATTGTCACAACCTTCTCCATGAGGATCCTGATCAGGACTCTAGAAGCTTCTCGCTGTGTCTCTGAGGAACCTTTAGGTGGTTTCTGGGTCAGATCTCAGCAGCTTCATGTCTCTGTCAGGTTCAGAATCAGAATCAGAAAAGCTTTATTGCTAAGTACGTTTTTGGACATACAAGGAATTTGTTTTGGCGTAGTCGGTGCAATACAATACAAATTAAACAGTATAAACATATCTACAATATAATATAAATATATGTGCACAGTTTTAAGTGAGTGAGAGTAAATATAGAGCAGTATAAGATGCAAGAGCAATACAACAGTGCAGGTGATCATTGTGCAAGTATGGCAGGAGTCCAAGCTGAGCGTTAATGTAACACATAGAGTTACAGGTTACAAGGTTGACGACAAACAGAACCAGAACCTAATGGGTCAGTGACTGAGGATGAAGCAGAGCTTGTTAGTTTGCTGTCAGTCAGCAGCTGATTCCCAGATCTTCATCAGAAGCTGGACAGATATCTCTGACCTGATGCTTCCATCATGGTTCATGAACTCAGAGGGTTCTCAGCTCTCTGATCATCATCTGCTCCACAATATTCTCACTCATCCATCCATCTGATTGGTTCCTTAGTAGTTTCTGACTCCTTCTTTAGTAGCTCCTCCAAATGTCATGAAGAAGAAACACGTCTTCATCAGAAACTGGTTTAAACTGGTTTCTGTCAGACAGAAGACAGACGTCAGGTGAGCTCAGGTCACCTGGTTGGTCCATGTCCTCAAACAACCTGCTGGACCTTCTTCATCCTGAGAGTCCTCCACCAACATGAGACTCAGAGACAAGGAGGAGACAGTCATGTGACCATCAGACCTCCTGCTGCTGTCTGTCCAACTCATCTTGTCCTTTGTTGTCCTCTCAGATTACAAGGTGGAGGTGGATTCAGGGGTGGAGTCGGTCCTGCTGCCCTGCAGAACCATAGTTCACCTGCCTGGAGATGCTAAGGTGGAGTGGATAGACAAGGAAAGAGATAAGGTCCATGTGAATAAGAATGGTTCTGATTTGCCTGAAAAACAGAACCAGTTCTACAGAACCAGAACCAAGATGAATGAAGACCTGCTGAGAACTGGAGACCTCAGTCTGACTCTGAAACATCCCACAGATGGAGACAGTAACATCTACACCTGCATCGTCTCCAGCAGGAAGGGAAACATCCTGATGAAGAAACAAGTTGATCTCTGGGTCAAAGGTCAGTGGTTTAAATCTGATGTTGTTGTATTTTTCCAATCAGCTGATTAGTTGTGATCAATAGTGATCAGAGGCTCATTAGAAGGTGGAAGAGTCAAAGTAAATGTGATGTAATGAGTGCAGCATGTTTCCATAGCAACACATTAGAATGATGAAGATGAGGAACCAGTGCAGGAGGCAGAGGTCCAGTTTCCAGCTCCAGGTTTTCATCACTTCTCATGACAAACACTAATCTGATCAATGGAAGCTTTGGTGGGACTGAAGAAGCAGCTGGACGCTTTGACTCGGGACCATTTCCACTGCTGGAGAAACGGGTTTGGGTTCAGAACCGACACATGGATCAGAAGAGAAACATCAGCATTTAAGTTCCTGCAGCTTTAGAACCAGAACCGCTGGTTTGACATCTGACAGGAACATTTGTCCTGAAATCAGCAGAACCAACATCACATCAAGATTTGCAGCATTTCTCACTAAATTCACATGATAGCAGAAGAACTGAGGCCCAGGTTCTGATAGGTTCTTCCAAGGGAACTGTTTGGATCAGCACAGGAACATTTCTGTCTGGTTCTCACTAACTAGTTGGACCTCCAACAGTAATCAGATGTTTGTGTTTCATCAGTGGAACCAGAGAACCACTCGGTACCAACAGGTGAGTCCACAGAGTCCAGAGAAGATCTCAGAGATCACATGATGAAAGCGACCAGAACCAGAGGTGACTCATGGCTCGGTTCTACTGACAAAATGTTGCTCATTTAAACAAGTCCTCTACTGCTGAAGGTCTGACAGAACCAAACTGAACTGGTCCTCAAGATTCTGTCACAAACACACAGAACCTCATCCTGATTGGTCCACCAACTCACGCTGTTTATTATGGGATGTTGATGGGTGAGAGTTCTTCTGGACTGGAGTTCCAGGTCCAAATAATCTGGAGTGCAGCTCCTTGGGGGAAGGTTTAACTGAATATGAAGGACCAAATTCAACCTGGAAGAACTTTCTCCTTCTGAACATCTGTAGAAGCTCCTCTGTAGGAGACGGGTCCAGATATTTAGCTGTGAAGTTCTGAAAGAATCCAACAGACAGTCTGGTCCAGTTTGAAGTATAGATGTTCCTCTTCATGTTGTGGTTCTGCTCTCAGAGACTGAAGCTTTGACTCGTTTGCTTCATCCTGCTAACATGTTCCAAGGTCCAACAGAACCGATGGAGCAGAACCACTCAGTGATGGAGTTTGTTTGGAGGAAGCAGCAGCTGATCCAATGAAGATCATTTCTGTTACCTTCTGCTCTCATCTTCTTCTGGCCTTCAGCTTTCTATTCAGTTTATTTCTATAGCTCCAATTCACAACACATGTCGTCTCAAGGTTCTTCACAACAGTCAGGTTCATACATTCCTATTAATCCTAATCATTGAACAGTTCAGTCAGATTCAGTTATTTATTCAAATTGGATAAAAAGTTTTTCTATCTAAGGAAACCCAGCAGATTGCATCCAGTCAGTGACTTGCAGCATTCACTCCTCCTGGATGAGCATGTAGAGACAGTGGACAGTCACTGGTGTTGACTTTGCAGCAATCCCTCATACTGAGCATGCATGTAGCGACAGTGGAGAGGAAAAACTCCCTTTTAACAGGAAGAAACCTCCAGCAGAACCAGAACCAGGCTCAGTGTGAGCGGCCATCTGCCACGACCGACTGGGGGTTTGAGAGAACAGAGCAGAGACACAAAGAGAACAAAGAAGCACTGATCCAGGAGTACTTTCTATGGGAAGGAAAAGTAAATGTTAATGGATGTAGCTCCTTTAGTCGTTTCATCTAGAAAGAAAGAACAGATAAACTCTGAGCCAGTTCTCAAGGTTAGAGTCTGAAAAAGAGAACATAGAGTTAGTTACAGTAGAAGCTCAGTCAGTAGCCATGTCTAGGAGAGAGAAAGGGTTAAACACTGAAAGACAGGGCCATGTGGATCATCTGTAGAAGGTGAGTATTAAGTTGTTGCCAGCAGAAGCTTGGACGATTCCCCTCTCCAGAAAGGTGTCACAGGTAGACACAGAGTCAGGCCAGGTGTAGCTTCTAGGAAGAGAAAAGAGAGAGAATATAAAGTTAAAAGCTGAAATAACAGCAAATAATGCAAAATTGGAGATTTTCTCCATTGGAGATGATTCTATACAATCAGTCAATAAAGTGATAAAGAGCTGCTGCTGCTGCTGCTGTCTCTACAGCTCATCTTCCTCTTTGTTGTTCTCTCAGACTGTCAGGTGAAGGTGGAGGAGGGGGCGGAGTCTGTCCTGCTGCCGTTCACAACAACACCTGATCTGCTGGGAGATGCTAGAGTGGTGTGGTGGGACATTAAAGAGAGGAAGGTCCATGTGTTTGAGAAAGGTTCTGATCATCTTGACGAACAGGACCAGTTCTACAGAAACAGAACAAAGATGAATGAAGACCTGCTGAAAACTGGAGACCTCAGTCTGGTTCTGAGACGTCCCACAGAGAGAGACAGTGGAGAGTACAGATGTAGAGTCTGGAGGAAGGGAGAACTGCTGAGAAGGAAAACATTTCAGCTCGAAGTCAAAGGTTTGTCTCTTGGTCCATCTATCTTCTGTCCATCTGTCTTCTGTCCATCTATCTTCTGTCCATCTGTCTTCTTTCCATCTGTCTTCTGTCCATCTATCTTCTGTCCATCTATCTTCTGTCCATCTGTCTTCTGTCCATCTATCTTCTGTCCATTTATCTTCTGTCCATCTGTCTTCTGTCCATCTGTCTTCTGTCTATCTGTCTTCTGTCCATCTGTCTTCTGTCCATTTATCTTCTGTCCATCTATCTTCTGTCCATCTGTCTTCTGTCCATCTATCTTCTGTCCATCTGTCTTCTGTCCATCTGTCTTCTGTCCATCTGTCTCCTGTCCATCTATCTTCTGTCCATCTGTCTTCTGTCCATCTGTCTTCTGTCCATCTATCTTCTGTCCATCTGTCTTCTGTCCATCTATCTTCTGTCCATCTGTCTTCTGTCCATCTGTCTTCTGTCCATCTATCTTCTGTCCATCTGTCTTCTGTCCATCTGTCTTCTGTCCATCTATCTTCTGTCCATTTATCTTCTGTCCATCTATCTTCTGTCCATCTTTCTTCTGTCCATCTATCTTCTGTCCATCTGTCTTCTGTCCATCTATCTTCTGTCCATCTGTCTTCTGTCCATCTATCTTCTGTCCATCTGTCTTCTTTCCATCTGTCTTCTGTCCATCTATCTTCTGTCCATCTATCTTCTGTCCATCTGTCTTCTGTCCATCTATCTTCTGTCCATTTATCTTCTGTCCATCTGTCTTCTGTCCATCTGTCTTCTGTCTATCTGTCTTCTGTCCATCTGTCTTCTGTCCATCTATCTTCTGTCCATCTATCTTCTGTCCATCTGTCTTCTGTCCATCTATCTTCTGTCCATCTGTCTTCTGTCCATCTGTCTTCTGTCCATCTGTCTCCTGTCCATCTATCTTCTGTCCATCTGTCTTCTGTCCATCTGTCTTCTGTCCATCTATCTTCTGTCCATCTGTCTTCTGTCCATCTATCTTCTGTCCATCTGTCTTCTGTCCATCTGTCTTCTGTCCATCTATCTTCTGTCCATCTGTCTTCTGTCCATCTGTCTTCTGTCCATCTATCTTCTGTCCATTTATCTTCTGTCCATCTATCTTCTGTCCATCTTTCTTCTGTCCATCTATCTTCTGTCCATCTGTCTTCTGTCCATCTATCTTCTGTCCATTTATCTTCTG
The DNA here is from genome assembly GCF_021462225.1 of Girardinichthys multiradiatus. Classification (NCBI taxonomy): domain Eukaryota; kingdom Metazoa; phylum Chordata; class Actinopteri; order Cyprinodontiformes; family Goodeidae; genus Girardinichthys; species Girardinichthys multiradiatus. The sequence continues at coordinate 8,243,649 of NC_061807.1, read as the reverse complement.
TCCATCTGTCTTCTGTCCATCTGTCTTCTGTCTATCTGTCTTCTGTCCATCTGTCTTCTGTCCATCTGTCTTCTGTCCATCTATCTTCTGTCCATCTATCTTCTGTCCATCTGTCTTCTGTCCATCTATCATCTGTCCATCTGTCTTCTGTCCATCTGTCTTCTGTCCATCTGTCTCCTGTCCATCTATCTTCTGTCCATCTGTCTTCTGTCCATCTGTCTTCTGTCCATCTATCTTCTGTCCATCTGTCTTCTGTCCATCTATCTTCTGTCCATCTGTCTTCTGTCCATCTATCTTCTGTCCATCTATCTTCTGTCCATCTGTCTTCTATCCATCTATCTTCTGTCCATCTATCTTCTGTCCATTTATCTTCTGTCCATCTGTCTTCTGTCCATCTGTCTTCTATCCATCTATCTTCTGTCCATCTGTCTTCTGTCCATCTGTCCATCTGTCTTCTGTCTATCTGTCTTCTGTCCATTTATCTTCTGTCCATCTGTCTTCTGTCCATCTATCTTCTGTTCATCTGTCTTCTGTCCATTTATCTTCTGTCCATCAATCTTCTGTCCATCTATCTTCTGTCCATCTATCTTCTGTCCATTTATCTTCTGTCCATCTGTCTTCTGTCCATCTGTCTTCTGTCCATCTATCTTCTGTCCATCTGTCTTCTTTCCATCTGTCTTCTGTCCATCTATCTTCTGTCCATCTGTCTTCTGTCCATCTGTCTTCTGTCCATCTGTCTTCTGTCTATCTGTCTTCTGTCCATCTGTCTTCTGTCCATCTGTCCATCTGTCTTCTGTCCATCTATCTTCTGTCCATTTATCTTCTGTCCATCTGTCTTCTGTCCATCTATCTTCTGTCCATCTATCTTCTGTCCATTTATCTTCTGTCCATCTGTCTTCTGTCCATCTGTCTTCTATCCATCTATCTTCTGTCCATCTGTCTTCTGTCCATCTGTCCATCTGTCTTCTGTCCATCTGTCTTCTGTCCATTTATCTTCTGTCCATCTGTCTTCTGTCCATCTATCTTCTGTCCATCTGTCTTCTGTCCATCTATCTTCTGTCCATCTATCTTCTGTCCATTTATCTTCTGTCCATCTGTCTTCTGTCCATCTGTCTTCTGTCCATCTATCTTCTGTCCATCTGTCTTCTGTCCATCTGTCCATCTGTCTTCTGTCCATCTAACTTCTGTCCATTTATCTTCTGTCCATCTGTCTTCTGTCCATCTATCTTCTGTCCATTTATCTTCTGTCCATCTGTCTTCTGTCCATCTATCTTCTGTCCATCTGTCTTCTGTCCATCTATCTTCTGTCCATCTGTCTTCTGTCCATCTATCTTCTGTCCATCTATCTTCTGTCCATTTATCTTCTGTCCATCTGTCTTCTGTCCATCTGTCTTCTGTCCATCTATCTTCTGTCCATCTGTCTTCTGTCCATCTGTCCATCTGTCTTCTGTCCATCTAACTTCTGTCCATTTATCTTCTGTCCATCTGTCTTCTGTCCATCTATCTTCTGTCCATCTATCTTCTGTCCATTTATCTTCTGTCCATCTGTCTTCTGTCCATCTTTCTTCTGTCCATCTATCTTCTGTCCATCTGTCTTCTGTCCATCTGTCTATCTGTCTTCTGTCCATCTATCTTCTGTCCATTTATCTTCTGTCCATCTGTCTTCTGTCCATCTATCTTCTGTTCATCTGTCTTCTGTCCATTTATCTTCTGTCCATCTGTCTTCTGTCCATCTATCTTCTGTCCATCTGTCTTCTGTCCATCTATCTTCTGACCATCTATCTTCTGTCCATTTATCTTCTGTCCATCTATCTTCTGTCCATCTATCTTCTGTCCATTTATCTTCTGTCCATCTATCTTCTGACCATCTATCTTCTGTCCATTTATCTTCTGTCCATCTATCTTCTGACCATCTATCTTCTGTCCATTTATCTTCTGTCCATCTATCTTCTGTCCATCTGTCTTCTGTCCATCTATCTTCTGTTCATCTGTCTTCTGTCCATTTATCTTCTGTCCATCTGTCTTCTGTCCATCTATCTTCTGTCCATCTGTCTTCTGTCCATCTATCTTCTGTTCATCTGTCTTCTGTCCATTTATCTTCTGTCCATCTGTCTTCTGTCCATCTATCTTCTGTCCATCTGTCTTCTGTCCATCTGTCCTCTGTCCATCTATCTTCTGTCTATCTATCTTCTGTCCATCTGTCTTCTTTCCATCTATCTTCTGTCCATCTATCTTCTGTCCATCTGTCTTCTGTCCATCTATCTTCTGACCATCTATCTTCTGTCCATCTATCTTCTGTCCATCTGTCTTCTGTCCATCTATCTTCTGACCATCTATCTTCTGTCCATTTATCTTCTGTCCATCTATCTTCTGACCATCTATCTTCTGTCCATTTATCTTCTGTCCATCTATCTTCTGTCCATCTTTCTTCTGTCCATCTGTCTTCTGTCCATCTATCTTCTGTCCATCTATCTTCTGTCCATTTATCTTCTGACCATCTATCTTCTGTCCATCTATCTTCTGTCCATCTGTCTTCTGTCCATCTATCTTCTGACCATCTATCTTCTGTCCATTTATCTTCTGTCCATCTATCTTCTGACCATCTATCTTCTGTCCATTTATCTTCTGTCCATCTATCTTCTGTCCATCTGTCTTCTGTCCATCTATCTTCTGTCCATCTATCTTCTGTCCATCTGTCTTCTGTCCATCTGTCTTCTGTCCATCTATCTTCTGACCATCTATCTTCTGTCCATTTATCTTCTGACCATCTATCTTCTGTCCATCTGTCTTCTGACTGACTGTCTTCTGTCTCCTCAGCAGCAACAGTTCAGGTCCAGGACCAACCAGAGGAGATCAGGACCAGAACCAGCTCCACTGATCCGACTCCTCTGATGGCTGAACATCAAGTCTGATCAGTTTGTTGATCCATCTTTGATTACTGATCCAATCTGACTTTGGATCAGAGAGAAGATCTCAGTGAAGGTTCTGATGGATCATCAGAGGAACTGTTATGGATGTATGATTCTGTGGCCTTTCTAATCATCTCTTTTCTTTCTTTTCTTTGCTGCCTGTGTCTGAGCTGGAGAACCATTTTATGATGACTGGTTCTGGTTTTAAATGGACCAGTGAGTACTGGTGTCTTTCTGGAGATGATTGTGAAGACAACTTTAAATGGACCCTCCTCTCTGATGGAGTCAGTCAGAGAAATAATTCCCTGCTGATCCTGTGAGGTCTTCTCCTTAAACACCTCCACACACTCTGGTTCTGGTCCTCTGATGGTTCTGGTAAAAACATGCTGCAGCGTTTCTCTGCCCGGATCAGAACCTGGAGGGAAACTGATGAAGTCATTAATAAAGTCCAGTGAGATTCAGACGTCCTGGATCAGTGTTCTGGTTCCTGAGTGGTCCGATGCTTTGACTGGAAGAGGCTGTCTGCAGAACCTGAACCTCATCCATGGATTGGGTTTGGATCAGCTGTGGAGCTACGCTCACTGGCCACTTTATTAGGGACCCCTGTTGATTGGCTCGTTAACACAGTGAAGTGAAATGAATTGTTATGATGGAGATGAAGAACCACCCAGAACCCTCTGTCCAGATGTTCTTCTGCCAGGTGATCCAACCTGGACACACAGCTGCAGATGAACCTGAGGACGTCTGTGGAGGACAGGACTCTGAGAGCTGGAGGTCTGATGTGTTTAAGATGGAGAGAAACGGTGGGATTTATTAATGCTGCAGTCAGAACAGCAACAGATTTAACATTTGAACCCAATCGGACCCAGAAATCTGACCCAGCACCAGCCTGAACCTCCTGAGGAACAACCTCTCCATCATTATTTTCTCATCAACTCAAATCCAGATGAGGAAAAATATGAAAACTGTTTACTTCAAGTTAATAATTTGAATGTTTTGACCAAAGAAAACCTGTAAATATTTTGTGCCTTTAGGGTTTATTTCAGGTCCAGTTTGACTGATCCTCCAGAACCATGTTAGAACTTGTTCTCCTCAGTGTGACGATGCAGCAGAGAGAGATGGTTCCAGTCCTGATCAACAGCAGCTCACATGTTAAATATTAGTTCTTCTATCCAGGCAGCCATTAGTCCAGGTTTTAAACTGCTAGCAGCTTTTTCTACATCTGTTACCTGATCAACTCATTTTATCAAGTTCTGATCAACGTTTCTGGTTCTGTATTTCTATGTCCTGTCAATGTTCTGATCCATATTTGATCTTCTATGGAGCTCTGTTACTGTGTGGAAAGCAGATTCGTGGTTTTTTTCCCTACATGCACCAGGGCAGTTTTGTTCTACAAAAAGGAAATTTCAAGATAATATCCTGATTGGATGAATAGCAAGAAGCTTGTTGCTCCGTCACAGTGACAGTCCAGCAGACAGTCTTAGTACTGGGAAGAGAGGAAACTCAAAGTTCATACATAATAAAAACAAAACATTATAAGAAAGTTTTATTTTTTAAGACAGTCATAGAATTTCATTAGATTTAGGCAAGAAACAAGCAGTTCTTCAATTATTCTTGTTTATGTGTCAAACAACACTGCCACCTAGTGGTTAAATACAGACATTGCTCTCTGTTCATTTATTACTGTTAGCAGACATCACTTATTACAAAATTTGAATATATTCACATGGAAAGAGTTGTTTTCCTATTCACTAATTTCCTTTTTTTATACATGTCCAATTCATAACCAGTCATTTAAAGCGCCAGCAATTCGCGCTGCCAGCGGGCGACAACGCTTCACTCGCTTCACTCGCTCCACAGCGTCATCCAATAGGAGGAGCTTCTTTCTGCTGCTTGCTGGTTTTAACTCAACATGGAGACATGGAGAGAGTCATGGTGCGTTACTTATAGAAAGCTGAACAACGGCGCCGGCGTCCTCGTCCCTGGGTTCACCAGAGACAGAACCAGAGACGGTTTGGAGAGTACCACCACCTACTGCAGGAACAGCGTCTAGATCACGATTGCTTTCAGCGGTTCTTCCATCTATCCAGGACCCAGTTTGAGGACCGGCTGTTGTGGGACGAAATCAGCCTCCAGGACACCAACTGAGTAAATAATTCTGGACTCAATAGAAAAACAAATTGTACTGTCCTCAACTTCTAAATATAATAAACATTTTTGTGCCAAAACATATGGACGAGTACCGGGAAAATTCACCAGGCAGGAGCTGATATGACAACAGAATGTAGCATGGTAGCCATAAGTACTGAATAATCATGTAATAATGGCTGATCGGCGACCTAGAAATCAGGCTTGCTGACATGAATCTGATAATTAAATACTTATGAATGAAATATCATTTCCTACATGAACATAGATGTACCCTGAGCATTTGTTGGGAGTTTCATACTTGTATGACATCTGTTATGCTGATATTAGAGCTATTGTAAATATGAATCTGAGAACATTATTTAATATTAACTTCCTCAGTTCATTCCGATCAGTTCGTTCTGTGAACAAAGGTTAGCTTCCCGCTAACCTCCAGCTGTGGATGAAGAACGAACGTTGTCCGCTGCGGTCTCTGCCGTCTTCGGGCTTCTCTCGAACAGTTTTGCTTCTGTGGGGCCTCGAAGAGAAAATGTAAGCAACTCTTACACCTTCATTTCCCCGTTCATGAATGAAAATACTGGATACACAGATAGTATTTCATTTTACTTAACTTTGCATATGATCGATGATCATATGGCTTCCTTGGATCCAGTTGAATTTATATCTTTTTGCCAGCAAAAGACATTTGCGCGCTGGGACTCTCCTGAACCGTCCTCCTCGGAGGCCGTGTGGAAAGAGAAAGACTTGTGGAAAGGTGGGGGCTTTTATTTGGGTAATGGCGCCACAGGAAGTCCACAGTTACCCCCTTTCCTGGCTGTGCTGGAAGAAGGTTAATACACTTTATTTTGAAAAGTTCCAGGAAAGTATGTACCGGAGTTTTAGTGTTGAAACCCATGGCTGTGGTCCCAACAGAGCTATAGACGTGACGTAAATTAACAGAAAAGTTCTGAGTTTTCAACTCCAGCAAAATTCGATTCGCGTACATCGCAGGTTTCACTTCGCTCTATTCGCCTAAATGACACCGTTTGCATCGCTTCGCTCCTGAACACGCCTTTACATAGGGTTAACATAGTAAATAGCTTGCTCCTGTCCTGCATTCATGTTGGGTGTGAATGCACTTTAACAGAGCCCTTTGTTCTCAGACTGCAGCTTTACTGGTGGTTCCTAGAGTCTCTAGAAGTAGAATGGGAGGCAGATCCTTTAGTTATCAGGCTCCTCTCCTGTGGAACCAGCTCCCAGTTTTAGTCCGTGAGGCAGACACCCTGTCTACTTTTAAGGCTAGGCCAACATTATCCAGCACTTAGAAATCGAACCACCCAGAGCTCCAGCCTGCCAAAGCAGCCAACACTCAGAAGAGCCCAGGGACACATCCCAGCTATTGAACTGGTTCCAGGGAGGTCAAGATGAAGGGACCACCAGAGTCCAACAGTCCCTGCAGCCCACAGTGGTCCTGACCCATTTCTGAGAACCATAGGCCAGCAGCCAGGAACGCTCCACTTCCCCATAGACCTGCTCAATGGATAAATGATTACTTGGTCTTAGATGATGACCAGAAAGCATCTTGCTGCACAATATCCCAACAGAAAGAGGAAATTAGTTTATAAAACTGAATCAAATTACACTTTGGTTTGATGCTTGATGGTTTGGTTTATGCTTTCTCAGAGCTTTTCATGATTTGCAGACTTTAAACATTGAACTCTAAGTTAAGACCACTATTAGTCCAGGCAGTTATTCTTGGTCTAAGCCTAGAGGAAATATATACTGTAGATCTAAATCATGGCTGCGTTCTTTAGGTAAATTCAACATTGAAATCAGGTCTACTGCTCCCAGACTGAAGTTTTTTCTGACACTTCATCTGCTGAGGTGGGTTTATCTAATCGTTGTTAGAAGTCTACAATAATTGCAGAGACCACTAAAGGACCAGCGGCTCAAAGTAAAACAAGGTCACATATAACCGAATATTAGCAAGAATCTCACCCAGCTTTTACAGTTCAATGTCCTATGATACTGGCTCCAGAGGTACTAATCACCTCCTGGGCTGAAGCCCAGATGTTTCCAAGACAGGAAGACATATAAAAGAACATGTCTGTTAAAAAGATGCATTAAGCCCCAAAATGACAATAGACTTCATTTTTATCTAAAATCAACCAGATTTGTTTCTGTTGTGTTCCATCTAATCACTGCCTGATCCACCTAACCTGACAATGAGTCCAAAGAACAAGACAAAAAATGGTCATTTGTTCAGTTCAGGAGCGTCAACCTGCTTCGTTCATTACCTGAAAAGTTACACTGAGCGCCTCAACAGGGCTACAATAGGGGAGACGCCTCATTTCAGAGCCGCTGTGGAGCCAACCAGAGAGAAGGAGCCTGGTTGGGGTGAGCGACCAAGAACAGGTGGAAGCAGAGCAGCTGAACCCAGGATGAAGTTAACGTTAAACCTGAGAGCTGACTCAGAATGGGCTAATTGTAAGCTAGCGCTAATCACTGATTCACTCAGCAAGACATGAGGTGGAGGATCATTAATGAGCATCAGATAGAGTTAAATGGGCTGGCCGTGATAGAAAACAGTAGAACCTTCTCTGTGAGCTTCTCTGTGGTCCTTTAGTTCAGTCACAATCAAAGCATTTAATCCTAATGTAGCTGAACACATTAGAAGGTCCTTCAGATCAACACATTGCATCTCATGACTGCAGCCGGTCCTCTAGTCCAGTTCTACATGTAGACAGAACCAGGTGTTACTTAATAAACCAGGAAAATATCTCCTGGTGCCAGAAAGATGGAGTAGAAAGAGCAACAGTAAGCCTCCATCTTCTGTTTCATATCTTCTGGTTCTAAACATTCAGCTCTGGGTTGTTTAAAGGAGCAGAATTAATGAAAATAAATCATAGTTAATCACAGGTGGATTATTAATTAGTTCACTGGTTTATTATCTGAATACTAAACCTAATATGTAATATTATATAAACTAAACTCATTAAAGAAAGATACAGTTTTACTCAAGTTAATACATTCATACCACTTTATGTTTACATTTATTAATAATTGTAATATTAGTACTGATAACAGGACAAAAGATGAGAGTCCAAGAAAAGTCCAGGATGAGGCTCTAAGTTCTGTTTTAAACACCTTTTTCTCTACAGAAAGTGTTTCATAGTAAAGACTGAACTAATGACTCAGTGGAGAACAACAGACTGGGTTGTTAAATGTTTCATTTATTATTTTTAGCAGGTAAAATATAAATAGTTTCTTTATAAGTGGAATGAAGATCTGGAAAGATGCAGTAAAACAGAACAGGTTCATGAAGGTTTGGAAGTTCTCAGCAGAATTAAAAGAAAGCAATAAATAAATGTGTTTTTTGGATCTTAACATTTGACTAAGATTTCAGAAAATCAACTTTATATCAGTTTCCTTTTTAGAAATGACGACCCTGGAGCCTCAGGACTGGAACACCTTGATGAGAGGAACGTGTCAAAGGTCATCTAGTCGATGAGAAGAGGAACCCATTTATTGAGCCACAGTAAACAGAGTTTCTCTGAATTTAAGAACAACTTTAGTCAGACGGACTGAGCAGAAACTCAGATTAAAGTTTATTAAAAGATCATAAAATATCTGCTTCACTAAAATGTTTTTTCATCAGTTATAAACTGTTTCTCTTCATCCTTCACTTCAACTACGAGCAAAACATTAAAACAAGTAAAATTATTGTTAACCTTTGATGTTTGATTGACAATAATTAACATTCAATGAAAACCAGCCAAGGCAGAGAACTGGTTCAACATGTCCTATATTAGTTTATTTCTAAATGACTTAGAAACTGGGCCGCTGTCTGATGAAAATGAAACTATTTAGGGCCTGGGCTAAAGCCCCCAATGTTCCAGACCCTAGAAACGCCCCTGGTGGTGCCTCTACTTTATCATTTAATTTGTTCTGTGATGGAGCTCCTAACTGGAATCATTCATATGTGGAATTTATTTTCCTCATTCAAATGAATTAAATACAATGAATCTGTTCCAGACGCCATGAAACACCTCGATGCAGCACTCATGAACATGAAGATGATCTCAAAAAGATGATAAAAAGTTAACCTTTTATCAATAGTTGAACTGATGTGGAGCAGAAAAGGTTCAGAGGAAACACAAAGAAAACAGGAAGTAAATCACAGTAAAAACTTTACGATTCATTTCTAATACAGGACCTTCAGATTATCTGCAGGAAGAAACACCTTGTTGTTCTAGATCAGATAGATCAGGGAGTTGAACCATGTCTGGGAAATATTCTGGTGATGAATAACTTCCCTATGATGGATGGTTTATCTCCATCCTCCCTGTTATGAGGCTGAGAGACGTGGTTGGATGGTCCATATCTACAGTCTTCCTTGAGAGTCTAGTCTGCTTTTAACGTTCATTTTAAGACACATAAATATATTCAGCTGAGATTTCATGATGGAAGATCTTTATTCCAGTAAGAATTCAGTCCCGTTCATCATTAATCTTCCAGGTTTCATATTTCTGTTTTTAACCAATAATCCTAGAAGTTTTCACAAAGATCTGTCCAGTTGTCTCCAACATTCTCTAGAAATGTGGCATGAATTTCCATTCAGACCCATTCAGAAAGTTACAGTTTACCAGCAGCCATGTAGGGAAACCATTAAACACGTGGAACAAGCTGCTATGGTCAGATTAAGGAAGATCTGGACAACATGCAGAAGAACCTTCACCCAGAACACTCCATGTGGACCATGGTGGTGGCAGCATCATGCTGTGGGGATCCTTTTCAGAGACACAGAAGCTGGACAGAGTTGATGGGAAGAAAAGTATTTATGACATCATTTGGAGCTCTAAGTGCTGACCTTAAAAGGAAAGGTTTAAAGTGTGAAAGGAAGAAGTCCAATCGGGTCGGCTCTGGTCATCTCCAACCACCACCATGATGAAACCAGTAAATGTCTTGGTCATCTCAGCTCTCTGGGATCTGCTGCCATAACATAAAGAGAAGTCCTCTTTATTCCTCCTGCTTGTCTCCAGGTAAAAATGACCAGACTCCATTTCCCATAACTCCAGAAAGATCTAATATGACGTCACACAACGTTAGACGGTCAGAAACTGTTCTGACCTCTGACCCTTCTCATCCAACCTCCAGTAAATGGGTCTGGAAGCTGTGGCTGTTAGTGTGACTGCCCCCTCTTGTGGTGAAACGTTGTAATAACAGCAACATTAAAAATGGCTCCACCACAGAAACACCATGAACCAGGATTCATTAAATAGTTCTAACAGTTTTACTGACATGAAGATGAGCTTCAACTAACCTTCAGGAAGATGTCAGAGATGATTAAAGCTGCCAAGAAAACTGGAACATGTATGTGGAGGATCCTGTTATAATAAATACATTCTCTACAGATAAATCATTTATTTCTGTTCATCTAAAAAAACTTTTTATTCACATATTTGTCCATAAAGTAGCCAACAGGAGAGTCTTTAGGTTCTTGTTTCTAACTGCCACCACTAGATGGAACCAGTTCAAGATGGTGGTGGGATCATCAAGACTCAGCCCTGCTTTCTAACTGGGCCCAGTTTAACCTGTACATACAGCTCTATTTTATCATCTCTTCCTCACTGGTTCCATGTCCGTCCACATGTTGCTCTCTGGTTCTGTATCCCAGAACATCACCACCAAAACACAACTCAAGTCCCTCTAATGACTCACTTGTTTCTAAACCACTGAACCAGGTGCTGAACTACCAAACTAATGACGTCACAAACAAAGCTTTGCACGTCATTGATCACATGACTCAGACCAGACGAACCAAGCGCTGACACACTGCTTCTGTTTCCATTTTTAGACATGGCTGATATCTGCAGCTCTGCTTTTGGAGCTGAAACAATGTAGTTGTAGTACCAGGTCCCTGTCAGTAGGGGGCAGCATGTAGCTGCTTCAATGTCAGACCTGCAGATGGAGACACATGGTTGTCAGGGGTGACACAGTACTCAGATCCTTTACTTAATAAAAGTACAGATACTTGTGTAAAAAAGACTGATAAAAGTAAAAGTACTGATTGAACTCATTTACTTAAGTACAAGTAAAAACATACAGGTTCTGAAATACACTTAAGTACAAAAATAAAAAACTACTTACCAGCATTGATGAAACATAACTCTTTCAATATCTCTACAAAATAAAACACCTTTAGGCACAAAACTCAGGATAGTTTTCCTCTCTTGCTCACAGCCTGCCCTAAAAGCACGATTACATGGACGTGTTTTTTACAGATTTGATGAAGAATCCTTAAAAGCCAGAAACTCGTGTTTTTTAGGTTGTCATAAAATGCAGAGCATTGATCATGAATCATTGTAGGAACTGACAGCATCTAAGAGTCATCTTCAATGAGGCCATGGATGGAGAAGGTCTTGCTTCTCTGAATCAGTTCCAGTATCGTCTGCAAGGTTTCCCAGCTCACTGTCGCTGTTGATGATTTTCTCATTGTCTCAAACCGGGCTTCTACCGGACACCTTCTCTCCACATAACATGGGTGGTTCTAGACAGGGTCCGACAGGAACCAGTGTCCCTGTACAGCTGGTCCTGGCCCCGGTACTGAAGACATAAAGCTAAATCAATTTCTTATGATGATATGTGCTGGCACAGAAACCATAACTGATTGGTCTCTTGAACCAACTTTATTTTTTACATTTACAGTTTTCATTTTCAATGAATGAAAAATGACGTTCTTGCACTTTTAGCTTCAGTTGTTTTGAGATAGAATCCTAGTTTTGATCATCTGCTAGATCAGGGTCTGCAAACTGCAGCTCCAGAGCTGCAAGTAACTCTGTGGTTCACTTAAAATATTAATTGATGAAATATTGCCCTGTTTTTGTTTCATTCTTTTGTTTTGTGCCCCCATGAAATAAACACTGACCTCACCCTGGTAAACCTGGTCCAGAACCACCACTGCCACACAGCTGATGTTCCCAGTTTCTTGCTACTTTAACTTCATCTCATTTTCAATGTGTGTGAAAATAATGAGACCGTTTTGAGAATGTAAGGAGTAGAAAGTACAGATATTTGAGTCCAAATGTAGGAATAAAAGTAGAAACTCATCAGAAATACTTAACTAAGGTACAGATACCTTAAAAAACTTCTTAAGTCCAGTAATGAAGTATTTGTACTTAGTTACTTTCCACCTCTGGTGGTTGTTGCTCCTGAAAGTGAATAAATCAGCAGAAACTCATTTGTTTCTAAACCCTCCAGCTGGTTCTTATAGTCAACATGTTCTGACCTCCAGAAATGTTCCTGACCTTTAGACTCTGGGAGAAACAAAGAGATCGGACCAGAACCAGATTAATGGGACACATGTTTAATAGATGAGATCCTGACATTTAGGGCTGCAGCAGGAAACCGGGTCCATAACACTGTGATGATATTTGATGCAGCAGCAAAAGGATCTTTATCTGTTCTTAGCAGGGAGGAGCATCAGGGAACCACATCTGGACCAGAGCAGGTCTGATGTTCCTCAGATGTTCTCAGAAGCTCTCCTCTTGTTAATCTTGGTCTGTTTCTACGTCTCAGTGGAGCAGAGCTGCAGATGATGGAGATATTTACAGGAGCTGAACTCAGCCTGGAGCTGCAGTAAAACACTGCTGCAGCTGAGATGCACCAGGATGGACAACATGATCCAGTCAGACATCAGTTAGGACAACAGGAGGTTAAGTTTTAACTTCAGTCAATATCTGAAGCTTTATTGACACTAGGTTGAATCAGTCTTTAACATGTGATGGAGCAGCTGTGTCTCTGCTCCTCTTGGCTCTGCAGATGATTTGTCCCTGATGGACGTCTCCTGTCTTCACTGCTGAGTAAACGACAGATGTAGAAGTTTCTGCAAAGAAAACAGTCAGATTACTGCAGCTGCTGCAGCTGAAGGATGTTCTTCATCTGCAGGACTTCAGTCCACTAATGGCATTATTTAAAGTGACAGGACACAGAGAGGTATTTAATGCTGATTGGACATCAGCAGCTCTTCTTCTTCTGCTGCTTTTAACAAACTAAATGTGTTTAATGTTGGTTTATGAACCACAAACATGATCTCTGCTGCTGAAGGTAGAAAACAGACCAAACCACAGTCAGAATGGAAATAATCACCATCAGACCACATGGAGGTGGGAACTCTGACAGCTCAGAGTCAGTTTCACCTTCAGTAGGTCTGTCTGTGTGGAGATCAGGTTGGTTCTGACCAACCAGCAACAGGAAGCTGTGGTGGTTTAACTCTCATCTACACGCTACATCCAATAATAACCAGCATGTTTCAACATCAGCAGACCTACAGCTAAGCTTCTGTAGCTCCAACCTTCGGCTGCATGTTTTCATCAAGACCAGGAAGCTGGACGACCACAGAGATGTTCTCAGAAGAACCACAAACTGCAGATGAACATCTCACCAACATAAATACCCCAACTTCAGAACAATCTGATCTATGTAGTTCCTGTAGGACAAGAACTGTTTTATGATCCTAACTTGAAGAAAGCTGGATGGTCCTCATGTTCATGTCTGCTGGTCAAACGGACCTGATGAACTAGAAACCTCCCAGTGTTCCCAGTAAGCCTGCTCCCTGGACCATCTAGTTGTTAACATCTGCTCTTCTTCATGGTTCCTGACACTGAGCATGCTCAGTCTCCATGCAGGATATTGATTATTATCTGAGACCACCTCAATCCTTCTCTAAAGTGTCTCTTGACTAAATGTGTTGTTGTTCACTACAGTAAAGCTGCTGCTTTTCTAATGGCTGGAGACGATGAAGCTGTAGTAACACAGTCTGACCACCAGGGGAATGAAAGTCACTGATGGAAATACAGTAAACATGGATGCAGGAAGCAGATCAATGCAATGACTGTATTTATAATTCATAACTAAGTTTATAATGTTCAACATCAGTTTGATTTCAAGTCCTAAATTATGAGGGTTTTGTTTCAAACTGATCCTGAACTTTGCAACCATCCCAGAACAACCCAGAGCTCATGAAGAGTTACCTCTGCTGGGTCCGAGGTTCTGAGGATCAAATCCAGCTTCTGAAATCAACACAAACAAACAGCAACATTCAGCTCTTTGAGATGTTAGATCTCTTCATATGTGTTTAAATTGTTCTTCATGTTGGTGTAAATCTGTAGAAGATCAGCAGACAATAAAGACTCAGAACATAAACTGTTGGACTTGAGTGGAAACAACAAATTAAAGAGAGTTTCTATGAATTTAATCACAGAAAGTCTTAGAAAGTGAAGCTTCACTGACCTTCATGGTTCCTGTGGACACATCTCCTCACCAACAGAACCAGGAAGTGGAGGAGAACCACAGCACCACTACAGGTGAGAACCAGGATCATGATGGCAGAAGACTGGCTGTCTGTGGGACGGGTGCAGGTAGGTGGAGGACAGGTGGATGGAGGTGGAGGAGTCATGGTGGGTTTCTCTGAAATGAACCAAAGATAATTATTTAGATCTTGTCTCATAATGAAGGTTGAAGCAGTCAGAGAAGCTGCTGACCTGAGACAGAGATCCAGCTGGATGGAGACTCTCCATGACCACTGATGTTACACTTGTAGAGGCCTTCATCAGAGCTGGTCACATGGTGGAGGGTCATGTGACCTGCAGGCTCAGTCCTGATGAGGGAGCCATCTTTAATGAAAGCAGCTGAGAGGTTGGAGGAAGTCTTTGTTTGACAGCTCAGAGTGACGTCATCTCCCTCCATCACAGGGAGGACAGGACTCTGCAGGATCACTGATCCACCTCAACACAGAGACAAACTACAGCATTTCATCCATTTCCACACAGCTTCATCAACACTAACTCCACAGTCTGATCTTACCAGAGACAGTGAGCTGGATGCTGCTGCTGGCTGCTCCCTCTCTGGACTCACACCAGTACACTCCAGTGTCTAATGGGACGAGGTATCTCATGTAGCAGGTAGAACCTGCTGGTTTCCCCCATCCATCACACTGAGTTCTGGTTCCTCTGGTTGTGTTTCTCCTCACAGTCCATCCAGCAGAGATGTTGTCCTCCTCACAGCTCAGAGACACAGAGTCTTCTTCAAAGAACTGAGATCTTCTGGGACTCACAGTCAGACCAGCTGCTGGAATCAAAAACTTCACTTTGAGTTTTATTGTCGAGGCACCAAATAAAATAGGATAGAATAGAAACATTATTTATCGTCCCTCAGTGGGGAAATTGAGGCAGGTCAGCAGCAAAGTAACTGTAATGTGTACAGTAATGGAAATATTGTGTGGTTATTAAAAATGACATTCTCATGTTAAATGAAATGTGAGCAGGATGATTTGAAAATGTATAAACTGTGAATTTCTGACTGTGCATCAGAAAAAACTGATTATTTACTGACAATGGAAAAACTTTACAATAACAGCAGGTATGTAAACACTTGTTAAATTTGTTGGGAGCAGTGATGGTTAACAGCTGCTAGGAGGAAGGAGCTGTGATAACGCTCCATGTGCACCTAGGATGCAGTCTGTCCCTCAAGGAGCTCTCCAGTTCTGCAACAGCTTCATGCATAAGGTGGAAGACATGGTCCAACAGTGACGTTATTTTTGCTACAGTCCTTCTGTCTCCCACCACCTGAACTGTGTCCAGGGGGACATCCTATGACAGAGCTGGCCTTCCTGATGAGTTAATCTAACTGCTTCCTCTCAGCTGTAGCTGCTCCAACACCTTAGAAGATGGCTGATGCCAGCACAGATTCACAGAAGCTCTTCAGTAGCACCTGCTGCACTGCAAAGTAGAGGGCAGGGCAGAGTCTGCTCTGAGCCTTCCTGTTAAAAGCATCAGTGTTGTGACTCCAGTCCAGTTCATTGTTCAGGTCTGAACATAAAACACATTTTCCTGCTTTCTTTAAGTAAAACAAGTGTGGGATGAAAAGGTTTAGCTTACTTAGTAAAACGTATGAAGTTAACCAACCTTGTGTTTTTGTGCAGCAGAGTCCTGAGGTCAGAACTAAACAGAGAAGGAAAATCAGTTTGAATGAATTAAAAACGAAATATCTCGTAAGAACTGCAGACATGAACATGAGCTTTTTAACATTTAAATTTCAAAATAAATAAAAACATTGAATTCAAACAGGAGCTTGTTCATTTATATTCATAAAAGTCAGAAGTGAAAGTTGAAAACCAGTCCTGAAATATGCAGGTCAGTGAAAGCAGCGTTAGCAGACAAGCTGTTGTAAGCTGCAGTAGCTTCATCCATCTCAGTCAGGCCTGATTAACACAAACATAGTGAGCCCTACAACCACCAAGCTGGGAAATAACTGTACCAAGACTTACTTTACACATTTATTTAAAAGATGTATTTGTTATTATCTAGAACTTTTACATAGAAAGTACACCTGGATCAGTGCTGTCTCTACATGCTCATCCAGGAGGAGTGAATGCTGCAAGTCACTGACTGGATGCAATCTGCTGGGTTTCCTTAGATAGAAAAACTTTTAACTAATTTCAATAAATAACTGAATCTGACTGTTTGATAGTTAGGATTAACTGGAATGAATGAACCTGACTTGAAATCTGTATGAATCGACTAAATTGACTTTATAAACTGCCTTGAGACGACATGAATTGGCGCTAAAGAAATAAACTGAATTGGCTCTATTTACTATGAATTAAAATTAGAACCAATCAGGTATCAAAGCCAAGTATTTTACATGTAATCATTTAAAAACACAAAACTATCCAGATTCATATGATGCAATTACCACTGTGTCCAAAACACCTTCAAATTTTATCTCCTTGAAACTCAGTCAGTTTGAAGTCAGAATTTAGTTTCTGCAAGACAGTCAGAAAGTGAATTTATTGAGAAAGAATATCTGTGCTTTAACTAGAAATATCTATCTGCAAATAGATGTTACATCTTCTTAAAATTGAGTTTAAACGAAGCACATTATTGGAAACAATATGTCCCTGGAACAGAACCCTGGGGAACTCCATGGATGAGAAAGGATGAAGAAGAAGCAGATTCCTCAGGAAAGCTGGTCTCAGAAAGATGAGACCTAAACCATTCCAGCACAGCGGTTCTGATTCCCAGTTGAAGCTATAGATTCAGACGCTGTGGTCAGCTGTAAGGAAGGCAGCAGGGAGGTTTAGGAGATAAAGAATAGCAGAGAATCCTGAAACAGGGAGGCCAACAAACATCATAAAACTGTTTAAAGTTGTTACTTTGCTGTTCATCTAAAAGGCCTTTAACTAGACCACTGTTTTTAATGTGTTTGAAACCAATGGGAGTTATAAAGTGGGCCTCAGGATCTATCAGCTAAAGTAATGACTGAACTGCAGCAGATTTCTAACAGACTCATCCAGCCTCACTGTTATATATGATGTTGAACTTTGTGACATTTCTGCAGTTATTCTCACTTTAACTCCATGTTGCTCATCCTCAGAGTGTTTGAACACGTTTTAAACCTGATCTCCAGCTTCTCCTCCACCATCAGTTATCAACAGAAACCCAGCAGATGGACAGAGAGAATCTGTACTTACTGAGCAGAAATCTGATGGACGTGTCCTTCATGGTGTTTCTCAGAGATCTGAATGTTTTCATCAGTTTCTGTCAGACACACTGAGTAAAACCCTCTTCCTCTTCCTCTTCCTCTTCCTCTGAGGGGATATTTAAAGCTGCAGGAACCATTTTCACAGAGAGACAAGATGAATAAAAATATCACTGAAAGTACATGTTGTACCTTTTGATATTAAATAAGTAAGTTCAATGTTTTTAATTCACATGATCACCTTAAACGCCCCGGTGGTGCAGTTGGTTGCCTAGCAGCAAGAAAGTCCTGGGTTCGACTCCCAGCCAGGAGTCTTTCTGCATGGAGTTTGCATGTTCTCCCTGTGCATGCGTAGGTTCTCACCGGGTACTCCAGCTTCCTCCCACAGTCCAAAGACGTGTCTGTTAGGTTAACTGGTCTCTATAAATGGCCCTTAGGTGTGAATGAGTGTGTGCTTGGTTGTGTGTTTGCCCTGCGATGGACTGGCGACCCGTCCAGGGTGAACCTCGCCTCTCGCCGTAGACTGCTGGAGATAGACACCACCTCCTCCGTGACCCACTATGGAAGAAGCTGTAGAAAATGACTGACTGTTCTGTTTGTGTTGGCCCAGCAGGGGGCGCTGTTTGGTCAGAAACTGAGTTCTGTAGGAAGAAAGAAATCTGCTCCACATGAAAACTTCAGTTTAAGCTTCTTATCTAGTTTGGGTCAAGAACAGTTTCCTGTTGGGACAAGGCTTCATGTTGTCCTCAGAAACAGCTTTTTAACACTAAAAAGGAAGTTTTCACCATTTAGTGAATTCTGAAGGCCTCTAAAAGTAACATTTGTACCTAAATCTGATATTTACCTTCACCTTAGCGGTCACCAGTAGATCTGTAGCCTTAATCAAAGAACCTAATTGACACCATAGCCTTAACCCTGACATCCTAACCTCAAACATGATGTTCAGCTTCAGTAGGAGCAGCCTGTGGTCTTCAGCTGCAGCACCAGAACATTACTGTCTGCAGTGAATCTGGTGGAGCTCATCAGATACAATCAGACAAAATCAGACATCAGCTGCAACAAAAACACTCATATTTAAGACGGATTCCTCATAAAATAATCATAAAAAAGCAACATGTGATGGAGCAGCTGTGTCTCAGCTCCTGATGGATCTGCAGATGATTTGTCCTAGATGGACGTCTCCTGTCTTCACTGCTGAGGAAACTACAGATGTAGAAGTCTGAATATTCTCAGGATGTGAGGAATAAAAATAATACTTTTCATTATTTAAGGTAACAGGAACATGAGAGTTATTGAATGATTCCTTGAGGTCAGCAGAGTTTTTCCTCTTTGACTGATTATAACTAACAACATATAGTGAGGTGAAAAGTTTTTACCCCCTTACAGATTTAGTCTTTTTTTAATTTTTTGTCACTTTTACATGTTTCAGATCATCAAACAAAAATTAATATTGGATAAAGAAAACCTGAGTTTAAAGAGAAATCAGGTTTCAAATGATTTCATTCATTTAAATAAAAAGTTATCTGAACCAACTTGGACCTCTGGCCCTAAACCTGATAACTAGGAACCAAATGTGTTGCATGTCCTGTTTGGACACTAGATGGCGCTGCAGCTCAAGTATATGAGTGAGGTAGCTGGCAGGCGCTGACCCCAGAAGGGCAAACAGGTTTCTGACCTCCATGGCGGACACTTGTGAGAACTCTGTTGTCGTGTGACCTTTGGGTTTTTCTTTGAGCTCTATTCATCTTGGAGCTGAATAAACTGGAGAGATTGCAGCGAAGACGAGCCTTTGGATTATATAAATAATAATCCCTAATCCCCAAATAATCCCTAAACTAATCTTTCCTAACTGATCAGAAGTTGGACGGATGTGTCCTTCATGGTGTCTCAGAGATCTGGTTGATCTTTATCAGTCAGCATCAGAAACATCAAGTGAAACCTGCCCTCTTCCTCTGAGGCTGAGGTTTTAAAGCTACAGAAGATAATTTTATTAACTTTTAAACTAAATTCAGTCAACAAAACAAAATGCAGTCTTTTGTTGCATAGAAATGGACTTCAGGTTAAATGTTTGGACATTTTCTATTAAATCTGAATGTTTTAGCTGCTGATGTTTGCAGATGAAACAAAACTTTTTAGGAGAATAAAACCATCACAAAAATCCCCTTCATTGGGCTGTTATGTCTGTGTATGACCAACAGGGGGCGCTGGCCTATTTTCTGTCTTATAAA
Organism: Girardinichthys multiradiatus; assembly: GCF_021462225.1. Classification (NCBI taxonomy): domain Eukaryota; kingdom Metazoa; phylum Chordata; class Actinopteri; order Cyprinodontiformes; family Goodeidae; genus Girardinichthys; species Girardinichthys multiradiatus. The sequence goes on along the minus strand of NC_061807.1, from coordinate 8,223,845 downwards.
CTATATTTGGCTAATGTGTTGCTTTAAGAGAGGCGCTCAAAGACGCCCCCTACTGGTAAAACTAAACAAGGAACAAAACGCAAAGGAGACTATTCAGTTCATACAAACATGAAGACTATCAGACCAGACACTGGTGGAAACTCTGACTGGTCAATGCTGCACCATCATCTGTGGTGAAGTCAGGCTGGGAGCACTGATCACATGGGATTTATTACAGTTTCATTCAGAAACACAGTAAATAAAGCTCTTAGTGACTCTAATTGGAAGAAGAACAATGAAATTTCCCACTTGAGGTATCAACTGGCCTAATCAAAGTAGCATCTGTTTGACAGGGGGCATCTTTATGTAGTCAGATAGAACCACCAAGATCAGCTTTTAGAACCAGAACATATTGGTCAGCTGGAATTAAAAAAATCTAAAATAAAGACAGTAAAAAAGACTCAGAAAGTGATGATATGGATCTATCCATCGGCTTTCTAGAAAGAGGTCTCTAGCAAACCAGTGCTTTGGAAAGAAGCTTTTATTTTATTATAAAATATTCCTGTTATTGCAGATAAAGTCTCTCAGAGGAGAGAAACATTCAAGCTTTTAAGGCAGGGGTGTCCAAAATCGGTCCTGCATGTTTTAGGTGTTTCCCTGCTTCATCTCACCTGATTTCCATTGATGGCTTTTGTAGAACTTCAATCAACTGATTAAGGTGTGTTAAAGCAGGGAAACATCTAGAACATGCAGGACACCTGCCCTCAAGAACCGACTTTGGACACACCTGGTGTAAGGGTTGCTTGTTTTTATAGTTGCACATTAATAAAAAAGGACGACTCTCTGATTTGCAGATCAAATGGAGAAGTACAAGAATCAGCCTCCTAGTTTGACCTTCCCTTTGGGACATTTTATCAAAGTGGAGAAGAAGTGAAACAACCCAAAGCCGACTTCAGCAGATAGCAGGAAGGTTAAATAAGGGAGAGCTAAGTTCCTCTGTTTTTGCTATCAGCCTCTGCCTTCATGAAACCCGGTGGATTAGAAAATAATGACTTCCTTTAGAAATGTCACAGTTTAGGAAAGGGTCTCCATTCTTAATTAAAATGTCTGGAATCAGCAGCAGGTGGTTTCTGTGGTTTAAATGAAATGAGTGTGGATGAGGGGTGTACTTACTTTAGTTAGAGATAGATAGATAGATAGATAGATAGATAGATAGATAGATAGATAGATAGATAGATAGATAGATAGATAGATAGATAGATAGATAGATAGATAGATAGATAGATAGATAGATAGATAGATAGATAGATAGATAGATAGATAGATAGATAGATAGATAGATAGATAGATAGATAGATAGATAGATAGATAGATAGTTAGATAGATAGATAGATAGATAGATAGATAGATAGATAGATAGATAGATCAAACTTTATTGATCCCTATTGAGGCCAGGGAAATTAAAATTCCACCAACAACAATTATTAAACCTATTATAAACCTTTAGATTATAAAACCTCTGGCATGAAAGTATTTCATGGAACTGATATTTGAATTAAAATTGTAGATATTTTTGAACGATTCTTACAGGTGCATCAGAATATGAGGAAACTGAGCTGCTGTTGATCATATCAGATGTAAGGATAATGATTATTGATTAATTAATATTTATCAAGAATTATAATTTAAAATCATAATTTGAGAAAAATTAATTTCTTAACCAAAAATCATTACTTACGAATAAAAATCAGAGATGTCCTCTGGTGTTGTAATTATGGCTCAAGGCCCTTAATAATTACAATTATTAAATTCTCAGTAATAATTGATAACTATTACTAAATGTCACCGTTTAATCAACCGCTTCACTGAAGGTGGGGAACTTTGACCTTATTTTGACAGACAAATCACTCTCGCTTAAAATAAACACAAACACTTTCTCTTTATCTACGTGAATATTTATGAAATCAACAGCCCTGATATACTTCGATATTCTGATTCAATAATCTTCACCTAATCAAGCATGCAAAGTTCTACACAAAAAGAGGTAAAATAATAACTAAACAAGATAAAACAACATTGAGTGTGTATGAAAGTAAAAACCAGCAGTTAATGCAAAACAAGAGAAAATATGGTGCTGGGCGAAGCTTTGGGAGCGGCCTCCACCAGGTTGCAGTCATAAAACCAAGTTGGAGCTCCTCAGTGAAACACAAAGGGTCATAAAACGTTTAGGCAGCAACCAGTGAAAAACATGAAGAATGAAGACAAATAAATGGTGAGTTTCCACCATGAGATTCTAGCAGTCCAACTTTAAAATGCACCTGAGTCTGGACTCAGGTGTTCAACCACAAAACAATGAGACGCGCACAGCTTGAAAGCACAGCAGCTTTCAGAGTCCAACAGCAATCAAAGTTTCAATAAGACATTTTATGCACATTCAACTTAGAACACATTGGACTATAAGTGGCGATTCTAAATCGCTCTAAAATCCTCCTCTATCCTGCCCAAGCTATTTCTAATAGAAATAAAACAAAACGGGATTATTTGGTGTCGTCTTCTGTGAAGAAGGGGGAAGAGAGAGAAGGGGGGAGTTGTTGCGCGTCCGCGATTAACTCGTCAGGAGAGCGGTCAGTCTTCGTCCTCTGGCCTCCGTTGGCGAAACGGGAAGATATGAGTAGAACAAGAACAAGAATGGCAATTCCGTCTCCTTGAAACCTCCGTGGGGTTTTTCTTCTGTTACGTGTTAAGCTCACGTCTTCGATTGGTAAAGTGAAGTTTCTGGCCTTCCTATTCCAGAAACGTCTTTCATGAATTTTCTTCTCGTTGGCCAACAGGGGAGAATGAATGAAAGTTCACGTGGGATTTTCTTCTCCAGAATGATGTGCTTCAGTTGCCAGATACCGGTCCGATTTCCAGCGTGAAAAGCAAAGATGAGGGAGACCTCATATTATTATATAGTCCACTGTGACGTCAGAGCTGCGACGCCCGCTTCCTATCAGCTGCAATTCCTGCTGGGAGTTGTAGTTGCAGACTATCCTGGGGTAGAAAATGGCAGCTGATGCTGGAAGGCATACATTCATCATGGTGGAGAACTTGTACCATGTTTCATGGTAAACCAGGTGTTTTTTAGGCTCTAGATCCTTTTTATTTCATTTCAGTCTCTCAGTAACAGTACCAGATGATTTTGAGCAACCCAATGATTTAATCAGCCTACTAAGAATAGAAAACTGAATATTACCATCATCAGTTCCATCAGTTCATATGACCTCCAAACATCCTCATCAGTACAATTAATATAAACACTTCCTGTATAAACAGATACTTTATGAATAAAACAGCTGCAGAGGTTGGACTGATCAATACTGAGTCTGGAGGAAGGAGTCGTGTCCTCTTCATCCATCAGATCCTTCACTGAGATGTTCTCTCTGATCAAACTTCAGATTGGATCAACAGAGCACTTTCATGGACCGGTCTTCTCTCTGCAGAACAGGCAGAACACAGTCAGACAAACAGACACAAAGACAAAAAAACAAGCTGAGAAACAAACAAACCTTTAACTTTGAGCAGAACCGTTTTCTCTCTCAGCTTTTCCTTGTGGCCATAAACTTCACATCTGTACCGTCCACTGTCTCTCACTGTGGGACGTCTCAGAGTCAGGCTGATGTCTCCAGTTTTTACCAGGTCTTCATTAATCTGTGTTCTGTTTCTGTAAAGATGGTTCTGCATCTCATTCAGGTCAGAGTTTTTCTGATACATATGGACCACCGTGTCTTCTCCCTCCCACCACTGCACTACTGCATCTCCGGGCAGCCTAGGTGTTGTTGTGAATGGTAACAGGACAGACTCCGCCCCCTCTTCCACCTCCACCTGACAGACTGAGAGAACAACAACGAAGATGAGCTGTAGAGTACATTTTATTTAGTCTGTGTTCTGTCTTCAAAGCTCTAAGCCAGATCAAACAAAAGGTATTTTGTGGTAAATCTGGTTTTGAGAAAGGTTTCTCCCTATTAATGAGAGTTGTTCCTTTACGTTGTTGCCACAAGCTTGCATTACAAGTGGGACTGTAGGGAGTGTGTCAGAGACCTCACTCTTTACGTGTCCTGTCCGGCAGAGTACTCTCAGAATTGTTGTCCGAGTGCCAAGGAGAAGCCCAACCGATATACTTTCAAAATCAAACATTACGGGTTTCAATATGATGCTCTGCTTGATATATATGTAGAAACTTTATTAGAAATTGCATTGGAATTACTTCAAGTACAGTGGACATGGAGACAGAAATGGAAGGTAGAAAAAAAGGAGAGAGGTAGGGCAAAAACTTAAAGGGAGGGAAGAAGATAAGAATAGAGACAAAGAAGAATAAACAGAATACAAGATAATACTCTAGAAGTCTGCTTCTAAAAACAAAAGGAGAAAAAAAACACAAAAAACACAAGGACAAACAAACTCATATCTAACCATAACGTCACAGAAAATGTACACAGTACAAACACACCCTCCATTTCTGCTACCTGTATGACCCCTTCTCTTTTCCAATGGTTATAATCAGTCTGACAGAGAGAGGTATCCCAATCCTTGTGGTTTTTAGTATAACAATGACCATCAGTGGGACCCTTTGTGGGGTTCCTTGAGCTTTTTCAGCTTTTAACTTTGTTCTCTCTTTTCTCTTCCTAGAAGCTACACCTGGCCTGACTCTGTGTCTACCTGTGACACCTTTCTGGAGAGGGGCATTGTCCGAGCTTCTGCTGGCAACAACTTAATGCTCACCTTCTACAGATGATCCACATGGCCCTGTCTTTTAGTGTTTAACCCTTTCTCTCTCCTAGACATGGCTACTGACTGAGCTTCTACTGTAACTAACTCTATGTTCTCTCTTTCAGACTCTAACCTTGAAAACTGGATCAGAGTTTATCTGTTCTTTCTTTCTAGATGAAACGACTAAAGGAGCTACATCCATTAACATTTACTTTTCCTTCCCATAGAAAGTACTCCTGGATCAGTGCTTCTTTGTTCTCTTTGTGTCTCTGCTCTGTTCTCTCAAACCCCCAGTCGGTCGTGGCAGATGGCCGCTCACACTGAGCCTGGTTCTGGTTCTGCTGGAGGTTTCTTCCTGTTAAAAGGGAGTTTTTCCTCTCCACTGTCGCTACATGCATGCTCAGTATGAGGGATTGCTGCAAAGTCAACACCAGTGACTGTCCACTGTCTCTACATGCTCATCCAGGAGGAGTGAATGCTGCAAGTCACTGACTGGATGCAATCTGCTGGGTTTCCTTAGATAGAAAAACTTTTTATCCAATTTGAATAAATAACTGAATCTGACTGAACTGTTCAATGGTTACAATTAATTGGAATGTATGAACCTGACTGTTGTGAAGAACTTTGAGACGACATGTGTTGTGAATTGGTGCTATATAAATAAAACTGAATTGAATTGAGGCTGCACGGTGGCGCAGTTTTTAGCACTGTTGCCTTGCAGCAAGAAGGTCCTGGGTTCGATTCTCGGCCGGGGGTCTTTCTGCATGGAGTTTCCATGTTCTCCCCGTGCATGCGTGGGTTCTCACCGGGTACTCTGGCTTCCTCCCACAGTCCAAAGACATGCCTGTTAGGTTAATTGGTCTCTCTAAATTGCCGTTAGGTGTTTGAATGAGTGTGCATGGTCGTGTGTGTTGCCCTGCGACGGACTGGCGACCTGTCCAGGGTGTACCCTGCCTCTCGCCCATAGATTGCTGGAGATAGGCACCAGCTCCCCTGCGACCCACTATGGAATAAGCGGTAGAAATTGACTGACTGACTGAATTGAATTAAATTAATTAATAAAAAATGTCTTTAGCAGCAACACCTGAATCCAAACTCCTGTGTGGGTGCGTTTATATAAACCCCCTCCACCAAAACGAAGCCATACCCTCAATCGCCATTGCTCCCTGCCCAGCTGACAGCTTCCCACCAGAAGCTGGTGGTCCCCCCAGCCGCTGGGCTGGGCACCAAAACCAGAACCCGAAACCCAAAATTTGAACGACCCTGAGAGAACCGAAACACCAGCCCCAGCACCAATTGAACCCCGAGATCCGACACTAAACCGCAGCCCAGACCCCAACCAGATGGCCCGCTCCTCCTCCTGGCCTCCAACCCCAGATGGCAAACAGAGAATGGGGGTCTGGAAAGACCCCAAGCCTACCTCCACCCACACAAATGTGGTGTTTATGCGTGTTGTTGTAGAAGGGGAAGATGGGGGGGCACAGCAGCCAACTCCCCTGCCGGACATCAGCCACGACCAACACACCCCTCACCTTGAACCCTTAACGTGTACATGTGACTTAATATTTACAGGGCGCAGGCACCAGAGGAGAGGCAAATTAAATAGATCCATCTCTGGATGCCATTAAGTGTGCCCATCCCCAAGGCTCCACACGTGCATTTAATGAAAATATTATAAGTGAGAGTGTCTAAGTTGTACTATACATTTGGGACCCAGGCCGCAAAGAGACGGTGGAGATGCATAAACCCTCCCTGCATCTCAATGACACAGTTGGCGGGAGGTGTTCGGCGATGTGGAGGGAAGGACTGAGGTGCTAAATGCTCTCCCAGGGAGCCCACTCCCCGGCTGATCCCAATAGGCACCCCCATTCACTGAGATCCATTGAGGGGGGAAGGCACTGGAACACCGAACCCCGCGAACCGACCAGAACCAGGACCAACACCCCAACCCCTCCTGAAAATGGCCAAACACTTAAAACTGATCTCCAGCCCCGACACCCCGCTAGCAGACTGAAGAAGCCACCGAACCCCAACAAAGATGAACTATCTGAAAGCACACAGCGGCAAACAAGAGCAAAGCCCCACCCCAACAAAAAGAGCTAACAAGGCTGGCCCACCGCAATGTCCGCAACAAGAATACACCGTCCACCGACTACTACGCTCAAACACCCTGGACCCATGGTACAGAACCAGGAGTACAGAGAGATTGATCTGATGTGGAGGAAGAAGTTGTCTCAAGACTAATATAATCTAACAAAAGGCTTCTATACTGGTTAATACTAAGAATATTATTTTTTTTCCAATTCATGAGGATGGTTTTCTTAGTGATACATAAGGCAGTAAAAATCATGTGAACTGAATTTGTCTCCATGGTGACATCATCTAAGTTGCCCAACAAGCAAACTGAGGGGTAGGGTAAAATATTACATCTCAGACACTTTGATAATTCTTCACATATCCAGCACCAGAACCTCCACTTAGGAAGCAACACTGATTGACAATCAATTTCACATGTTGTCCAAATGAAAAAGACAACAGGGGGAAATCTTTGGTGATTATCAAGACACACTCAATAAAGGAGTGGTTCTGCAGGTGGGGACCACAGACCACTTCTCAGTACCGATGCTTTCTGGTTGATGTTTTGGTCACTTTTGAATGTTGGTGGTGCTTTCACACTCATGGTAGCATGAGACGGACTCTACAACCCACACAAGTGGCTCAGGTAGTGCAGCTCATCCAGGATGGCACATCAATGCTAGCTGTGGCAAGAAGGTTTGCTGTGTCTGTCAGCGTAATGTCCAGAGCCTGGAGGCGCTATCAGGAGACAGGCCAGTACACCAGGAGTCGTGGAGGAGGCCGTAGGAGGGCAACAACCCAGCAACAGGACCACTACCTCCACCTTTGTGCAAGGAGGAACAGGAGGAGCACTGCCAGAACCCTGCAAAATGACCTCCAACAGACTACAAATGTGCATGTGTCTGCACAAACGGTTAGAAACCGACTCCATGAGGATGGTATGAGGGCCCGACGTCCACAAATGTCTCGCTCCATCCACCAACGTCACGTTGCACCACAGACTGTCCAGGAGTTGGCAGATGCTTTAGTCCAGGCCTGAAATATGCCTCCATCTCACATCTTGGATCTCCTGAATTAACATCTCCTGAACTCCAAGGAACAACTTTTCAATTCAATTCGATTCAGTTTATTTATATAGCGTCAATTCACAACACATGTCGTCTCAAGGTTCTTCACAACAGTCAGGTTCATACATTCCAATTAATCGTAACCATTGAACAGTTCAGTCAGATTCAGTTATTTATTCAAATTGGATAAAAAGTTTTTCTATCTAAGAAAACCCAGCAGATTGCATCCAGTCAGTGATGACTGGATGCAATCTGTGAGGATGATGAGGACAACTGGAGACACACCTGCCTGCCAACTCTCCACCGTTTGCTTCAAACCTTTCCAGGTTGGATCCTTGTTAAAAGAAAAGCTCAAGCTTGTAACTAGGACCAAGAACTGGACCTTTTCCTGCTGCTAGAATAAGGTTCTGTCAAGCTCACATCTCTGATATTGGCTTCATGGAGGCATATAAGTTCAAACTTACCTGACGTGAAAGAGTGCCGGAAGTGACATCTTAGAGCACCTGCAGCCACCAGCAAGAGAACCAGCAGAACCCCCACCACCAAGAGAACTATAGCCCAGGTTGGTAAATCTTCTATGAAGAGATAAAGTCAACTGAACATCTGGACCTAAAACTTTGAATTCTGACCCTGCAGATCTGACATTTTACCTGAATCCGGAGGTTTTGGGTAAACTTGCTGCAGAACCACTCTCTGTCTCAAGATGTCCTTGTCTCTGTAGACGGTGCAGATGTACCGTCCAATGTCTCCGTCTGAGGGGAACCTCAGGGTCAGGCTGAGGTCTCCAGTTCTCAGCAGCTCTTCATTCATTCTAGTACGGCCACGATAAAGGTCATCCTGTTCTGTGTGCCGCTTGCTTGTGTTTGGATACATATGAACAAACATAAATTCTGGTTCTGATCGGGTCCACTCCACTGTGGTGTCCTTTGGCAAATTAGCAGATGTTTTGCAGGGCAGGACGACAAACTCTGCTTCTTTATTCACCTCCACCTCCACTTGAACATCTGAGAAGACAAACCATTACAATGATCCAGAAAGAAGCAGCAACAGGTATGAGTCGCCTTTTAAACCTGCTGCTGTGACCTTAATCCACTGTGACTAAAACTGTTTACCAAACGGAGGTTTAATAAAATTAACTAGTAAAGACGGCTGATTTTTGCTCCCAAGACTGGGGAAAGAAATAACCTCCACCTGCTGTACATTTAAGATGGACTTTGGCCAAAACATTGAATCAGTTAAATTTGACAATTTTAAAGAAACTGTTTCTGACAATCTTCTGAAAACACCAATGTTTTGACATCTGCTGTGCAGAATACTGTGAAAATTCAGACATCTCAGTGAGCCCAGACAGCAGCCCTGTGGAAAACAAGCTAAACCTGGATGCAGGTTCTTCATGTCTGAATATGTTACTAATTTCTATAAACAGTGTTTCTATTTTAGCCTTGGAGGAACTGCTGTGATAAAGAATTTAATTTGTCTGGGATCTTCGCTTCAACACAGTTCAGTTCATGTAAAACAGAAAGGCAAAAGAAACATCACAGCTCATTTCCTTAGATTTACTGACTTTCAGTCTATAAACAGGAGTAAATAATTTCTTGACATTAAGAGAACATAATGTTTGTTAGCAATGTGCTCATACCGAGTTTCCTCTGATCTGTATAAATGGCTTGCTGGCAGCAAACCATTTTCCCTTTCTGAACCACAGCTGCACCTCAACGTTTTCTACGAGGTTCTGCCTCTTGCTCTGCTCTCTACACGCCCACAATCAGTCATAAAAGGTCAATGCAAAGCACCTCATGAATGTCAACATGTATATAAATGAGCCAGCTGATCAATGTTATTTCATGGTTAATAATGGCAACTAGGGGTTCACCGATTGCAGTTTTGCTGCTGATCACCAATCACCGTTCTATAAAAAACTTGACCTGCCGATTCCCATTTTGGTTGATACAGATTTTCTTAATAACTGACACTTTCAGGTGTCATGTTTGGTAGCCACAGTGTTGGAAAATCTGATATATAGATTGGTCATATTATGACAATACCATCCAGGATGTCAGGTAGTATTGCTCTTAGCGCTGGCTGCGATATCCCAGACCTATGGATAATTTCACAGAATATTGTTGTTCCTAAAAGTGGCTTCAGGCAGAGAGTTAATTAATTGTTGATTATGTTAAACACATATTTCTGGAACCCCAGAGTGGTTAACATCTGTAATTGAAAAGGGATGGCCTGGTTCCGGAGGGTCGGTCTCTCCCATACTTGATCCAGTTCAGCACATAGATCCAAGAGCAAGGGTCTAGGGGGTCTACATCGGCATATTAGCCAGTCATCATCACGGGCCAGGAAATCTTGATGATTCCCTCCTAAATCGCAAGGTCTTCCAGCAGCACCAATGCATCCATCACGATCGTCACCACGATATTTAAATGTTTACAGCAATCAGTATTACTGTCTTACACCTTGTCAGACTTTCTGTGTTAATCTGTGGTCCACATCACCCTGGTGATCCTCGGGGAGAGGAATGTGATGGTGAGAAAACTTTGATGAAATGTTGTGCAGACTTTGACTTAAGTTGGTTTATATGCCTTTTATGTATTTATGTGAGACGTCGTTTTATGGCTCGCTAGCATAAATAACACAGCAGTTTTAAATGCTTATGATGACATTGATCTATGTAGAGTTTGATATGGAGTGAAATTGAACGTTTGAGAGGAATAATGATGCAGTGTGGCATAAATTCCCCACCTCTCCATCTGTGTCGCCAGTTTCACCGTCTCCAAAACAAGCGTATGCGTGGGGCAGAGTTTGCATGAGTGACTGTCATGCCACAGAACTGAGCACAGGTTTGTGTTGTGTTTGTGCAGTTTTCCTTTCTCTCCCCTCTTCCTGCAGGGTGCACCAGATAGGTGCAACCGTACATCTGATACTCATCTAGGCTAATAAGAAGGCGTCAGATTGTTACCCAGCAGACATACATCTCTCCCTCAGTGAGCTCCCCTGCGACATCCAGACTCCACGACAGCTTCGCTTTATGCTCCAGTTTCTCAATAAACCTGTTAAACCTAAATTCTGCCTCAGTAATTGTAATCTAGAGTCTCCTGGTTAGTCATCATGACAGTGACTGTACATTCTCCTGTCAAGTTTAGTTTTTGTAGATCACAACCTTTGCGTGGAAAGTGACATATGCCAGCTTCAAGCCAGGCTTTGTGCATATGCCACGTTTCCACGTTTATAAATGAGACCCCTGGTATTTATGCCATCCGATGGTCTCAGCTTCTTGGTTCACCACCTAATGCAGCAGCCTTTAAATAATTTGGACATCAACATGTTAACATGTGTGAAATATTAGCTGACCTTTGACATTCAGCTGAACCTCGGTCAGTTTTAACTCCTTTATTCCATCACTGATGCTGCAGATGTAGTTTCCACTGTCAGACAGTTGAGGGTTTCTAAAAGTGAGGCTGTAGTCACCAGTTTCCAGAGCATCAGGACTCATTGATGTCCTTCCTCTGTAGATCTGGTTTTGTCCTCTGGGGTCATCTCCTCCTTGTCGCAGGAGGAAAACGTTGAGGTTGCCATCATTACGAGTCCATACAACTGATGGATCTTCTTCAGGAATTATTCCTCCATAAAAGCAGGGCAGCAGGACAGACTCCGCCCCCTCATACACCTCCAGGACTGCAGCTTGGCTATGAAGGGACACTAACAGCACACAGAGAAAACACATGTAATTATAAGACCAACATAACAGGAATAAATACATCTTCGAATGACAGTTTACCTTAAAAAGGTTATTATTATTCAGGAAGTATCATTGTAAATGTTTAAAGATGCTAATTTAACGTTGAAGTTCTTGTTGTATGTTTTCTGTGCTCAGAAAGTGAAAACAGTCTCCATATTAGGCAGGAAGCTGAGGTGGTGACGCTGGTCCAAAGACCGTCTCAGTCCCACCCTGTTCGTTTTTACATTTCCAAGAGCTTGTTGAGGAGGACAAGACAATACAGAGACACTGATGTAAAAAAGAAAGAAGGAAACAAATGAACTCAGGGAAATCTATTGAGTACAAAAACAACAGGAATATATTAGAGGAGAAAATATATTAGTGCTTAAGAAATAAAAGGACAGTAAAATAATCTGAAACATGTTTTATGAAAGAAATAAAAGGGTAGAAAAAATAAAACAGCAAGAAATTAACTTATTTTAAATAAACAAAGGAAAGATATATAGAGTTAAACATTTTTTTTGAAAATTAGTGGTTTAAATAATAATAGTGGATTAAAAAAAGAAATATATATTTATTTTGTATGTATTTTAAATTAAGGTAGGATTGGTCCTCCACAGTAAAACACTGCCAGCTGTTGCAAACCCTTGACTGCAGTTTTGATTATTCTCATACAAAACATACAATTGTTTCATTGTCTGTTTTTTCTAATCTGTAAATTAGTTTGATCTGAAATATTTAAGTGTGACAAACATACAACAATTAGGAAACCAGGAAGGAAGCAAACACTTTTTCACGCCCTCTGTAAAAGTCTGAACAGTTTGTCTCCAGGATGTGTGATTTTTGCAAAGCTTTCAAAAATGGTTTGCGGTCTATTTCCTGACTCTGGAACTGTACAAGTTTTATTTCATCCCAGATGAATGATCATTCTTGCGCATGCGCAGGTCGAGAAATGAATAACAACATGGTCACATGTGACCTACCGGTGGCTCACGTGAGTCTATATAGTCACATGACACCGGGAAGCCCCTTCTTTCTTCTGGTGGTCATCCGGGATTCATAGAACCGTAGTTCATATTCTTCTAGCTTCAGATAATGGATCCTGTTAGATCTTAGGGCTGCACCTGATCCAGTCGATCACAGACAGGAAGCTGATCTTACCGTGCAGGAGGATCCCAAAGACCACCAACATCTTCTGCTGCATTTCATCAGCCTCGGAACTGGGACCTGGAAACCGGACAAACTGGTGGCGAGATTCATGTGTGGCAGCAGCTGGGACAAGCAAATGTTTTTGTGGGTGTGACTTTTTAGGACTCCTTCACCGAACCAGGAAATAATGCGAGTTTGCAAAAACTATCAGGTTCCATAAGTTCTCCATGAAGATCTGAAGATTAAAAATACTTTTTATTGCTTGACACAGAGCTTGTAAATTATGCAGAACTTGTACTGGTTTTATGTGTTGTTTGAGAGATTGAAAATCATCGGAGGAAGATCGAAATAGATCTCAAGATGCCATAAAAAGATCCCAAAGTACTAATTAATCCCTTAAATTAGTGTTAAACCGTGACAAATAAAATACAAAGTTTTAAAAAAACGATTGGGGTTTTAATTCCTTATAACTCCCTCATATTATATATTCAAATGACACACTGACTGAAACAACAGCAGTAAAAATCAAGTTAAAATGTTTTTCAAACCACTGTTTATGTCACTTGTTCACCTACAGGACGGAGTTTTGGGGTCTCTTAGAAAACTATAAAACTACCTTTGTAGAAGTTTGTCAGAATGAATCAATGAAGAAAAAGTGACAAGTTAGAATTTAATAACAAGAAAATGGTGAGGAAAAAGAACTTCAACTCGAAATTGTAAAAATAAATGAGGAATAGTTAGAAAAAAGGATGAGAAGCTCAAACTGCTCTGTTCACAGTCAGTGATGTGTCAGGATAGCTCCTTTGCTGATTAAATGTGTTTCCACGTTGTAAAAATCATTTCTATAAAACCAAAGTTATTCATTTACAGCAGACATCACAACCGTGGGTTTTTGAGCCAGTTTCATCTTCAACTATTGATACTTTGTTCTCGTCCTTTTACTTAAAACAAAGTTCGTTTTATTCTCGTTGTTAGGTATTATTTAGTCAACTCAGAGGTAAGGAACGACACAGAGTCAGTTTTACTTGCGGCAAGGGTTGCTGTGCAATACAATCTACGAAGTATTAACACTCCTCTCTCTTTATTTATACATGCTTGGTCACACACAGTTCAAACAACATTCAGTGTGTGTGTGTGTGTGTGTGTGGGTGGGGGTGGGGGGGCAGAAAGGTTAGGGTTCATTTGTCTTGATTATAAACAAACAGAGGAAGTGGGAAGTGGGGACCTGGTGAATAGCCCCCAGATGCTGCTAATAAAATAATAAAATAATAAAAGAATAAAAGCATAACTCATTCTTGTCCCCATCTCCCTTCCTGTAACATGTAAAAAGGAAAAGCACTTAGATGAGTGATAAACAATACAAAAGATATAAAAACCCTAACACTCGTCTTGTTTTTTTTTTTTAATACTGCACCGTGTAAGTCACAAAGTGTCCACGGCAGCGTTTTGAAGTTGTTAGATTGTGTATTTGACTAGGTTTGATTAGGTTTGAGAGAAAAGCGAGGATCCCGTATCCCTCCGCTTACAGGGTACCTGCTCTCAACCCAGAGACTTTGGTGATGGACGTCTTTTTCCCGCCTCTTACTAATACGACTGCAGCCAACATTAAATACATGAGCAAACGAAAATGTACTTTGCAGCATTCCATGAATGGCCCCATTAAGTAATCTCTGTACTGTCGGGAAAAAATGGCCAAAAACACTAGATGTGCTCCTGGTTGTCCAACAACGCTAGTCAACTATATATCAAATATTTGAGAGCAGATGCTAATTTAGCAGACAGCATTAGCATGGTGAAAAACTACAAGGGAGCCACGCCTTAACATGAATAACTTTACAAACCCTGTTGCAACAGCACGAAGTATGGCACACAATATTTACACAAAGTCATTCATTTTGCCTCTTTATGTCCTAGTCTGTTAGGAACATCTAGTTAGCAACATAAAGTTAGCTTGCACAGAAAGTGGCGCATTTAATAATGGCATCTGAAACTCTGGATATGCACATTAAACAGGGTGACAAGAATATATCCCTTAAAAACTGGTCTTTCAGGTTGCTGTCCGAGAAGACATTAAACATCGCTGCTTAGTTAAAACTGAAATAGACTCCATAGTCACCGAGCTGAGCTGCACCTTGCACTTGTTTCGTTGGGGATGTGAAGGAGTCAGATACCTTTGAGCGGGATTTTGTTTTCAACTTTCTCGTTTTAGGAGAGTAATATCGCGAGAAACTTTGTACTAACATGAGTGATTCACTTTATCCCAAGATGAATTGAACATGTTAAAACACAGACTATGTATATTATGTAGTATCTACACAATGCAATAAAATTTTCTTTCAGTAAATAAAACAATCTTGTTAAAGTTAAAAAAGGCGTTTACATAGATTCAACAGATGCCAGTTTCCTTTTTTTTCAGTGTAGTTTACATATAACAGCATGGATTAAAAAGATATATTATTAATAAAAAAACAATTTCCAATAGTTTTAGTACTTCTGGAGGGAGGTGGTACTTTATTAAAACACTCATAATGACAATGATATAGTGCAAGAAAAAAGTGAATTGTATTTGATAATATTTACAGTTATATACAACAAGACATTCGAAGCTTCAGGGATTTGTGTAATCCCCAGGAAATGTTTTATAGCCATGGACAAAGTTCAACAATCCAACTCCACGGACCTTGGGTAGCTGCCATCCAGTCTGGTCTCATCAGCAACAGACATAGAATAAGGAACTTGGCCTGTGAGAGACAGACCCGATCAATGATTCTGGGTTTTATCATTGATCAAAAACCATCACATAAATATAATCAATACATGTACATGTCATATCCACGGTGGTTGTGTGCAGTTTTTGTGTGTGTGCTGTGTTTTTTCCCCTTCTCCGCAGAGTGAGACTGACAGGTGCTGCTTCTCAGCTGTTTCCTATCTGAGCGCAATCAGCTGGGCTTTAAAAGAGGCTGGAGGCGTCAGCTCGTTGTCTCTGCCAGCGTGGAAACTGATCTCTTCAGACTAGCTCTGAGTTAAGTCAGAAGCACATTCTGATCATTTCTTTTGCTCCTGCTTTCTAGAAGCTGTTCCCAAGAGGCGGTGTCTGGATTTCCTGAGTTCCTGTTCTTCATGCTGTGCTTCTTCAAGCTATAAACCCTTAGCTCCCTCGACCCAAGCCGTGAGCCTCCTATCCACTCCTGCCTTCAGCCCAGTCTCTCAGACATTGCCTATTAGGGAACCCTTCAGCCTCGTTCCCCTGCCTGTCCACCCTCCAACGCGCCTTACCCAAGGATCAGTGAAACCTCACTCAGGAAACCCAGCATCACACGTTCCCCTTGGTGCCAACCACAGCCACCGTGGAGAAGACCAAATTCCCCCAACATTCCCCTTGACATCTCCTTCTGTGAGTCAGCCTGAACTTTACATAGCTTTACGTCCACTATTCCCTATCGACAGCTCAGTAACCTCTCTCCTCTCCATTTCGGTGACAGTCCCGACCCCCTCACCAGATCCAGTCAGAGTTCTTAGCCTTTCACTGTGGTTTCAAAATAATCAGTTTAAACTTTCGCTCTGTCCTTGTGATTGTGTCAACTCCAGAGTCGGAAAACCAACATTATGACAGTACGTGTTTACAATATTTACTATAGTAATATAAGTTTAATTTAAGTAGACTAATAAATAAAATCAAGCTCAATATTAGAGTACTCTACATTTACAGTATTAAAGATCTTAATTTGGCACCATTTTACACAATATGGCAATAACATTTCATTCTTTCACTGCATCTTCTATGCAGATGCTTATTGATATATATGTTCACCTTCTAGAGTTCTTCTTCAGCTGTTTTAAACTGATTGTGGGAGCTGATAACCACCTCAGATGTGGGCGTGTTATCTCCACTGTTAGGATTAGTAAAGCCACGCTGGTGAAAAGTCCTGGCTCTGTTACCCATCGGACCGGGCCTGCAGTAACGTCTTTACCTGGAAGGGAAGAACCAGGGTTGTTCTGCTGGAACATATTTTAGATGTTCTGTTATTGAATAAATGAGGGGAGACAGAGAGGCTGAACATTACGACGTTCCTGCTGTCATTTCCAGTCTTTGTGTAAATATTTTCTCAGTTATAAAAGGTGTACTTACTTTACTTTGACTTTTGCACATTGATCAGTTTAACCTCTCTGGTTCTGCTGTTTCTTCTCCTAGATGAGCCAAACATCACAGCAGAACCGGGACAGAACATCACTCTGCCATGCAGAGCTGCTGAGGACCAAGCTGTAATAGCTGTAGAGTGGGACAGAACTGATCTGGGGTCAGAATATGTTCTTCGGTACCGAGATGATCAGCCAGATTCAGAAAACCAAAATCCATCTTTTAAGGACCGGGTGGATCTGCAAGATGGAGAGATGAAGGCTGGAGACGTGTCCTTGGTTCTGAGGAACCTGACGACTGATGACAGAGGAACATATGAATGTTGGGTCGCTCTGAGAGGACAAACTAATATGGATCTCCTCAGCGTCATCCACCTGGATGTAGCTGCTCCTCTAGGTGAGTCTGTTTGTCTCTGGATCAGAACCAGCAGCTTCCTGGTTCTTGATATGGGAGTGAAACATCTCAGATCAGATGTTTGTGTTTCTAAAGATGTTGTTGATGAGACTCTGCAGAAAGCAGCTGGTCTGAGAGCAGCAGATGATGTTCTTCAGTCATCTCCTACCTGATAGATCGGACTAACACCTGGTTCTGTTCTGCAGGGAACAAGGATGGAAGCAGGAAAGATGGAACCAGTCATCGACATCTTGGACTGATAGCTGTAGCTGTCTTGATCGCTGCTCTGATTATTGGTAGCTCATGTCCATACCTGGTTCTCCTCTGCAAGGAACAAGGACAATGAGAAGTTCATGGAAGCACTCAGACATCTGGGACTGGTTCCTCCACCAGTTGTTGCTCTTCTCTGGACAGAGAAAGAGTTCCTTATCTGTTGGTGAAGCAAATGAACCTCAGAGGTTGACTTGAAGTTCTTGATGATTTAACTTTACTTCCACTGATTATAAAACCACTGACTGTACTACCACTAACTTTACTTCCACTGATTATAATACCACTGATTGTACTACCACTAACTTTACTTCTACTTATTATAATACCACTGATTGTACTACCACTAACTTTACTTCCACTGATTATAATACCACTGATTGTACTACCACTAACTTTACTTCCACTGATTATAATACCACTGATTGTACTACCACTAACTTTACTTCTACTTATTATAATACCACTGATTGTACTACCACTAACTTTACTTCCACTGATTATAATACCACTGATTGTACTACCACTAACTTTACTTCCACTGATTATAATACCACTGACTGTACTACCACTAACTTTACTTCCACTGATTATAATACCACTGACTGTACTACCACTAACTTTACTTCCACTGATTATAATACCACTGACTGTACTACCACTAACTTTACTTCCACTGATTATAATACCACTGACTGTACTACCACTAACTTTACTTCCACTGATTATAATACCACTGACTGTACTACCACTAACTTTACTTCCACTGATTATAATACCACTGATTGTACTACCACTAACTTTACTTCCACTGATTATAATACCACTGATTGTACTACCACTAACTTTACTTCCACTGATTATAATACCACTGATTGTACTACCACTAACTTTACTTCTACTTATTATAATACCACTGATTGTACTACCACTAACTTTACTTCCACTGATTATAATACCACTGACTGTACTACCACTAACTTTACTTCCACTGATTATAATACCACTGATTGTACTACCACTAACTTTACTTCCACTGATTATAATACCACTGACTGTACTACCACTAACTTTACTTCTACTGATTATAATACCACTGACTGTACTACCACTAACTTTACTTCTACTGATTATAATACCACTGACTGTACTACCACTAACTTTACTTCCACTGATTATAATACCACTGATTGTACTACCACTAACTTTACTTCCACTGATTATAATACCACTGACTGTACTACCACTAACTTTACTTCTACTGATTATAATACCACTGACTGTCCTACCACTAACTTTACTTCTACTGATTATAATACCACTGACTGTACTACCACTAACTTTACTTCTACTGATTATAATACCACTGACTGTACTACCACTAACTTTACTTCCACTGATTATAATACCACTGATTGTACTACCACTAACTTTACTTCTACTGATTATAATACCACTGATTGTAATACGATTAACTTTACTTCCACTGATTATAAAACCACTGACTGTACTACCACTAACTTTACTTCTACTGATTATAATACCACTGATTTTAATACAACTAACTTTACTTCTACTGATTATAATACCACTGACTGTACTACCACTAACTTTACTTCCACTGATTATAATACCACTGATTGTACTACCACTAACTTTACTTCTACTGATTATAATACCACTAACTTTACTTCTACTTATTATAATACTACTGATTATAATACCACTGACTGTACTACCACTAACTTTACTTCTACTGATTATAATACCACTGACTGTACTACCACTAACTTTACTTCCACTGATTATAATACCACTGACTGTACTACCACTAACTTTACTTCTACTGATTATAATACCACTGACTGTACTACCACTAACTTTACTTCTACTGATTATAATACCACTGACTGTACTACCACTAACTTTACTTCTACTTATTATAATACCACTGTCTGTACTACCACTAACTTTACTTCCACTGATTATAATACCACTGATTGTACTACCACTAACTTTACTTCCACTGATTATAAAACCACTGACTGTACTACCACTAACTTTACTTCTACTAATTATAATACCACTGATTGTAATACGATTAACTTTACTTCTGCTGATTATAATACCACTGATTGTACTACCGCTAAGTTTACTTGACTGTGCATGACTGTGATCGAACACACCCCTGGGGGGCACCAGTACTTATTGATCTGGATCGGGAGAAGATGCTCCCCAGTCTCACCTGCTGCTGTCGGTCTGTCAGGAAGCTGTTGATCCACTGACAGGTGGAGGCTGGGACGTTGAGCTGGGTTAGCTTCTGGTGGAGGATGTCTGGTATGATGGTGTTGAAGGCCGAGCTGAAGTCTACAAACAGGATCCTGGCGTACGTCCCTGGGTGGTCGAGGTGTTGCAGGATGAAGTGTAGACCTAAGTTAACGGCATCATCTGCCGACCTGTTTGCTCAGTAAGCAAACTGCAGGGGGTCCAGCAGGGGGCCTGTGATGTCTTTCAGGTGCTTCAACACCAGCCACTCAAAGGATTTCATGACCACAGACGTCAGGGCTACAGGCCTGTAGTCATTTAATCCTAGGATGGTGGGTTATATATGTAATATTATATAAACTAAACTCATTAAAGGAAGATACAGTTTTACTCAAGTTAATACATTCATACCACTTTATGTTTACATTTATTAATAATTGTAATATTAGTACTGATAACAGGACAAAAGATGAGAGTCCAAGAAAAGTCCAGGATGAGGCTCTAAGTTCTGTTTTAAACACCTTTTTCTCTACAGAAAGTGTTTCATAGTAAAGACTGAACTAATGACTCAGTGGAGAACAACAGACTGGGTTGTTAAATGTTTCATTTATTATTTTTAGCAGGTAAAATATAAATAGTTTCTTTATAAGTGGAATGAAGATCTGGAAAGATGCAGTAAAACAGAATAGGTTCATGAAGGTTTGGAAGTTCTCAGCAGAATTAAAAGAAAGCAATAAATAAATGTGTTTTTTGGATCTTAACATTTGACTAAGATTTCAGAAAATCAACTTTAAACCAGTTTCCTTTTTAGAAACGACGACCCTGGAGCCTCAGGGGTGGAAAACCTTGATGAGAGGAACGTGTCAAAGGTCATCTAGTCGATGAGAAGAGGAACCCATTTATTGAGCCACAGTAAACAGTTTCTCTGAGTTTAAGAACAACTTTAGTCAGACGGACTGAGCAGAAACTCAGATTAAAGTTTATTAAAAGATCATAAAATATCTGCTTCAGTAAAATGTTTTTTTTTGGGTGCTGTTGGGTGGGACTTCCTGTGGTGGTGGATATCTCCTTTAACCCCCACACCCCCTTTCAGACTGATGTGAGAGAAGATTAAACTTTCTATCCTGTTTGTATAACAGGATAGAAGTATTTACACCCTGAGCAGCTGCACATTTAGTCAGTGATGCTAGAGTAATCACAGTTCTAAGGAGGAATTTGATCTGCAGCAGCTGCAGCCAGCGAGAGAAGAACTGCTGTTAACCCCCATGTTTCCTTCATCAGGGATCTGCCTGGTATGCAGGTGTCCAAGGTAACATTTTATAAGTCATGATGGAAGCTCAATGCATTAATGGACTCTGTCTGTTCTCATCTTGCAGGATTCACTAACAGCTGTCTACATTTATTCACCCTTGTTAATTCTCATTCCTCAAGATGTTTATTTCCATTATACTGACAACAGCCTAAATGTCTTCATGCACTTTATGAGTGGACATCTGAAAGACCTCCTGTCAGTGTGCAGCCCACAATGGCTTTAATCCTCACAAACTGTTGAATTTCCCCTATAAATATGAGAGGTTTCTGCGCTCCACCATCAGTTTCAGCCTTGCTGTGGAGATGGGAACCTGAACATTTTCATCGGTTTATCAGCAACATGGGAGAATACAGGTTCTGATCATTTGAACCTGACTCGGGGTTATGGAAGGACATCCGGTGCATTCAGAAGGAATCCTACAAACGAATCCAAACTGTGTATTTATTTTCTGATCACCGTGAGTTGACCACACAGGACTCTAAAGTTGCTCATTCAGGAATTGTATCGTGATTAAAGATATTTTTATTACTCCATAAACCATTTTCAGGATTTTCTATCTCCACCTCTTTGCTTAGCATGATGGAGGCACTTTGTCTTAGAGTTTTATTTTACACTCAAACTGCAGCTCAAAAAGCTCAGACCCAGCCTGGTGCAATTTGGAGGTGTGTGCTCCTTCCCGCAGGTGAAAGGTCAGGGCTTTCTGATTTCTTTTTCACAACTAACCTGGATGAGCAAGTACCTCCAGTCTGAAGATGCAGATGGGTTCTGTCTTTAAAGCAGCTCTCTTCCAACGGTTTCCTCCTTTCTGAATGACTCGACACTCATATGTTCCTCTGTCATCAGATCTCACGTTGTCCAGAACCAAAGTCACATCTCCATCTTTCATTTGCCTGTCCTGCAGATCTGCCCGGTTCCTGAAGGTAAAATGCTGTTTTTCTGGATCAATCTGCTCATCTCTGTATAAAAGAACATGTTCTGACTTCACATCAGTTCTCCTCCATTCTACAACTAAGATCAGTTTGTTGTCAGCAACCCGACACGGCAGCATGGCGGTCCGTCCAGGTTCAGCTTGGATGATTCTCTGATCTGCAGGACAACACAGAGCAGAGAGGTCAATGAGGTTAAAGTGGGTCTTTGATCTTCTAAAGCAGAAATAGAACTTTGATCAGACATGATTCTTATTTAAAGCTGTTTTGAAGTAAAAAGTGGGGTTCATATGATTATTAAGGATATCCAGATGCTACCTATGAATTCTACCCATTCTTTACAATTCAACTGAAAAAACAAATCTGTTGAAAGGAAATTATAAAAATACAAAAAGCTCCAATATTCTGGTTGCACGAGCAGAATAACTCATTTTTAACTCAGTCTCCGTCGCACTCATCAACTGCAAATCTAATGAACCTGCAACAAAGGTCAGACCTTCTTATGGATTTTGGATCTCCACAATTAGGTTAAATTTCCAGATGCCTGAAGGTGCCACATTTATCTGTTCAAACAGTTATAAACAGCACGGTGATGTCCAGCATCACAGAGTTCATGAAGGAGACGGGTTCTGTGTCCCAGACAGACTTGTTCTGATGTGAAATGTGTGAATAACCCCAGAACTAATGATAAAGACCTTGTAAAGATGCTGCTGAAGCTGAAGGAACATCATTGTTCACTGTGAAACAAGTCCTGCACCAAGACAGACTGAAAGGTCACTCAGAGAGGAAGAAGCCAGGCCTCCAAAGCAACATAAAAACATGTTACTCTATGCTGACACACCCAGAGAGGAAGACCTTCATTTCTTGACAAGTCCTGTGGTCCGATGAATCTAAAACTGAAGAGTTTGACTATAATGAGCATTGTTACATTTTACAGAAAAGTGTAAAGTACAGTGGTAGCAGCATCATGCTGAGGGGCTGTTTACCTCCACTTCACAACATAGACGACATCAGGAGGAACGAACATTATGTGGAAATATTAATCAGCCAGGAAGGTAAAGTTTGGACACAAATGGGTCTTCCAAATGGACAACGTCCCGCAGCATAGCAACAAATTAGTTACAAAGTGGCTGTAGGACAACAAAGTCAATGTTCTGGAGCGGTGCTGATCTCAGCCCCGTTGCACGTTTGTAGGCAGAGCTGAAAAGTATGTGTGAGCAAGGAGGCCCACAAACCCGACCCAGTTACAATAGTTCTGTTAGGAGAAATGGGCCAAAACCTAAATCACTTGACCCAAGTCATACCGTTTAAAATGTAATTCTACCAAATACTGAGGAACTGTGATAAACCTCTGAGACTGACTAACAGATGACATGGTGGTGAGGTTCAGGCAGCTGAAACGTTCTGGTCTCATTTGTCTCCATTTCAGCAGAGACTCACCTGCAGAAGCAAACAAGACAAAGCTGACAGATAAAAGGGTCCGGCACAGAGAAGCACGTATAACCGAAGACATTTCACTAGTATCTTCTTAGAAGCTGAGAGTCCTGCTAAGTTCCTGCTGAAGTTCCAAGGTCCACCGTTGTCTTCACTGTCTGCCTCTAAAGACTGAAAAATGGAAAAAAGGACAAGAATGTTTAATTTGGAGGAGAGCCGGATGGATGGATGATGGATGGATGGATGGATGGATGGATGGATGGATGGATGGATGGTGGGTGGGTGGATGGATTGGATGGATGATGGATGGATTGATATGGATGGATGGATGGATTTCAGCTCTGCCTTCAACACCATCGTCCCAGTTCTGCTACAGGAGAAGCTCTCCCAGCTGAGTGTGCCCGACTCCACCTGCAGGTGGATCACTGACTTCCTGTCTGGTTGTGGACTTCAGGCAGAACCCAGCCCCACCTGCCCCCATCACCCTCTGTGACTCCACAATTGACACTGTGGAATTTTTCTGCTTCCTGGAAACCATCATCTCCCAGGATCTCAAGTGGGAGCCAAACATCAGCTCCCTCATCAAGAAAGCCCAGCAGAGGATGTTCTTCCTGCGGCAGCTGAAGAAATTCAACCTGCCAAAGACTATGATGGTGCACTTCTACACAGCCATCATTGAGTCCATCCTCACCTCCTCCATCACCATCTGGTACGCCGCTGCTACAGCCAAGGATAAGGGCAGGCTGCAGCGTGTCATTCGGTCTGCTGAGAAGGTGATTGGCTGCAGTCTACTGTCGCTCCAGGAACTGTACACCTCCAGGACCCTGAAGCGGGCAGGGAAGATTCTGGCTGATCCCTCCCACCCCGGTCACAGACTCTTTGAGACTCTCCCCTCTGGCAGGAGGCTGCGGTCCATCCGGACCAAAACCTCACGCCACAAGAACAGTTTTTTCCCATCTGCCACCAGCCTTGTTAACAAAGCCCGGAAACCACCCTGACACTCTCCCTTTCCCCCACACCCCCCCTTTTTTTGCTGACAGGACACTTGTAACCTGTAACTTTATGAGTTACATTAACGCTCAGCTTGGACTCCTGCTTTACTTGCACTGCTTTACTTGCACAATGATCACCTGCACTGTTGTATTGCTCTTGCATCTTATACTGCTCTATATTTACTCTCACTCACTTAAAACTGTGCACATATATTTATATTATATTGTAGATATGTTTATACTGTTTAATTTGTATTTTATTGCACCGACTACGCCAAAACAAATTCCTTGTATGTCCAAAAACGTACTTGGCAATAAAGCTTTTCTGATTCTGATTCTGATATAGATGGATGGATGATGGGTGGGTGGATGGATGTATGGATGGATGATGGATGGATTGATATGGATGGATGGATGGATGGATGGATGGATGGATGGATGGATGGATGGATGGATGGATGGATGATGGATGGATGATGGATGGATGATGGATGGATGATGGATGAATGGATGGATGGATGATGGATGATGGATGGATGATGGATGGATGGATTGATATGGATGGATGGATGGATGGATGATGGATGGATGATGGATGGATGGATTGATATGGATGGATGGATGGATGGATGGATGATGGATGGATGATGGATGAATGGATGGATGGATGATGGATGGATGGATGGATGGATGATGGATGGATGGATGATGGATGGATGGATTGATATGGATGGATGGATGGATGGATGGATGGATGGATGATGGATGGATGGATGGATGATGGATGGATTGATATGGATGGATGGATGGATGATGGATGGATGGATGGAAGGATGGATGATGAATGGATTGATATGGATAGATGGATGGATGGATGGATGATGGATGGATGATGGATGGATGGATAGATGGATGGATGGATGATGGATGGATGGATGATGGATGGATGGATAGATGGATGGATGGATGGATGGATGGATGGATAGATGGATGGATGGATGGATGGATGATGGATGGATGGATGGATGGATGGATGATGGATGGATGGATGATGGATGGATGGATGGATGATGGATGGATGATGGATGGATGGATGGATGGATAGATGGATGGATGGATGGATGGATGGAGCTAAACATCCAAAGACATCTCACAGCTGCACCTCCACTGCTGGAGGCGTCTGGAAATGGGGGTGTCGACACCATCCGTGACTAAAAAACTTTAAGTAAAAATATTGAAGATTTGTGGCTATAACTTCATACAGAAACAGAGACAAATGTTTAATAAACCAGATTCCTTTGGTAAATAAAAAAATCCTCATAATTTAGCCGTTTATTCAGTGAAACTTTGAGCAGTCATCATCACTTTAAGATGAACAGAAGATGCTGCTCAGACGGAGCATTAATAAGCAGGCATCACATGCATCCAGATAATAAATCTGATATTTTGTAGATATTATTAATTTAATTAGCAGAAACAAGAGGAGAGGAGCAGAACTATCATTTCTGGGGGGTTCTGCATATATTTGGTTGGACAGATTGGACACGTCTCGGGTCAGTATCTATAAAAAGCTCTGCTGGGTATGGTTCTGATCATAGATGATGAGACCAGTTTTAAACTGAAGCTACCCATGGGGAGGGCATGCAAACCCCCTGCAGAAACCCCCCGGCTGGGATTTGAACCCAGGACCTTCTTGCTGCTAGGCAACGGTGCTATGAAAAAACATTACACCAACAGGAAGAAACAGCAGAACGTGTGTTTTTAAGAGGATGAAGATGATTATTACAGAATTGATTCAGTTTTTACTGAATGATTCTTGGAGGAATCATCGAAGAATTGAAGAAGAAGAAGATAAAGAAAAAGAATCCTCCTCACCTGTCAGTCATCAACAACGTTCAACAAGCAGAAGAACTTTATCCCTGAAAACAAACCTGTAGAAAACAAGATGTGGTTTTTATTCTGGAAAAACTTGATCTTTGTTACATCCAGCAGTGACCGAGTCCAACTCTTTCTAAGTTTGGTTGGGTCAACCTCCAGAATCTGAGCTGCAGAACAACACAATGAGGCAAGAAATTCCTCGTTAGGAAATGGGCTGTTTAAACAATCATCTGATGGACCCAACCCAAAACCTCAAACAAGACAAGAACCGCACAGTTCAACCCTGAACTGGTCCTACCCCTGGCAGATTTAGGCTTCAAGTTTAATCGTTTCATCTGATCATGTTTCTGCTGACTGGATGTAATATTAATGTCTTGGAGAGGCCAAGCTAAAGTTCTGACCACTATCTACTAGATAAGGGTGCTGGCAAGGAGGCCTTCCAACGTCATGAAAACACCAGAGGAACCAGATAAAGCATCTCAGGGTATGAATACCTTTGGATTTAGCTGTGTGTTTCCAACAGACTGGTCGTCTCTTTCCTGCTGCAGAGGATCAGTAAATCCCATGAAGAGTTGGATGCTGAAACCTCCAGTAATTATTAAACAACACAGTTAAAACAACTATTAGCAACAGCAACAAAAACACGTAAAGAGCAATAAGAGATGAGGGAGGATATGACTCAGGCAGCAGGAAAACTATGGAGCTCCAGCTGGAGGCGCCTTGGGTTCTCCAGTAGTTCCAGTCACTGGAGAAATAAAGAACATCTGGGTCTTAGAGCTATTTCCATCAGAGGACACAGAGAGCACACTGGAAATACTGGAAAAACTAGTGAGCCAAAGGTCAGCCACTAGGTCAGGACGTTCATTCCAATAAACTGCTTGATGATAACTGAGGTCCACGTGTTCGGACCATACCCCAATGTTATGATGTGAGGTAGAAAAGGGGAGGAGCCACAGCAGCATCTGGAGCTCCGATGCAGGTAGAAACAGATAGTCCTTTTTATTTACAGCAACCAAGAGATACTGTGGAGATGTGGAGTCCAGAACTGGAAGCTGTCACCCAAAGGCTGCTGGAGGCCAGCCGCCCAGTCACCCTGTACTGATTAAACTGGTAGAGCTAACGGACGATCAATAGATAAATGGATGGATTTTTACAATGACTGGAGAGAAATGATTTTGTACAAACAACTGAAATCTATTTTTAAGTCATACATGCTGCTTCACTTCGCTGAACAGACAAAAACATCACTTCAGTTAAAATGAAAAGTAAACCAGCACCTTCTCCCCAGTGAACACCCGCCTCCACCAGTCATGCATGATGCTCCATTTTAGTTTCATTTAAAATAGCAGAAAGAACGTGTGAATTAACTCTTCTTCATGAGGTCTCCTCATGGAGAGGTCAGCTTTGACTCCTTTGCAGGACGTGGTGCTGACCTGCAGTCATTCTTATTTTCAATAAAACCTGCAGATCAGGTTACAGATGGTGGAATTATCTTTCTAAATTCATCTATCAAAGGAAATCGTGATAAAATTCATAAAACACTGGCTGCAGTTGGAGTCAACCAGATCCGTGTCCATCACATGGTGCTCTCATAGAGGAGCTGCCCTGTGGTGGAGGTGGTGTTGGTAGGTCATGGGTGGGTGAAACCAGTGACCTCTGATCAGCAGCAACACCCAGACAGCACAGACACTCTGAGAAACCACGATGACACAGGAACAGGAAGTGGGTCGGTTCTTTCTCCACAGCAGAAACAAGAAGACTGGCTCCATCGCTGAGAAGTGAAATGATGGAAACATCTCTGCACTGTCTGCTCTGTAAGTACCGGTTCTGTGCGGGTCTGTTTCAACCAAAACAACATTTCTAACCGCTGTGTTAGAAACTGATGTTAGAAAAGATGGCAGAACACATGAGATGAGGAGTTAAGTAACGAGCTGCAGACTGAAACATTCTGCACAGAAACTATAAAGAAAGCATTAATTCACACTCTAAAGGAAACTAATGATGATCATCATCAACAAGGAGGATAGTTACAATATTTTATCTGTCTTCATACGTTTGAATGTATTACCCTTATTATAAAAGTCTCAGCTGTTTCACAATCTGCTGTCTCCACCTGAGAGGTTCCCTGAGTCTCAGTTTGTTTGGTTTCAGTGTGAAATTCCTCCATATGAGTTACCTGAAACCAACATTTCTTTGATTTCTCTCCAGTTCTGACCACATTGCCCTGCCATGCAACAGATTAGGGTTGGGTCACTTCCATCACTATTAAAAACTACACAATAAATACAGTTTTCCTACCAAATAACTTCTATTTTTACCCTAAAAAGCAGCTCATCTGGCTGTGAGTCCCAGATCTCCCTGGTTGGAAGGAGACTCTGTGGTTCTGAGCTGTGAGGAGGACCACAGCTCTGCAGGATGAACTGTGAAGAGAAACACGACTGAACGTCAGTCAGAGTGTGGCAAAGGCTGAGAAAACCTGCTGGTTCCTCCTGTGACATCAGCAGCCTCTATGAACATGATACTGGAGTGTACTGGTGTGAGTCCAGAGAGGGAGCAGCCAGCAGCAGCATCCAGCTCACTGTCTCTGGTAAGATCAGACTGTGGAGTTAG
Source organism: Girardinichthys multiradiatus (assembly GCF_021462225.1). Classification (NCBI taxonomy): domain Eukaryota; kingdom Metazoa; phylum Chordata; class Actinopteri; order Cyprinodontiformes; family Goodeidae; genus Girardinichthys; species Girardinichthys multiradiatus. Next base: position 8,194,883 of record NC_061807.1, on the reverse strand, counting down.
TGTTGATGAAGCTGTGTGGAAATGGATGAAATGCTGTAGTTTGTCTCTGTGTTGAGGTGGATCAGTGATCCTGCAGAGTCCTGTCCTCCCTGTGATGGAGGGAGATGACGTCACTCTGACCTTTGAGGTCAAAGGCAGCGACTGCATCACAGACTTTAACCTCCTGAACTGCTTCTGTGATTTTAGTGTTTATTTAGTTATGGTTTTAAATGGGGCGACGTGTATTAATGAAGGTGAGCTTGGCTCAGCCAGGTGGCTAATTTCTGTCTCTGCTCCCTGTTTAGTCACTGGTTGCCATGGTGATTCCTACATTTATAGGCTTAGTAAAAGTAAAGAGGATCCCAGTAGCTGTCTAGTTAGAACAAAATAAGTTAGAATGAAAACTATAAGTGATCATTATAAAGTCCAGGAAGAAGATATCTTCATGTTAAGAAGTTCTGAGAGAAAAGCTGATCCAGCAGCACTGAGGGACACAGAGGGTCACTAAATGAAGAAAAAAGTAAATGTGAACAAGAAATGTAAGAACGTTGTTGAAATTAGAAACATCATCATTTACAGTGAAGCCCAGAATTATTCATCAAATAAAAGCTGGTTTAGACCCGTCAGTAATGTGGACCTACCTCTGCAAGAATCTGCTGAATGAAATGTTGATGCTTTTATTTTGAAGTCTGCTGTCCATTGAGGCACCAACAACTTTATAAATATCTTCATTTCAGGGAAACCCATCAGCTCCTCCGTCCCTACATCTGCGTCTCCTCCTCCTCCTTCATCCTCTTCTTCTCCTCTCTCCGTCTGGTTGCTTCTGGCCTCTCTCTGTGTTGGAATGCTGCTGGTCCTGGTGCTGCTGGTCCTGGTGCTGCTGGTCCTGGTGCTGAGGCGACTCCTTCCTAACAGGTCTAAAGGTGAGGCAGTCTTAACTTTATCAGCTGTGATTTGCTCTGGCTTTAAACAGTCGGTTCTGAGTGTTACCAACCATCTGGTTTCAGGAGATGAGAACCTAGATGAGGAGGACGGCATCACCTGCAGCAACATCAGGATCTCACATGATCATCGAGACAAAAACAGGACAAACAACGGTAATATTTCTCTATGTGTGAGTTAGGAAGTAACTGCAGAAGGTTGCATCAATCGAGTTTAAGGAATATAAAAATAAAATCGTGTTCAACATAACAACATAACTCCATCCCTAAACCTTCAAACCCAAAGATCTGAAGATGACATGGATGCTGCTGGTTCTGTGTAACTGAATCAATCATTGAAAGGGTCAGATTAACACAGCAGCTGTGTGGATTTCACTGAGGTCGTTCATTCTGTGAATAATGATGTTCAACACGTGTGAAAGAGGTTGACTTTAGGGCATTCCTCTCTGAACATCTGAGTAAACGGGTCAAACGTCCAACGAACAGCGAACTTTGAATAAAAAGTAAATTGAGAGAAACATTTAAAGAAGTGCAGAAATTCACTAAAATAATCCCAAATTATTTTAAATAGAAACCAAAATCAGAGAGAAAACTACCATGCTAATGGGTCAAAGAAGCTGGAATGGCAAAGACTCATCCAATAATCATCTCCAGGGTGATCACAGAAGGTCTACAGTTGGTTGGTCTACAGGACGACCCCCAAACCAAACCCTGTGGAGCAAGGAGAACAATGCATTTATTATTTATCTGGGTCCATAAACAGAAAACCCTGAGCTTAAAGAGGACCGAAGAACCAGATTATAGGTTGTTCTGGATCATTTCCATCTGCAGATTCAAGAAACACCAATGAAGAAAACAACTGATTTAAAGAAAGATCTAAAAAGCCGTCATTATATAGAAAAGAAGCCAAAGTTATGCATAGAGCATTAATAAGATCAGGTTATTAATATCTGTTCAATGCTGACGGGTTTGTCCTCCAGCTGGGAGCTTCTTCCAGGTCTTCATGGCTTCAGATCAGGAAGCTGGTTTCATCTTGTTTTTCTAGTCAGGTGGATGAAATCTGTTCTCCTGAAACCCAGCTGCTATGGATCCACTAGAACCATCATGGGATGAGATGTTTGTCACCAGGATGTCAGGGCTGTTCCTCACGTACCAGAGATTATGGATCAGTATCAAGATATGAAAATACCTGAAGAGCTCATGCTGCCTTTTCCTGAAGAGGAAACGTATTGAAATGAGTTCCTCAACAAAACAACAACCCCAAACACAGCAGGAAGAAAGCAACATCTTGGTTCCAGAACAACAAGATCAACATTATGGACTGAACCTAAATCCAACAGAACGGTTCTGGGGAGATCAGACGGGCTTTTTCTGAGGTAAAAACCAAGAACTGCAGAGGAATCGTGGAATGTTGATCCTGAGGATGCAGAACACAGTGTGACTAAAGCGTTCACAAACAGCAGGTTCTAAACATCTTTATAATGTTCTTCGATGTTCAGACGAGTCCAACTTGGTTCAACGTTAAAGGCAGAAACAGACCAGATAGGTTTTATAGCCGATAGTCTGAAGGTCTCTTTACATGTTTTTAGGGGTCAAGCTGCAGATAGAGTTGATCTGCTCTGACATCACAAAGGTTTCATGTTAAACTTCAGCTGGACGAACACAAACACAAAGTAAAGCAGGACTAGAAGACACGACGGGCCAGTTTCTGGACTGCTCCTTCCTCCAGTCCAGTCCGGTATAAACATGTTAGTTTCTAACTGGAACCACACCTTTTCCTGTTTCTGCTGCAGCAGGATGAAGCCTCCACCCCATCCAGAGTTTATGATTTGACTCGGTAAATCCTTCTGGCAGTGTAAGTGGGCCCATTTTCATGAACCAGCAGTTCTGGGATCAGTCGGTTTCTAGAGATGTTTAAAGTCTGGCTTCCTCAGCCTGACTGATCAGCTCTAAAACCTTTTCAGCCACGTTAAGATGAAGCAACGTCCACTTCCTGTCCCACTGGGCCGCTATCCTGAATAGAACAGAAAGTTTACTGGTATTAAAGCAATGAGACACAAAGTTGCAGCATCTGTTCTGCAGACAATAAACTGCCATCAACATTCAGACATAACGCCATGAGTGGGTTTGAATCAGGTGTGTTTGACTGGCGACACATCTGGAACATCTGGACTCATGCAGTTAGACCAGTGGAGCTCAGGTCCAGTCCTCCAGAGCTGCTATCCTGCAACCTGCAACCAGTATTTGAGATGTTAAAGAGAGGGACACAGCATCAAGAGACCAACAGACGAGGTAGAAGCTCCACCTCCCACGCTTTTTCACACCTCTAGTTGAAACAGAGGTGTGGACCTGTGTGGGTTTCCTCTCAGCATGTCAAACTCATCCTCATAGCTGATGTTAAGTCACAAAGTAGAAGCTATCAGAACAATAAAATGTTTTAAGCTCTCCTTAATGTTTCTTGGTGCACATTTTGGTGCCTGAATGAATATTAGCTGCTGTTTATGAAGTGGTGAGAATAGAAAGTCAGTTATGGATGGATAGAAATCAGAGAAAATGGAAATAAACAAAGGAAACTCTTCACAGGCCGCATCATTTACCTTCATATGTTTTATCTTTATGTACCCAGAACGTCGAGCTCAGGTTCTGGGTTCTGGTTCAGTTAGTTCTGAGAGGGTTTCTGTAGAGTTGATGGTTTAAAGTTGGTGGAAACTCCCAGCAGCAGATTATCAGCCCAGAATCGTAGCTGGAGTTTAATCTGAGCTTCTAGGCAGATAGAGAGAGAAGATCATCAGACTGTCAGAGTTGTGTCTTGATCCGTGGGAGTTTTTGCTTCTTGTCTGTTTTAGTGTTTGGATTATTTGGGGTTTTTATTGCCTTCAAGATCTTTTCATATCAGTTCAGTCCTTTGTGTCGATTTCTGTGGTTCTTTCTTTTTTCTTTTCTGTTCTTTGTGTGTTTGGACTTTAGTGTTAGTCTTCTCTGTGGTTAGTGGATCTCTTTATGTTCTGGTTCTGCTCCCTCTGTGTTCTTTCTATGTTTATTTATCACCTTCCCTCAGTTTTCCTGATCTGCTTCTTCCACAACTGCATCACAAAAATCTAGGCAAGCAGAGCAAAGTGAGCATCATAGAGTTAGGAAGGTTGAATGGAGGAAGAGGAGACTGCCAGAAATGACTCCATGTCAGTTTTCATGACACAAAATGTGTCCAACTCCCAAATTCCAGTTGCTTCAGACTTTAAGACCTTCTTGAAACAATTGTCAGCTTTATTTAAATTTATAGACTTCCCCTCCAAAATGTCTGTTTTGTACAACAATCATCATAATCTCATCATGTCGAACCTTAAAGCATAAAGTTTTTACTTTCAAGGTTTGGACCATGGAAATAACAGGCTGTCGTCTATTTATTGTTATTTGTCTGAAGCAGATGTGGAAGTGGTTTTTCTTTAGGTGCAGAAGCTGAATGAACCTGAATGCATCCCCCTTCACTAGATGCTGGCGTGAAGCGTTCAGGGACACTTCCTCTTTTCACCACATCATACTTTCAGGTACCATATGGTGTCCATCAGGGGCGGCAATTTATGTTTCTGCTGATGACTCGTTGCTATTTGACACGCGTGTATATTAGTCTCACAGCAAAACACAGATTAGATCAACTAAGAGCAGCAGCCACAATGAACACACACACACACACGCTGTCTTTCACACACATTCAATGCAAAAGGCTCTGATGAAGATGAAGATGAAGCAACATCCACAACCAGCCCCACAGCCTGGATTGAATAGCGTAGCGTAACTATATAGGTGTGACTGGAACTGTCCAAGGTGCTGAAAGTCAGTACAGGTAAACAACAACATAGCCACCAACTCATCAGCAACTAGGCTACTTCATTCATTAATCACAACCTGATATTAATTATTCTGTCAATGATCACAACTGGCTTTTAAAGAGATAAATATGCAGTCATATTCAATAAATGTAAATTCTGATGAGGCTCATTTGTCAGATTAAAAATACCTTATGAAAATAACAACCTTTAAACAGGTATTAAACATATTTTTCTCTCATATTTCTTTATTAAAAAGGTTGTTTTTACCGGTCTGATGTAATGTTCTAATCCTAATCTAATCCATGTCATGTTTTTATTAGCTGTAAGCAGAAAATCATCATAATTCACAGAATAAAAAGGCTTGGAAATATCAGTCTGTGTAATTACTCTATATAATGTGTTTTTCTTAGTGAATGAAGTTTCTGAAATAAATAAACTCTTCAGTAATATTCTAATTTATTCAATGGCTCTGTAGTTGTAGGTTAAATCAAGTTTTACTAACAACCCACACCAGGAATGAAATAATCATAACTACCAAAACTAGAGCAGAAAAGCTCTAATAATCATGGACCAAATCCACAATTTAAACCATTCTGAGACATCCTTTAAACATAGTACCACAGCAGGCTTTAACATAACAAATATTTCATT